>NC_143013.1:246432403-246732403 GCF_055824585.1 Amblyomma mixtum
AACAGTATATCTGACAGTGGCAAATAACTATGCATAGAGCGAGTAGCAAACAAGATAGTAAAATGTTATAATTTCACTAACAGCAAAATTACTAAAATAATGCAGTTAGCGAGGACATAGTCAGTCATATTCCAACTGACTTTGTTGCATCTCAGCGGTTCTCTACCACAGCGCAATGTAACTTTGCATGTTCGATAATGAGGCCCTGCTTTTTATTATAAGCAATCTGATTCATTTATATCCAAAGTGAAACGTCCTCTTTATGCACGTTAAAGGTCCTGAAATACACATTTTTCTTAGAGCTGGAAAAAAATACACCTTTGTATCAACTTCGCGAGCCTTTAGTCAGCTTCCTACTTTAACATAATATTCACCTGATCATAGCAGTTTTCTGAACACAGTGAATAGTATTCGGCAGTTGTGTATTAGTTAGTAGTGATCTGTGAGGAACATTTTTGAAAGTGTTGATTGAAAACTGTAAAGAAAGGTTTACAGCTGAAGCAATGAAATATTCTTTCAATTTGCAGCCTCGAGTTGCGCAACTGAGAAAACTCGATTTGCAGAATGCAGCGGCTCGCACTTGCTAAAAGAAAGGGCTAACAAGCGCAGATATTCCTTCGCTTTAGTCGACTAGGCAAATCAATCGGATTCAACTTTTTCGTCAGAAGATTTGATAAAACAAATTGCTTCAGTAAATATGCGTGCCTTCCGCACGTTTACGTTCGCGCTTTCTAGATTGAAGAAAAAGCGACAATTCGGAGCTCTTTCCCGCGCACAGTGAAGACGTTAGCCAAAAATTTAATATACAGAATAGTCTTACAGAAACGAAGTTCACTTTAACTTGATTTGAAAATCTTTTGGCCGTCGTTTATCTTCGATAGAGAAGTGTGCGCGCGTGTCCGCGCGTGTGCGCTTACAAAACTGGAGAGGTAACGTCTCAAAGACGATCTAGTCACTCTCAAGATATACATTCATTTTCAGGAGAGCAAGCTGCCGGGCTAGTTGGTGAAGCATGTTAAATTGAATTCAGCGCAAAAAAAACAGACAAGGAACAAAGAGAGACAGACTGAGACAACACGAGCGCTCGTGTTGTCTCAGTATGTCTCTCTTTGTCCCTTGTCTGTTTTTTTGCACTGAATTCAATTTAACATTCATTTTCGAAGGCAGGAAAATTAATTTACCTCGGTGTTAATGAAATCATCAGCTAGCGTTCATTATGGTAAAAGTGCTTAAGCTTTTCTTTTTCTGCTTATTATTTTGTTGCTGTCGTAGGTACTAAACTTTTACGCTCATTGATATGCCATTGCATGCTGTCTTATAAGTGCCGAAATACTAATTCATCATTTCATTCTCATTCATCATAAACGAGTTTACCTTCGTTGCGTAACTTAGGCTTCCTCGAATTATTTTGGCACCCACTGCTACCTTATACAAATAAATCGTTCAGATTCATCTCCCCGTCTACCTCCCTGCCACTCCCCGAAACCTTGGAAAAGAAACGGCTCTGCTGCACTAGCAAACGACGAGTGATGTACAGTACATGTTCCTTCATTGTACGTCTTCTCCTGCATATTTTCGCTAGGATATAGTTTGACTTTTTCTTCATTCGATGCATCTGTTCTCCTGTCTTTTAGCCTAGCCTCTGTCACATACTCTTACATATAGGTCGCCGCGCTTTCCTCTTTTAAACTTGCGTCCTTTTCGTGTTAGGCCTCTCGAGTTAAAAGCAATGGCAGTGTTGTTTGGTTGATTTTTTTTGGAAATGAAATGGCGCAATATCTGTCTCGCATATATCGGCGGACACCTGAACCGCGCCGAGAGGGAAGGGATAAATTAGAGACTGCGAGAAAGGAAGGAAAAGGGGCAGTAGTGGAGGTCTCCGAAATAATTTCTACCACCTGTGGATCTTTAACGTGCACTGACATTGCACAGCACACGGGCGCCTTTTGCGTTTATAGACTACGATATACGCAACGATAATCTGAATAGGCTGCGCGGCTTATCTGCTGCCGAAGGCAGTCCTACCTTCCTCGCTTCTCTTACGGCGCGGCTCAGGTGTCTACCGAGATATGTGGAGAGAGATACTGCACCAAAACCAAATTACCAATTTTACCAACCAGCCATGCGAATGCCTTGAGCTTTGCTGCATCGTGGTGCTGTTGATGGGATGTGCGCTAGGGGCTTCTCATTACCACTCGTAAGCGCATGCTGTTCACCACTCGCTTAGTGCACTTCACGCACAATGTCTTCTCACCATAGGCTACGCCATGTTGGATCTATAGAGTAAACAGTGAGCAATCTTTGAAAATAGCGAGAGAACAACCGGGTGATGAGGCTCACAAATGATATTCTTTTCAACGCAATATTCGTTAAATTTGGGAAAGAACATTGTGCGAAAAAGTTATTATGGTATGTATAGAGTCTCTTCCATGGTTTTGAGACGGTTATTCTATTAAATAAAACCTTAAACTGGCAAAAATATTGTGATTTAATTATGTGAGGGTCATTGTGAGTAAAGATTCGTATTTTAGCCTATTTTTAAATTCTACTTTTACTCTAAGATTAACTAGCCGTAAGGTAACTCACATAACCTTGTACTTAGCGCATAGCAGCTTCAGTTGCCACACTGCCACTTACCAGCACGTCTATCACTACTACACCGAAAACTTCAGCCTATTCCTTGCCCCGTCTTCCTTCCACCACCCACCCTTCTGTCACTTCTCATGGAACGGGACTGGTTTATTTCGAAGGCGGCTTGAAATCGGAGGCCGAATAGCATCGCCATATGACCGGAGTGCGCCGAAGTCCACAACAGATTCATCTTTTTCTTCAGTTCTGAGCGGCCACATGCTCGTGAAGAGGCCTATCGTCGTCTTACGCGTCTCCAGTGCTGTTAACCCAGACAAGCAGTAGCCACACACAGCCGGAGACAGAGCGAGATAGAGAGCGAAAAAAACTTTATTATATGAAAGGAAAGGAATTCGGGGCACGCCCGTGGGTCTCAGCACGACCCCACTGCACTCAAGTGTTTGCGTTCCTAAGGTCCATAACACTGGCAGCCCTACTGGTGGCGGTGGTCTGCACGGCCGGGTCCTCCGAGTGCAGCAGGGTCTCCCAGTCCTCCCTGGTCTTCACTAGCTCGAAGAAATATTTTGTCTTGGTTATTACAGTGTGCTGAGTAGCAAAGTACCATGCGTTATCACTGTGAATACTGGTCCCAAAGCAGGCACTAACCAAAAGCCCTAACCGTTTCTCCTGATAGCACGATATATCTAAGTGACTGTACATTTACCTGACGTCTGGGCTCTTGTGACAATGGCTATTCGAGCTAGTCATCGCAAAGGTTTAGCCTGCCGAGCGCTGTTCACACCCGCGGTGAGTGCCGTTAATAGAGCAGCGGTTCAGGCGCAAAAACGTTTAGTTTCTTCGGATCTCCATCGGGGGAGTGTAGAGGTTCTGAGTGCGTCAGGACCTCGATATGCAGAGACGATGTTACTGCTGTTACGAAGCCGGCGCCGCTAGCGTTTCAGCCGAGTGTGTAGCAATGCCTTGCTTTCTCGGCTGGCCATAAGGAAAGGCCAGGAACACGAAATCTGCATCAAGAACCGGCCGACTGCGTAACGGACCGTGGCTGTTCGCAATTTTGCTTATGGCGTTTTCCGGCGCAACTCTGGCGGCCTTGAGTGCTGCTAAACTTCTGAATAGCTTTCGCGTTTTTTTTTTTTTGCTCTTCTCTCTGGCTGAACATGCGCAGACATTTCACTAACTCACTTTGCGGCGATCTCAGTTTCGTCATTTTGCACTGAATGTCATTTCTTCGTGTTTTTCTCTTGCTAAACTGGTCGAAGCTTGCCTAGAGTTCTTGCTCTCGCTAGAGACCGACAGTTTCTTTTATTTTCAATTTGTGGTATCTATTCCTTTCACTGGTTTATTCTCACGTTTCTTGTTTCAATGGGCGCTTGACGCCACGTCGCTGCCTTTAACTTTGTGCATTTCTGACGCAGTTTTTAGTTCTACACGTTCTTTTTGAATCGTTATTTAATTAGAGTGCTGTGTTGTTCCGCCTTTACTGCCCGACTCTCGGCTTTTATGAGGATGTGGCAGCAGCACTGATGCATTAATGTGGTAAGCAAATGCTGCTTTTCCTTGTTGCCTAACCAGATGCGAAATGCGCGTGCAGCACACAGAAGTCCCTCCTCTCCCTCTGCTACTAACATCACGGCGGAGAAGTTTGCACCCCGTCATCATTTCCTAGTGCTGCCTTATTGTTTTACTCTTGATTCAAGATGTCTCATAACGACGTGATCACATTCTTTCGCTATTCTGCGAAACGGGAAGTCATTTTCAAGTAGTGTTTTTCCTAAAGCGAAATATTCAATTCGTTTTCTCGATGCAAGCCATCAGTATTTTTGTCTAGTATTTCTGGAGTGGCTGTAGCTTGTTTCGCTCCATCTAGCTGCATTTCCTTGGCTCATGGATGATGCGTAGACGGCGGCAGTTTTTTTTCATTATTATGAGCAAAATGCGATGAGGTAATAAATCAGTGCACTGTTATGAGTGAATTTAAGAACTGTAGTTTGCGATGTCGCCTGTAAGCGGTGGCCGAAGCTTGAAATTAACAGAACTGGTTTTGCAAAACTGTTCTACTGCAGCAGGCAAGCAACTAGGCTAAGGGCAAAATGATATTTTTAAAATGTTACAGTTTAAGATTAATAAACTTTCTTCTGATTCGAAGAAAATTTTTCGAAGCTTCAAAATTTTTCATCCGTGTTTGTTTATGGCCTTCCTCATGTCTTCCCAAATTGTTTCTGCTCACAATTACCGGTAGTTAGCAAGGCAGAAAATTTGATCGTGTTTAAAGGCCACGAGCAAAGTTTGTACCTGCACAATTTGTTGTTCATGTATGTTAATGCTTATGTGCAAGCAGGGCTTATCCGGGCTGTTTCTTTTTTTGTTATCTTGTACAGTCCTTCATTGCCGAAAACAGGAATGAGTTGTCGCAACTGGCGTTTTGTTTCGGTTACGTTGTATTTATTCTATTCTTGATGTGTACGACAGCACTCTGCAGTTATCAGTGCACGTTACACCGTTTTTTTTTTGTTTTTTGGACTTTGTATCCTTGGCCTCAATTTTTGTACCCGAATATCATTCGTTCTCATCTCTTCAACGTGGCTTGCGGTGGGGGGTCCTTTAAGCACTTTGAGCTGCCATGAAGGAAAGGGAAAATAAAGAGGAGCCTAGAGCCACCAAAATGTCTCCGACTTCTCTGTCTTTTTTAGACTCTTTGTTTGGTTTCGAGGGCGAAATGTTCGAAAGCACGTAACCGCCGTACGTGGATGGCACAAAAGCTAGCGTAGTCAACCATCATGCCGTTTTCATAGTGTACTTGACCCGTACGTGTTGTAGTATGTGTGTCACGTCTTTGGCTGCCGTACGCCATCCAAGGCTATACTGGAACCCATCCCATAGCTTCTTGTACCAAGACGTGACTACGGCATTCCACAGATGCCAAGGCAAGCTGTGCTTGCGTGAAAAATGATGAAAATTCAAAGGTTAAGCAGACAGGGAAGGCGCACGTTCACTACAGCACTGAACATGTGCCCACTCGTCCTCGATGTGTACAGAGTTCTCCGGGGCCTCAGTGACGTGAGCCGAATATCTTCTTCAAACTGCCGTAGTGTTTTTTCATTTATCTCGGCAGAAATTGTGTTTTTCTGTTCAGCAGCTGAAACTTTTCCATGGCGTGGGGAACCTCCCATCCATTCACTGGCCGCCTGCTGCTTAAGTAGCAGCCTCTAGCAGCCAACTGTGCGCGCAAAGCTCCCAGTATTAACTCAGCAACTTTGGGTTCCTGGTTGACAAATTTCCGCGCTCTACGTAGGATGAAATAGCCGCACTCAGGCTTACCTTGAGTGTACTCTTGTTTGTTTCGTCGTTTTGACGCATCTCTAACGCGAGCTTAGCTTCAAGTACGGTTTTTAGGAGCTCTCCTTAGTTCTCTATACTTCTCTCGTTAGAAGACACGCACTCATCCTGGCAAAAGCAACGTTAGCTGAAAGCCCTTCCGTCCGAACGCTTATTAAAAAAGAACTTGTGCGCAACTTTTGTGCGTTTAAAGGAGCTGATCAATTACTTCTGCACATGTGATCCATCTAGCCTGTGCACATAACTTGCGATTTAGTAGTCTAGATGACGACATGATCGGCAACAAAACTGGAAACTTCCTTTTCCAGACAGGCTTATACTTGTTTTACTTTGGTTACGTATTGCGCACATCGCCTAGGTTTCCGCAAATAAAGAATTGAGGACATCGCTGTGCTGACGTCTTATGGTTTATGTCTATGTTGCTCAGTAACGAATAGAGAACTTTCTAACCTTTAGCGCAAAAATCCTTGTCGTTGCTTTGCGCAACGGCGAATGAAAACATGACAAACTGTGGCAAGTTCTGAAAGTTTGATTTGTAAATAATTTGCGATATGTAGTCCTACAGCTGTGTCCACCGCGGTGGCTCAGTGGCTATGGTGCTCGGCTGCTGACCCGAAAGACGCGGGTTCGATCCCGGTCGCGGCGGCCGAATTTCTTTGGAGGAGAAATTCTAGAGGCCCGTGTACTGTGCGATGTCAGTGCACGTTAAAGAACTCCAGGTGGTCGAAATTTCCGGAGCCCTCCACTACGGCGTCTCTCATAGCCTTAGTCGCTTTGGGACGTTAAACCCCATAAACCAAACCAAACCACTTATGTATCGGACTGATAAAGTCAAGGGGAGAAGCGTTTTGGGCATACAGCACGATGCCTTCATGGTTGACTATTTTACTCAATTTATTCTTTCAGAAGGCATCATGCTTAAAGACTTCTCGCTTTCAGCAATCGGCTCCGCTTGTATACAACACGGTGGTGTTGTAAACTGAAGGGGCTCTTAAAATACCCAGGACTGTAAACAGGACACATGTAGCGCTTTGAAGACACGTACATATACGCAAGGGACAACACGAGGGCTTCGTGTCTTCAAAACTTTGCATGGCAGGGAGCAATGAAGATGTTGTCCGTTAATTGGTTTAAACTTCGCCGTTCCTTGCTGTGCACTACATCGAGAAGATGAAACTTTTGTGATAGATACAACTACCACAGTTCTGTTACCCCTTTTTTCATTCCTTTGGAACACGAAAACAAGGATGCAATTGCCAATTGCATCCCCGAAAGGGAAGCTATGCAGTACTCTGGAAAACTATACAAGCCTGCATCTGAAATGTGGTCTCGGCTCGTCACTGAACTAACCCCCATCTCTCTCCTAGATTCATGTCAAAGAGTCACTGGTTATTATATAATGAGTCCTGTTATCTTTATCATAGTTTAAGAACACTACCATACTTTTGTTTACTCTTTGTTCGTTTTTGTTCTCTAGGGCCGAGTTGCTTGCGCCAGTCCTGGGGGTCATTCGGCCAACGACGAGTGCGACCACCCAAGATAGGCGATTTGCCGCGGTAAGTTGGCGCTGCTTTCCGTTCTTTTTCAAGCGATTTCTCGTGAGTCATATTGCTGTTCAGGAGGGAAATTGGTGCCAGCATTTAGCACGCCTGGGTGCTAAATGCTTAATCATCCACCTATATCTCTCCAAGGAAAACATCCTGGAATGAGGAGCCGTCAGCAATTTCTTTATGGTCTGATGTCTTCAAAGCGCAATCCAAACTGCTAGTAGAAAACTGCAAAGAGCTAATTTGTACGCTGAAATCAGGATACCGGCTTACCTTCGATATCAAAATACAAACTACACGTGTTTGATCATCACGCTCGCGGAGTTAATTCTGAAACTAGGTAGAAAGACCTTTACTTCACATCACACACGTTTACATCTCACAGTTTTGCAACACACACCTTGAACCGAAACGGCGCAAATCTTAATCCTATCTACGCACGCTCCATGCGGCGATTATTGAAGCCTATTTAAATGATGCTCTTTTGGTGAAGTATTCATTGTGAACAATGTTTTCGTGCTGGAAGCTGAAACGTCAACAATGATCCTTTTTTACATTCGGGCGTCTCTGGTTTTAAAAAGAATATTACTTTGATTAAAATTCTTTTTGTTCTCTCGACACACTTTCTAAAACGTTGGTTTAGGCTATCGATGCTGATCAGCAATAGTTATGAGCCTTCATTTTTTTTAGCGATATTATTTCTGCGCCTTTAAACTCCCTGAAATAATCGAAGCGTAGCTGTCTCGAACATGCATCGGCATCCTTTGCGAGGGAGTTAGTGGTTATTAAAGAGAAGACCCCTCGGCGGCACGGCACCATGTTAGCTTCATTGTAGCTTGCCTCTAGCCGCGATGAGTGAGACTAGAGAGCCGGCGACGGTCTGGGATGTCAGCGCCCGGAGGCATTAAAGCTCGGCGCTTCCTGGGGCGCTTCGACGCATAAGGTGCTTGCGCACAGAAGTGTTCCGAGCATGAAACAGTACGAAAGGGTTTGGGATGCATCGCTTCTTATTTGCTACTATGAGGCTGAGCTTGCTCTACGCTCAGAGGCGTTTTCTGCCTGACGTAAAGAAAATTCTGGCAGCGCTGTCATGTGACCAGCCTAAGAAACATTATTCATCGTCCTGTGCATGTGCTAGGGATTTCACTCTGGTTTGGTCGCCTCAACCCTCGTAGTAGCGTTCCTTCTTGCTCAGAATATGTTTTTATTATTGCTTGCTGCCTTTTTCGCAACGTCCTTCTGTTCATGTTTTCGTTCTGTTCACAATTTTGTGTTCTTTCATCTTGATGAGCCGCCTCGATCTGACATCGATCTACAGCAAGTTTTTCGGTTGTTTCTGGTTGTTTAAGTAACACGACATTTTTACTCAATCTCTTATTTTGTTTGCGGAGCACAAAAAGTTCATCGGCCTCTTGTATTGCAAAGAAGTCGTGGGAGTGGCAAGCGCATGATTTCCCTGCGGACGCAGCAAAAACGGTACATCAGACACATTAAAGTTCTCGCAGATGGACAATGGGAGGGTTGTTGGCAACGATGCCTGTAGAGGATGACTTGATGGTGAGTCTTCCCTTAGGGCAATTAAACTTTTTGTCTAAAAAAAGAAAGCCTTCTTTGGCGCTTTCTCCGTATAAGTCCCTGCACATAAGTCACATCGATGACTTTCGGTATTGCATTTTCTGCATAACTTTTATCTAAGCTGTTGGGATCGGCTGCGTCGTTCTTTGTGTTTAAGCAGATGCTTTAGCAGATTATGTTTGAGCAGACCTTATTCTGTGGTTGAATAAACCACTAATAATTGTTTACAGTTGGAAGCTTGGCTGTACAAGGTTCTGCTTCGCCGTTGCCCCAGCTGCACCTGTAAAAAAAATAATGATTAAAAACAATCTAATCGTTTCTTCCGGCGCAACCATCCTGCAGCGGGACTAGAATCTCACACCCATGGGAAATCATCCATTGCCTGCGTGGCTACCAGCGGCCGACCTTGACCCCTCACTCTGTGTAGGCTAGTGACCGCGCCAGGTAAATTGCGTACCTTGTCCCTTTATACGGTGACATGCCGGGGAGCTGTCGCAACAACAGCAAAGAGCAAGAAGAACATCTAAGAGTTGATAACGTCACCTTGGTTAATCTCTAGCATGAGGCGTGGGAGTGCACAAAAAGCACTCAAAGAGGACGTCATGGTTCGCGCACCTGACATGATAACATGTTGCAAAGCGCACTTCGTATTTTTCTAAAGGCACCTGGGCTTCGAAGTTGTTCACCTCATTAAATTATAACTAAGGGAACATGTGATTTTAAGGACGTTGTGAGATTACAATAATTATCTAGGCATCTTTGCCTTAATAGGAAGTGTTATAACGTTTGCGGTTAGTCATGTTTCATATTTTAGTCTTCTGTGCAACTATGTTTCTCCTCGACTCCTCCTCTAAAGTAAATGCCGTTATTGTTGTTGCTGTGCACCCACATGCACACGCACGCACGTAGCAGCAGTCAGACACAAGAACAGTGTTCGATGTAGGCATTGCTTTCATCACCTGAGAAGCGCAATGCACGGAACTGAGCTGGTTGCTGTAACATAGCCGCCACCTTCTACTTTCGATCTTGCGTGGAGAAGACGATGGTGCAGTAGCCAGGCTATTGGGAGCACTTTTGAAAGCTTTCTTTACACTACACTGGCACGCAGCTTCCTCTCCTGCTTCTCTGTTCCCAAAGGGCTGCTCAGTCTCTTACGTCCTGACGAGGGTTATTAAAGTCTGTCCCTTGCGACAGAGGACACTGCCGTCCCTATGTGTCGCTTTGAAGGCCGCAAAACCGGCAGCACCAAACTGAAGTGCCAGGCCGCGCGTGTAGTGTGAATAAAAGGGGATGAAAGGCGCCAGGAATCACGGAAAGCACGGAGCGAGGAGCGCCTGGCGTCTTGTTACACCCTGATGCCCTGATTTGAGTATTACCAGAAAAAGCGAGAGATGATAATCCCAACAGCTTCTTTGAAACAGTTCGATAGGTGGCGTAGTAAGCGGGTGCTGTTCCCTGACGACGACTGTCATACTTGTGTGTCGATTTGTGGCCCAAAACGCTAAGGATTAAAATGCGGAAAGCTTTAAGCAGTTGCCCCTGGAATGCATATTAATAAGACCCAATTAATGTAGCCAGCGGAGGATTATGAATGTCGGAGTCAGTGTGACAGCACGTATAAGCTGGAATTTCTTGATGCGCATCAATTTTATCCCTTGTTAATCTCTTCATCTCTACCTGTACGATCTTGCTTAGTTTTCGGCTGTATTCAGATCAGGATATTGTGTATTTAAAGCAGTTCAGAAAAAGGATTTGAGTTGCTTCTTTAATGCCTTTCTTAGCGGCCTTCCTACATGTGCAGTTGCTGATTACGTGCGGCGCAGCGTCTAGCTTGGCAGCTTGCTAATAAGCGCTAGCCCTGGAGAGGGACTGCCTAATCCCGACGGCCGTCAACCTTGGCAACTGAGTCCTCTGCGAGAGCCATGGCATCATGAAGTGTTTGATTTGCGCACTGTCTCATGTGGCCACGTGGAACGCGGGGATTTATATTTAGATTACGGTGGCCTTAATTGGGGTCCTGAGTGATAAGGCGAAAGCGCAGGAACGCGACAGACGTGTCAGAGTGAGCTGAATGCAGCGCCTTGCTTGATTCGCGCTTCTCCCCGTCGCACTATCTCTGTTAATGAATTATTCAGCCATGCATGATAAATGTAATTAAATACAGAATGAACCCTCATCCCGTGTTTAATTACATCTTCGACCCCGTGTAAAGGGGGAGGTCTGCACCCGATAAACGGGTGTCAGCTGAGCAAAACAGTATGGGTGCCGTTTTTGAAATTTGGCACTCTGGTGGTCAGAGTAAAGACGAATTTGTTTCATTCAGGTCTTAGCACCTTTCCAGCAGCACAATGACAAGTTGTGTTGTTGTCTGATGTAGAGTACCTGTATTCATTAGGACAGTGGTGAAGATCTCTAAAGCATGAAAAATGTCCCTTAAGGCCCTGGATATAAAATATTTTGGAAGGGCTGTGAACAGACGACGAACTCAGCTGTTTCCTTTCTGTCGGCTTGAACCTATTACTTTGCTTCATTATGGACCCCAGAACCGAAGTAAGCAATTAGACCGTGGTTACACTGAGCTGAGAGGCATTCATTAATCAACAGCTGACGAGGGCTGTTGATTTTTATACGTATAAAAAAAATAAATGACTAATGTGGGCTCAAGGTTGTGCACTAAAAGAGAAATCCTGTTCTCATTCTGATTATTTCTCGTGCTTGTTTTCACATCATGAGGCGTTATCTGCAACCTTGGCATCAGACTCTTTGCTTGGGCATAGAAATATAGTTCCTGTCACCAGAACAGCATGCGCACCTGTCCTGTTTTATAACCGACTGCTCGGCACACGCCATTCGATAGGCACCACACGACATTGCGTGATGTCGTGTTACATATTGCATGTTACGTAATGAAATAAAATAACGCCTTGCGCTGCTTGCCTAAGTGTGTGTTTCAGCGAACGTTTTCGTTCAGTTTCCGCCGCCTCTTACTCGTTAGAAGCCGTACTGAAGAAAAGAAAGAAACGATAAAATGGGAAGTGGAACATCCCGAAGCGATGCATGCACATTAGTGACGCCGTAGTGAAGAGCTACGAGTTAATATACACCACTTGGAGTTCTTTAACTTGCGCTGATACCGCACACTGCATGAGAGCGTTTGCGTCCCGCATCCATTGAAACGCGACCACCGTGCCCTTGATTTAGCCCGTGTCCTCCCCCTCAGTTGGCACCGACGCGAGTGCTCAAGAAAAGAAAGCCGCAATCGCTAAAGAACCTAAATGCACGGAGTCCGGAATTTCATTGTGTTGTCCTCAGGGAAGTTTCAAAATTGCGAAGAATTTGGCTTCCGCGAGCACTCCACCAGTCCAGACTTCAAAACCTCTCTTTATCTCTAATACATGTTTTAGAAGTGGCGTGCTAAATTTTCTGCCTGATTGGTTCACGATGGAAGCGATGAGTATAAATTTAATAGCTTCATGGTCGTAAGCAGTTGTAGTTTTTTTTTATTTTTCCCGCCAAGACACTGTCCTGATGACGTGCAAAGGCTGTTGATGCATTTTGTTGACTTCGTAAGTATTTCCTGATTGGGTTTCGATTTTTACTGAGATGCATTCTTGAAATTGTTATTCGCACTACAACCGAGAGAGGCTTATTTAGAGATACAAGTAGAGAGGTCGATCAGAGGCGTCTTTATCTGGCCTGCTACGCTGGAATGGGGGAGAGAAAGAGAGAAATGGTTATGATTGTGACAGTGTGAGCATATGTAACCAACGAAGGCAACCTTTCGTATCCATCCTCAGAACAAGCCTTTCTCTTTACGAGGCCCCATTTTGTCTGATGCAGGGAGCGTGATTTAGAGTTACAAACGAGAGCAGGAAGCCTCCCGCTTGTGTCACCGATTTTGCATGCTAAAATTCATACCTTCGATACAAGCTCGAATTAGTAACTCACTGATTGCGTCTGGCGCAGCTGTTGGAGCTCAGGACAGTGTACTCTCAACCTACGTGAAATCAAAATCAGCCGTGCTGGCTGTCTACTTGATTATACTCTCCAGAGGTGAGCAATAATTTGGTTTGTCAGCGTTAAAGAGAATATCTTTCTCTGGGTGCTCCCATGAACATACGAAAGTTCGAGGGACACTTAAACTCCTCATCAAATGTAAGATAAAATAGCTAATGGGTCCGTTTAGTGGCCTTGGGTCCTCTTTGCTGATGACTTTGCTGATGCAGACAGTGTTTTTTGTTTTTTCGTTTGATTTAAATTTATATTTTTCATTTTTGCTTGGTTTCATTTGTTTACTGCAAGACACGAGGCTTCCCTTTAATCCAGTCGAACGAAATGTTAATTAGCAGTCTAGGTTTAAGGCGACCGGCTGGACCATTTTTCTTTTTAGGGTGCAGCGCCACAACATGGACTGGCGCTTTAAAGGGAGACTAGGTGCCGGACACGTGGAGAGGGGAGTGTTCTCAAGCACTCGCGCAGAGCAGACGTGTTGTTCGCTGGCCGTCGCCGCTCATAGCTTTTCAAGCCGTCTTCATTAAGTATGGGACCGCGTCCAGCGGGCACGTTGTGGGCGAAATTTCTTTTCTCTCTGTGGTGTGATGTCACGATCCTGGAGACGAATGAGAAATTTTGCAGTGGCGTCGACACTGTTGCACTGTGTGATCGTTGCTGCGTGTTTGAATTACCCGCACGAGGTCATATATCTGTTGCGTTCGACCTTCTCGACAAATTCGGGTTTGCTCGAACGGCAACACCGAAGCCGGGTCATCCGCTTAACGGAAGCCTTAGCGCTTCCGCCTTAATTACATTTTATGTCGAACAGCTCTTTCTATATCACCTTTCTCCATGCACTGGGCAGAGCGTCTCTATGCCCACAGAAACATACAATGACTTGTGGTGCAATATTTCGCAATGAAGAAGGCATATTTTAATAAACATTCAATACGCGTATATATGCTCGTGACAAGGCAAAACAAAAGAAGTAAAGTCGAGGAGGCGTCTTAGTCTACTTGTAAACATAGTGAAACGCGGATGAAGACAAGTGCTCTTGTTTCAACTTTGCCTAGTGGACTGAGGGTCCACATCGACTAGTGGTTATTTTGTGTTGTGTTGTCAACAGTACGATCTTCTTGCCTTCTCTGCATTTATGTATGTGGTGAAATACCAGACACTTTGGATTTCATCACTTGATCGGAGCAGGACATTAATTTAGATGAAGAAAGAGAAATTCTGAACTTTTCAAGTTGTTCAGAATTTCTCTGTTGGCGTATTATTCTTATAAAGGCGACTACATGGGATCACACCGAGTGTCCACTAACTTCTAGAGGCACTTAGGTTGCAGAACTGGGGCGGTTGTAGAAAAGAACTCCGTAAAACACACATACTTATTGTAAGCTATGCACCCTCTGTCTATAGGTTATACGGATGTAGTCCTTCTGTTTTCGTGTTCTATGGCGTGGATTCGCAGGCCTCCGTGCGTCGACGACTGCAGCGATGACGAGCCTATGCGCAGCAAGGTCCCCAACATGGCGACAGCCGGTTCACCACCCCACTGCTGCGCCGAGATTCTGGACGGCCTCTGTCTTGGCCGCCTGAACAGCGGCGGCAGCGGTTCGCCCACGGCCCAGCTCCAGCGCCGCTACCCGTGGGAAGGTCCGGGAGAGGACCCCGTCTGCGAAGCCATGCCGGCGCAGAGGCGGGAGCCCCGCTTCTCCACTTCCTCGTCCTCGGCTGCCTCGACGCCCGACGAGGGCAGCAGTGGCGCTGTTTCGTCCGCGGCCGAGGACATCGAAAGGTGTGCTGTCCCGCCCATAGTCGATGCTCGTCCAATGGACGCTGCAAATTATTGGAAAAATAAAAAGAAGGCTTAGCTACGTTTCGTTGTACACCTTACAAGTAAGCCAAGTACTAGAGATTAAGTCTATAAATACATTGCTTTGGACACTGGTTCTCCCACAGCAAGGTAGAATTACAATTAGCACACGTCATGGCTGTCGTCCCGTTGCCCCTCTCTAGTGACTTTGTGCCAATATGTTGGTAGGGGGCAAACTAATCATCAGAAACGAAAGCGAAGAGAGAATAGGCTAGCACCCGTAGATCCATTATATTGAAGGCAATCTTACAGCAATCTAAGAGCTGTGTGCTGAGCGGCCAAAAACGTATTATAGATTGTCTACAAACGTGCATAACACGCTGCTTGCTTTAAGAATTGAGAGTATCAGCCGCATGTATGGCCTTGACTTAACTGCCAGCAACTTGCGAAACAGGGCACTGGCGTCACCTGCGTGCTTGCGTCTCCTCTTCCCGGCCGTTCAGGCTGTCGCTGTCGCCATGCCGGCGCGTGTCGAGTCCGTTCCTGGCTGCACCCGAGCTGGTCCCGCCGGAATTCCTGCCGTCGCCGCGGCTGCAGCGGTCGCCGTCGCCGCAGCGTCCGCCGCCCGACAGCCCGCCCCCGGAGGCTGCCGGCGCCGGAGACCTGCAGCGAAGGCGCCGCCTTCCGCGCATCACCTACTCCATGTCCCAGGTGGGGGAAGCGAAAGCACCGCGGCGATTTTTTTTTATGAAACCAGATACTTCAGTGGAACCACTTAGTTCATAGACTGAAGGAAAACCTGTGTTTTGGCAATTTAGTTCAACATAGCACAAGCGTACCGCGACTAAGAGAGGTATGAACAAGACTCTAATTTCTAGCGTGATTCTTATTTTCTGTGTGTCTTGTGTTTGACTCAGTGTTCTCGGCGCTTCAAGCTTTTTGTTTAGTTACTAACTGTTCTACTATGAGCAGAATACCGTTTTAGATTTGAATTTCATTAAAAGCTCCACCTTTAGTGGTCACTGCACCCCAAGACACGTGTCAGCACATTCGAGCAAACAGAGCTACAAATTGAAGACAAGTGTTGAGCGCTTGTGCAGCTGCGTGAATGTGCAAACATTCTCGGTGGGCACTGGAAACAATCAACGGCTCTGATAACTGAAACTACGACAGGACATCACTTGCACAGCCGGTCTTGTGGTTTTTTAGCAAAGACCGAGGTTCGCTAAGCAGCCCAGGGGACGCAGTGAGGAACAAGGCTTCGACAGAGGATAAATGACCGACAGTGATACTGATGGACACGGCTCAAGTATGTTTGAGCAGCCATGAAATGAAGAGCAGATTTCTTGAAAACCTCGTTTCATCATGGCACATGTCAAAATTATAAAGTCGTGGACACGCGCTGCAGGCTTCATCTGACAAATAGGTTTTAGGATATTGAGATGAGTCGCAGTCCATAAAATGTCTCTCCGAGGGAAAACTGGGTGAAGGCACACTGCGGATTTCTAATAAGGCTTAAAATCTTCGTCAGCTAGGAACTGCTTTTTGCAGGTCGCTTATGAATAGTGTTCAAATCTGCTTTCAAAAAGTGGGCCCCTTCTGTGAGTCTTCTTATTGTGACGGAAAGTGGAAGTTAAAATTAAGAAGGCGCTCTCACCGTTACTATTTGTTGAAATGAGCAGCACTGACCTCATTCTGGCCGACGAAGCTTTCTGTCGCCTTTTTTGAGGTAAATGTTTGTAACCATACCGTCCACCTTTGCGTTTTCTTTTAACTAAGTTCACACTTCGCTTTCTGCAATTTGTGCCCCATCTCTCGATTGCCTGACTAAGAGTACAACCCCGTATGACTTGTTTCCTGAGCATCTGAAGGCTGGGCCAAAATTTATGCTTGCCTTCATTCGATTATGCTTCTAGAGGCACTGATAATTTGTTTTTGTGGTGTCGGACAGGTCATATTGAGATAAGTTTTCTTCGACAGTGAGCAACTGCCAGCCATTACAAGATGAGCGAAGGCTTCTGTGGGCCTAACGACACATCACACGTGTTTAGGCGGTAGCACTTGTTGAAGCTGAAATCATAGAGCAAAAACATGTGCTACTGTGCAAGAAGTGATGAAGTCCGCATCTTTCCTTACATATGATGGCCTACAAAACATGCCATTCTACGGTGCCTCCCAAATCGAGTTCCAATGGAATCTTGCTGATGTTACCTCTTCCAAATGGCCGTTACCGATTGAAAGGCGTGTGCATTTGTCATCATTGTCCTTCGTTCATTACTTTGAAAGCCTTAGGGCATGAAGAACCCGCGTTCAGACATTCACTAAGTGGGTCGCGTTGCTGATACTGGAAACCCTTCTCACGCAAATGTGACACCATCGTCGGAAGAGGGCAACCCGACAGGCTATACGGCTTCCTAGTATGTTCTTTTGAGGCCAGAATTGCTATCTGCTACGGCGGAATATGGAAATATTACCTTCCTGTAGGCTGTTCGCGAGGCATATGGGGCCAGCGGGGAAGTGGTTGAAGACAGGGAAATGAACAGAGCTTTAGCATCTTTTTGCACTCCTTTTCAATAGAACTAGTTTCTCTATCTTTCAGTTCAGATACCTATATGCAATTCTTAGGCCGTACGTACGTGACAGAAAAGCCCTCAATTCAATAATACACTCACGCAGGACTCCCACCTAGTGGGCCCCGGACCCGAGCGCGCGCTGTACCCGGCGCTGCCGTACTCACCGTTCAGCTCCCCTTCGTCGTCGCCCAGACTGGGCCGCAGCATCCGCGAGTCCCGCAGGGTCTCCATCGAGGCCCATAAGGGCTACACGCAGCTCAACCAGTACAGGCTCAAGGAGGAGATCGGACAGGTGAGACCATGCCCAGCATTGTGGTCTTATGGACTGCGGGGTTTAGTACAAAAGCACGACTTCACGCGATTGAACCTGCTCATCGAGTTTGTGTGGAGCTTGACCTTCAGGTTGACCTTGGACAAACCATAAGTAAATAAATAAAACATTGTCGCGACTGTGACTCGAACCCGCGGCGGCGGGAACAGGTCAGCTTCGCTGCTCTCCACACGAGAACACTACGCTGCCGCCGCATCCGATCGCGCCCCGTCTTAAACTGCAATACACTATTGCACTGCGCACTGCCAATCGTCGGACTCTTCAAATACTACTACTATGGATCTAATCTACAGACTGCCGCGCTGTGCGCTGCACTTCGTCATTTTTATCAACTAATATTACTATAGAACTGATATCGTCGCCAGACGTCCTGACAACCCAGTAAAGCAGTACCATAACCCAACCAGGTTAATCAAGTGCTTTCGCATGTCTAGTTCGTTAAAACCCTACCTTTGTTTTTCGTACCGAGCACTGCTCCTGTTTTATGGCTCTGAATAAAATGCCAGCCGCTTATATTGCATCAAAAGTAGAGAAACAGCTCACTTCTCGCGTTCCCATTGAAACTTCAAACGCCACGAGGACTGTTGAGTTAGAAAGAATAAAGACGAGCGTTCCTGCCGCAGTCCAAATGCGAGGACCTCTGGCAGTGTAGAAGATTTCACACTAGACGATTCGAAAGCATTTTGAGCTGGTGCCTTGAGTGTTTTTTACAGCTGTCATGCATGTATTCCTGAAATTAAAGATAACAAATCGAGGCATCTCTGCGTGGACGGCGCATCGTGGTACTCGACGCTACTAACTTATGTCGCTTGAGGCTGAGCGGTCTCTGGTACGCAAAAGAAAATTCGTATTAAATTTACTGCAGCAACTTATTGCTTTACGTGACAAAATTCTTTCAATGTACCGGAAGTGCGATCCTCAGTTCGCCTTGTTCTCTGCATAATTCTAAAAATATTCAAATCCGATAACTCGTCCCAACAGCCCTTTCCTTATTGCTACCATTCATTATCGCACGTAAAGTGAAAGATGGTGTTGAGGTCTCTAGGCAACAGAAATAAACAGTGCCATTTACTAGCAGGGTCCAATAAAAGAGGATAATTTACAGAAAAAACTAGGTCTCTTGTCTGGTTCAAATGGCAAAACTCCACGAAGCTGGCTTTCTAAAATGGAAAGTATGATATTCAGTTTTGCAGAGCCCTTGTAGCACAGTATTCGCTCTGCCTTCAGAGAATTCTGAAGTATAGTTGTGAGAGAAACGAAGATGATTCGCCACTCCCGAATGGTCAAACTACTTCCTGCTACTGCCAACGATACCTTGTTCAAGAAGTTTTGACAGGTCAACATTGACAGGAATCTATAGGGAACAGCGAGATTTATTCTCATGAATGGCATGTCGTACAGTGCTGCTATCATGAATAGGCTAATGAGCAGACATAAAAACCGCAGATAGTACTATTATAGAGCTGAATATCATGACGCGCGAATTTAATTATTGAACGCAAAATACAGTTTGTATTCTCATATAACTAGGGAATGTAAAGAAGTAGGTTAAATAACGAAGCGCTGGCTATTATTCATAAAATTGAGCCGTATCTCGGTCCTGTTCTGGCGCACACGTAATCATGAAACAGCAGTCCCGCCACCTGCGTGGTTTTTAATGAGAAAAATAAAAATGTATGCATGAGGACTCAGATTTCTACAAGCCTATTTCACTGTTACTGTAAGTAAGCGTTAAGTCAGACTGTGAAGTGCTCGCATTGTTTGTAACGCTGCCTGATAAATTAGCTCTCCTTGGGGATAGGTAATTGAAGCCGTATAAAGGGTCTTTTCATTGGCAATGTCTCTAGGGTTTTTATGCAACGTTTTTGATGTGATTTCAGGGCTCCTTCGGAATTGTGAAGCTGGCGTACAGTGAAGAAGACGACAGCCATTATGTAAGTGTATACAAGGAATGGTCTTATCGTGACTACGTAAAGTTATGTAGTTGATTGGCGTTTTCCTTACGACCCATGATTCTTCCTAATATTCCTCTCCTGCAGAATTCCTTTTGCGAATGAATTTAGTAAGAGCGCAAATATTTTCCTTCTGCTTTACTAGCGGTCAACAATCTAGATTTCTGTGCACTGGTGGCGTTGTTAATCGCACTCACGGAAGATGAGTTTTTAGCTACCGTGTTGTTAATGAAAGTTGTTCCCTGTAATAAGTACAAGTCACTTTAAGCGAACACTGTTTCCGTCCGCGTGTTTCTTTGTAATAAGCGTATATTTTGTCCTTACGTACTTCTTTGTATTCTTTCTGTGCTTCTAGTCAAATTCAACTCATTACTCAACCATTTACAAAGGCATTTCCGTTGAACAACGTGCATTGTGCCGTCAAATGCTGTAAAATACAGGGACGGTCCCTCGTCATGCTGCTGTTTGAACCAGCTCTTTTGCGGCCTCTCCTGTTTTTGTACGCAAGGAAAATAAATAAACAAACAAATATGTAAAAATAAAAATGCGCAATAAATATGGTTTAAAGAATCCCATCTTAAAACATTTTTAGAGAATCGGATAAGCAGTGGAGAGCTTGCATGCCCTGATCAGAATAGCACAGATCGCGTAATCGGTGCTTCTTAACTTCCACATTCAACCTTTACCTCTTCCTAAGCCTAGGCTTTGTGCAGGGCTCATTTGCGACAAAAAGCTGTAAAACCGAGGAAGAAACAAGCGATAAGGAGGAAGCTCTATTTCACTGATGTTTCGGGCATTCTGGTGTCTTTGGAGCTTTGTTACAACTCGCTAAATACTACAAATTAGCGCTAGTGTCAGCCTCAAAGGCTTATTAACAGCACGTCTTAGTTTAAGGTTGGTGCACATTTGTTTACTGTCGTCTGAATAAAGCTACATGGTACAAAAAGTGCTCAGAGCATCAAATCACCGTGCAGGGCTTTTTTTGTGCAAGTCACCAGTGATACAGCTAAAAATTCTTTTCTGCTTTTATTTTATGGAACACAACAAGGTAACCAAACTAGAATTGGCGTTTCTGATATCTTTCACTGCGCTTTCTATATTCTCTCATTCTCACGACGCACCCTGCAGCGCCCGTATTATAGCCAGCGCTTCACACAATAAATATGATTAATAAAGACGCTTTTCTCTGAAATTCTTCGCACCTGGTGTGTTAGTCTTGTCTTGTAGTATTCGCTACTTAAGAGGCTGCACTAGTCCCTCAATTTTTGTGAAGGTTTCTCGACAAGACATAACTTTTCAGACATGCTGTTTTATAGATAGGTTGAATAGCAAATAGGCACAACAATTTCTTTCGTATAGCACATACCTTCCCAGACGTAACGGGAACACCAGCAAAAATCTTATCGTCTGAAAACACTTAGTTTGCATACATGCATCGTTTTGACCATCCGGCGCTAATCGTTAACGCTCTCAGTACTTCGCTAACTTTGCTAGTCTTTTAAGTTATTATAAACAGCATAATTATTGGTTTTTCTACTGAGAGTGTTTGCTATTGCTTGAGAAATATTTTTGCCTTTTTTTTGCAGGCAATGAAGATCTTGTCCAAGAAAAAGCTTTTGAAGAGGGCTGGC
The DNA here is from genome assembly GCF_055824585.1 of Amblyomma mixtum. Taxonomy (NCBI): domain Eukaryota; kingdom Metazoa; phylum Arthropoda; class Arachnida; order Ixodida; family Ixodidae; genus Amblyomma; species Amblyomma mixtum. The sequence goes on from NC_143013.1 coordinate 246,453,750, forward strand.
ATGTTCGGTGAGTTCGTCCAATATTGCCAAAATATTGCCCGCATCAACTGTGATGGCGAACTGTTGGAAAAAAGCGAGCAGAGCTTTCCTTCTTTATTGTTAGCCCAAGTTACCGTTCTTGTCTTCACTTGACAGTTTTCTTACAATCGTGATAGATTAACTTCAACAAATTTGGTTTGATTAGGACTTTGCCGTGATGGATTATCACAGAGACTGTCTGCTTTGATCCTCCATTATTTTTTCGCTAATGAGTACACGTGCCGACAAAATAGCAAAATATGCAAATTTCATATCTGCCTAATTCGTCAGAAAAGTGACTAATTAGCAGAATGTAACGCACAATCACCGGTAAGATCTCTTACGAGTACTGGGAATAAAGTGGAGGTTTCTTCGTTTTCATTTGCGCTGCGACTTTTTTTCTTTCAGAGCGGTGAGGTGCCCAGCGTTTGACTTAAGCTCTACAGATGCGGCAATAAAAACATACAGCACAGCATCTTTAGTGTGCGCAATGCTGTGGTTAAAAAAAATTACCCGGTAGTTCATACAGCTCAAATTCCCTTTATCTCAAGTGCTCCTGAACAAGTTAGTGCATCGATGGCTCTCCTGAAGTCTTTCTTTTTGTCCACTCACTTCTCGCTGATTACTGTGCTTTAGCTAGCGGTGTATACTAATTTGTCTGCATTGAAAATGGTTCACAATGTTAACCCAGTAGAATACGGTGTTGGAGAACTCCAGATGAATGCAGCGCCATATGCGGCTCAAAAACTGGGGTTAGGAATGTGAAATACCTCGCCAAGAAGTGGATTTGCATTGAGTTAGCCGCACTTTTGCCTTCTGGATACGATTCCTCGTTGGAACCGGACTTTGCCGTTTGTATCTTTCACTTCTTTATTAATTTGTTATTTCTAAGCACGAAGGAGGAAGTATCACCCGCACAACCGTGCTCTAAAAACGAGTCGAGAAAACGTTGTCTGGTCATAATTACAGTCTTTATCTTTTATAACCTCGATGCTCACTTATCGTGACCCGTCACTTGAGAACCCTGCTCCAGACTCTCTTTAAAGAGTATGCTTGCCGATGGCTACAAGCTTGGCCACAGCCTGTCTCGAAGCGGGAACAACATGCTATGGTGAAAGTCGCGCCATCGCCACGTCAACATTAGCCATGCCTTGTATGAACTTGCTGTTCTGCAAACATACGGAGCTCACAGTTCCATCATTCCAGAATTAATGAACCAGCATTGCTCTGATGTTTACCGAGCGATGCGTTGAAGTAGCGGACAACCTGGCGTTTGTGGACGCATTGCTGGATTCGGCATGCCGGCTTTGTCTCATTCTTGCCGCCTTCTTGTCATGCTTCGCGGCTATTTCAGCAGTCGGATGAACAGGCGCTGCCTTAATGCCCAAGCTGTGCTGTTTACGGCTGGTTACGGCTCAATGAGATGCAGCTGCAGTGGGTTAAAAAAGCTCTTGGATATTGCTTAATGGTTATTTTTGATATAAAATTCGTCCTGCCTTGGAGCCCAAGCTTTAGTCTACTGTTTTCTAGCACAGCTCGTCATCCTAACCTCTTTGCATTTTGTTGGTTGAATTTCCTGCTATTTTTACACCGGAGGGGTCGAATGAAGTTTTCCCTAGAATCCCGTTTTCTTGCTTGTTGCTTATACACTTCCTGTATTTTATTGGATACAGACTAGATAGCGTGTTTTATGAGAGCATATGTCTGCCTTTGTGTTTTTCGTTTCGTTCAGTATCTTTGTCTCTAAGCGGCTCTTGGTAGCTCTATCGAGTGGGCGACATTGCTCTGTGTGGGCAGACTTATTACTTGCCGTTCTACACTCATCACCAAGGGTGGACTTTTGAGCGTTTTTTACTGATCAGACTCTCTCTCGATCTTCTTTAGGACGCCAGCCGCCCCCGCGGAAAGGACGCAGCAATAGCACTAGCAACCCCTTGGACCAAGTATACCATGAAATAGCCGTCCTCAAAAAACTCAATCACCCAAACATCGTGAAGTTGGTAGAGGTAAGCAGATTTTATACCTGGGGTTTCCGTCAGGAATTATATACCCAGTGATGCTATATTTACGCTTTACTATTCCAAAGCCTTGAGACATAATTATGTCGGTGCCCTTTGTACAAGTGATTGCACAAAAAGACGATATTAATTTCGTAATGGAGTTTAATTAAAATACATTGATTGAATAAAAAAACTAACAGTTTCTTGGTTTAGGTTTTTTGGCGGAAGGTTAAACTGTGAAATTACAGCAGCCAACAACGTGGGCGACTACAGTCCTTAAATTCTCTGATTCCGCTTTGTGGTTCTAAATCTCGAGCGTCAAAAATAGCTTTTCAAAGCAGGTCGAGTTGTCATTGAAAACTGATAAAATGGCATCGCTAGAATTTCTAATGCAGCCAATACAGACGAGTTTGTGTGTTTCATTATGCACAAGTTAAGATTAGTTCGCCGACGATACCTTGCGAAGCAACGCCACTTGAGAAAGAGGCAAGCGGGATACCCAACTAAACAAGCCTCTGAAACACTATTTTTGAGCTTGATACTTGGAACCACAATACCAATTCAGGAACTTAAAAAAATTGCGCCTCTTTCAGTGTTTGCGACCTTACATATCGTAATATTGCTACGGGTCGACGCAGAGACGATGAGGCAGACGAAGTGAGAGGGCGCTTGGCGCGTGCTCGGGCTCTGAATCCTGCGCGGTGGCTTGTGTCTTGGCGTCCGGTGCGCCCTGTGCTTGTGTTGTGTTCAGTGTGACTGCACCAGTGTTCTGCGGGGTGTGAACGTCTCCTGCCACGTAACATCTTGGTGGAGGTGAGGACTTTCCCCTTCCTCTCGTTCTGGCCTATTCCATCACGGAGCTTCGCAGCGGTCGCTACACCGGGACCGCTACAATGACGCAGCCCGGTGACTCGCCAAGTCCCACTGCCACTACATTCATGGTCATGGCTCATCCCCGTGACCCCGACATCTTCTCCGGTGCCTCAACTGAAAACGTCGACAGATGGATCTTGATGTATGAACGCGTCAGCGCCCATAACAGGTGGGACCCCACCGTCATGCTGGCCAACGTCATTTTCTATTTGTCTGGCACAGCGAGGCAATGGTACGAAACCCATGAAGACGAATTAACGAGTTGGGACACCTTTAAAGAAAAGCTTCGCGCTCTCTTCGGACCTCCGGATGCTTCGAAGCTCGCAGCCCAAAAACATCTCGACTCGCGTGCTCAGTCCACCTCTGAAAGTTACATCACGTATATTCAAGACGTCCTTGCCTTATGTCACCAGGTTGACAACTCCATGTCGGAATCGAAAAAGGTGGGCCACATCCTAAAAGGGATCGCGGACGACGCTTTTCATTTACTTCTCTGCAAAGGCAGTGATACCGTGGATGCCCTTATTAAGGAGTGCCGTCTCTTCGAGCAAGTAAAGAGCCGGCGCATTTTTCCACAATTTCAAAGACTTCCCCATACGGCCGCCACATCTTCGTGTGTTTTGCAGCAGCCGCCAACTAGCCCACCTCCAACTTCGCCTCTCAACATCAACGACACAGTCACCCGGATCGTTCGCCGCGAAATAGAGGCCTGTGCACCTGCGGCCCTCCAACCTACCATCCCCAGTCACCCCTTGCCCGATGTGTCCCTTATTCAAGCCGTCGTACGAGAGGAACTCGCAAATTTGAATCTCTCACCTGCCATCTGTTCCATCGGGAACTCTAGCGTCCGGCCACCAACCAGGAATGCTTACCGTCCCAGGGCTCCGAACTTTCGTCGCTACCGAAATCCAGCAGAGTGGCGCACGCCTGATGATCGCCCCATCTGTTTCAACTGTTCCTGTGTCGGTCACATTTCCCGGCACTGCCGCAATAGATGGTTTCCGACTCCTCGCACCGAGCTCTCCTACGACAACCGTTCAGATATTCCCCGCCGTTTTCCGCCCCGACCACCTCATGACCAATCAGATTCGGCCAACGATCTCAACAGCTCCCGACCCCGTCGTTCTTCCCGCTCTCCATCTCCACGAGGCCGTCGCTTCCGATCCCCGCAGTCCCTTCGATCATCGGCTGCAGCCTCATACGACCGCTCTGACTTGGAAAACTAGCTGATGCAGCTCCCGGAGGTGACGCTGCATCCACGACCAGGCCCACAAATCCTCTACAGACCTCCCACTTGAACCAACTAGACGTCTGTGTTGATGGTGTTCCCGTGCGTGCGCTTGTCGACACTGGAGCGCATATTTCTGTCATGAGTGCACAACTTCGTCGTCGTTTACGTAAAGTTCTCACGCCAGCTCGGTCTCGAGTGCGTGTCGCGGACGGCGGAACAGTTAGTGTTGACGGACTCTGCACTGCACGCGTCAGTGTTGCTGGCCATGACCTTCCGGTGCAGTTCAATGTTTTGACCCCTTGTGCTCATGACCTCATCCTCGGCCTCGATTTCCTATCAGAACACTCCGCCCTAATAGACTGCTCGCACGGCATCCTACACCTCGATCTCCCAGCCATCGATCCTGAACCCTTGCCTTCTCCCAGACTGTATTCGCCCGACCAAGTTTCTCTGCCCTCCCTAGCCGCCTTATTCGTTACCCTACGTCCTACCTCATCAGTCGCCGATGGTGACTACTTAGTCGCCCCTATTTCAGATGTCTTGCTGCACCGCAACGTTGCACTGCCCCATACTGTCGCTACAATCAGGGGAAACAGTGTGTCACTTCCGTTAATCAATTTCAGCTATTCAGCCCAAGTCCTTCCACCTGGCATATGCGTGGCAACGTTCTCACCTATTGGCTCCTGCCAAATTGCCCCATTGGACACTACCCATGCATCAGCTCCTGCAGCCCCTGCTCACGATCCTACTTCGACTGACGCGATCACGGCAATGATGCCCACCGATTTGCTCCCTGCCCAATCTTGTCAGCTGCGTGCGCTTCTCGAGTCCTATTCCGATATCTTCGACCTCCATAACAGCGCCCTCGGCCAAGCTCTTACCGTTACGCACCGCATCGACACCGGCGATGCTCCTCCTATCCGCCGCCGACCATACCGGGTCTCCCATGCAGAACGACAGGTCATCCAGGCGGAAGTGGCAAAAATGCTGGAGAAGAACATCATTGAGCCCTCTCACAGTCCTTGGGCTTCACCCGTCGTCTTGGTCAAGAAGAAAGATGGCTCGTGGCGCTTTTGTGTGGATTACCGTCACTTGAATAAGATCACTAAAAAAGATGTCTATCCGCTTCCTCGAATTGACGATGCCTTAGACTGCCTCTACGGAGCCAAATTCTTCTCCTCCATAGACCTCCGATCTGGCTATTGGCAAATTGCTGTGGATGACCAGGACCGGGAGAAGACTGCGTTTGTTACTCCTGACGGCTTATATCAGTTTAAGGTTATGCCTTTCGGCTTATGTAACGCCCCAGCCACTTTCGAGCGCATGATGGACTCCTTGCTGCAAGGATTTAAGTGGTCCACTTGCCTGTGCTATTTAGACGATGTAATTGTGTTTTCGCCCTCGTTTTCGTCCCACATGGGCCACCTTTCACAGGTTCTTTCCCTCTTTCGCCATGCCGGGCTGCAGCTCAACTCTTCAAAATGCCGTTTCGCGCGTCGCCAGCTCAATATATTAGGCCATGTCGTCGATGCTACGGGGGTTCGTCCCGATCCAGACAAGATCCGAGCAGTAAAAGACTTCCCAGTACCCCGTTCGAGCAATGACGTCCGAAGTTTTTTGGGCCTTTGTTCTTACTTTCGTAGATTCATTCAAGATTTTGCCGACATTGCTCAGCCGCTCACCGATCTTCTTAAAAAGGATGTTAGTTTTTCCTGGGGGTCCTCCCAAGACCAAGCCTTTGCCCACCTTATAAGAAAGCTTACCACTGCACCGGTCTTGGCACATTTCGATGTGTCCGCTCCTACGGAAGTCCGTACTGATGCTAGTGGCCATGGCATCGGTGCAATCCTTTCCCAGCGTCAATGCGGCACACATCGTGTAATTGCCTATGCTAGCCGTCTCCTATCCCCTTCCGAGAAGAACTACTCCATTACCGAAAGAGAGTGCTTGGCCCTCGTCTGGGCTGTTGGCAAATTTCGTCCCTACTTATATGGCAGGCCATTCACAGTTGTGACAGATCATCACGCACTGTGCTGGCTTTCTTCTCTGAAGGATCCTATCGGTCGCCTCGGTCGTTGGGCGCTACGACTCCAAGAATATGACTACGCTGTGATCTACAAGTCTGGCCGGTTGCACAAAGATGCCGACTGTCTCTCTCGTTACCCTGTTGCCCACTCTAATACTGTGACGAGCGCAAGCACCATTGACCTGTTCTCTGTAACTCCGTTTACAACTATCGGCGAAGAACAGCGTCGGGATGCGGAGCTTCTCTCCATCATCGATCGCCTAACGTCCGCCCCAACCGACCCTTCACTGAACCGCTTTGCTCTCGTTGATGGTATTTTATACCGCCGGAATCTTCAACCAACTGGTCCTGACCTTCTCCTCGTCGTCCCGAAGCACTTACGCACAGTCGTTCTCCACGAACTTCATGACCTCCCGACTGCTGGCCATCTAGGCGTTACTCGCACGTACGACCGCATCCGCCGTCGGTTCTTCTGGCCTGGCCTCTACCGCTCAGTGCGCCGTTACGTTGGTGCTTGCGATGAGTGTCAGCGTCGCAAGCGCCCTGCCTCTGCTCCCGCTGGCTTTCTTCAGCCCATTGACATCCCTCCGGAGCCGTTCTACCGTATCGGCTTGGACCTTCTCGGCCCATTTCCTGAGTCCACTTCTGGGAACAGATGGGTTGCAGTCGCCACAGATTATGCCACCCGGTACGCGATAACGCGTGCGCTCCCCACGAGTACTGCCGCTGATGTCGCCGACTTTCTTCTTCAGGACGTCATTCTTCATCATGGAGCACCCCACCAACTGCTCACTGACCGTGGCCGCACCTTCCTTTCCGCAGTGGTAAACGACATTCTTCGCGCGTGCTCAACTAAGCACAAGTTGACGACCGCTTACCACCCCCAAACTAATGGCCTCACTGAGCGCCTCAATCGGACGCTCACCGACATGCTCGCTATGTACGTCTCCTCTGATCACCGAGACTGGGACGTCGCACTCCCATACGTTACATTTGCATATAACTCCTCCCGCCACGACACTGCCGGATACTCTCCGTTTTACCTCTTGTACGGCCGTGAGCCTCAACTGCCGCTTGATACATTGTATCGACCGTCTCCTCCCGCACATTCTGAATACGCCCGTGAAGCCATTGCCCATGCTGACCATGCTCGCCAAGTCGCCCGTTCCCGCTTGCAAGCCTCCCAAGCTTCTCAGCAAGAGCACTATAACCGCCGCCACCTGGACAGTGCCTTCTTGCCTGGGTCCCTTGTATTGCTCTGGGTGCCTTCTCGCCGTGTAGGGCTCTCGGAAAAGCTTCTTTCTCGATATGTGGGCCCGTATCGCGTGCTGCGCCAAGTCACAGCCGTCACGTACGAGATTGAGCCTGCCTTCACCGAGTGCAATTCCCGTACTCCATCCTCCGATATTGTGCACGTGTCGCGCCTTAAGCCCTACCATCTACCCTCTTCTGACACTCGCTGAGCCGCACCGCGACGGTGCTTTCACGCCCGGGGGTCATGCTACGGGTCGACGCAGAGACGATGAGGCAGACGAAGTGAGAGGGCGCTTGGCGCGTGCTCGGGCTCTGAATCCTGCGCGGTGGCTTGTGTCTTGGCGTCCGGTGCGCCCTGTGCTTGTGTTGTGTTCAGTGTGACTGCACCAGTGTTCTGCGGGGTGTGAACGTCTCCTGCCACGTAACAATATGTTTTCGCGCTTCGAAACTGGAAATTCAAAGTTTCTTAGTTAATTCAGCTGACCAATCCTCTTTTCATTGAATACATCAGGCAAATAACGTCCGCTTGCTGTACAATTCAAATGCACAGAGTGGACACATGCACCTCTCACGGTTTTTAAAGTAAATATATAGAAATATTTTCTAGAATCACCCGGTATATAAGTTCACTAAGTGTATCTCGTAGCTTCAGCCACAGCTTGAATAAAAAAGGAGTATACTCAAACTCGATGAAACCAAACGCATTTATGTTTTACCATAATGTGGGCCTCTTCATAGTATTTTTAAACTGTTCCTAATATTTAGCTACGTGAGTTTAATTATGAGAAAAATTTCTGCGCCAATAGCGCTTCGATAAGTTCTAGAGGAGGTTCTGAAAAAGCTGACTATTTGTATAGGAATTTATCTCTGACGTGGTGCTTTTCATGAAAAAAACACTTTTTGAGCCCTTCTGTCAAATTTTAGAGCTGCCAGATGGCTTTTTGAGTGAGCGGCCGACGCCGCTGTCAGAATCGTCTTTACAGTGCATCAGCACCTTTGTTCGGAATATGGAAAGCAGGAGCCATGATCTGCGAGAAGCAATAGGATTGCTACCGACAGCTTTTTTCAGATGCGCCCTCTATTCAGAAATCACACAGACAAAAAAATATAAACAAGAGAACGCGGGAGATAACCGTCGTTGAGGGCTGCCTCCGTTTTTTTTTTATCATTGCGCAGCCCGTCAAAGTGAGCGGCGTCTGCACTTGAGGGCGTGGTCAGCGCGCATATCGTTAGCTCAGAACACGGTTGGGAGCTAGACAATATGATAGCGCATGCTCCCAGTCGCGCGATTTAAGAGCGAAAGCTCTATTACATGTCTCCCAAGGTCAATCTTGACGCGCGTTTGACCTTGAGGCTCCGAAGAGCAGGCAAATCACGAGATTCGTCAAGCAGAGGCGCACCCGCGCGTGCTCGCCAGCTCCGCCGCTGTGATGCCACGTGATCAGGAGAGGGCAGGTTGGGATAAGGGTAGCTGTACGCGCTAGCCGACTTCGTCGTTGTGATACCAAGTGACTAGGAGAGGGTGTAATAGTTGCTACGTCGGAGGTTACCTCTTCAGTTTTGCCATGGATGCGTCGCGCAACGTGCCGACTGTGTCAACTCTTCGGCGTCGCCGTCAAGCCGCGTCGGATCATCCACTCGACTTAGCTCGCCGAGAAGGTGTACTACAAAAGAAACGAGCTAAACGAGTCGCTGAAACCGAGGAGCAACGAGAAGCTAGACTTGCGAAGCAAATGAAGTATGACCAGGAGAGAAAGGCCAATTGGTTAGCGACGGAGGCTACCGCTGCTCATTAGAATTAGAACTAGCTCGCCATGCAAACACAGCTTTAGATCTCTGTAACTAGGTTTAGAAAAGGTAAACTTCAGTAATGTTTTTTTTTCATATTTCGCGCGGCTTGTTCAGATGCCCGAAAAACAGACCACGCAGGATATATTGTACCACAAAAATTGGGTCGGCTGCTTATTAACTCCCTGCACTACCTAAAGGAACGCGCCTGGTTCTAAAGTGAATATTGCTCGTTTTTTTATTATTTATTGTGCAGTAAGCAACTAAATTTGCGGAAAAAAATGCTCCCAGGAGCCACACAAGACGCAAAAAATATATTGTTGCTTTCATTCAGGTGCAATGTACCGCTTATTTGAAAGCCTAGGTCCAAGTTACGTGAGACCGCCTGTATACGATTACCGCTTAACGTACTAAAACGCATAGCCGAAAGCAGCCATTATTATTCAGCGCTTTACAAGGCTGACCTGATCAACGAAGAGAATGTGGCACAAAATGTGACGTAGTAACAGTGAGCACCGCACGTTAGAGGCTGGAAAAGAATAACTAATGAAACACCAAACTATTTCACTCAGAAGCGGCGTACAATATGTTGGGTGTGCAGCTAGAACGAAATTCCAAACTGAATACAAGTTAAAAACGCTCTTATTTAAAGTAGTTGCACCATGGAGTCACATTACTTCCGCGGACAGAATAACGGCTCTCGTTAACCTGGCGCAGGTTGGAATGCAATGAGCTAACTTGACTGCTAAGCACAGAAGTGTCCAACCGGTCATCTTCACGTGGACTTCTTAGAACTTCATTGCGTTACCAACATCAGAAATGTGTGCTACACCTACACGCATCTCGCGACCTAAAAGCTAACGGCAGTCAGGTTTACGCTGCCGTGGTCAGTGAAAGTCAGAGTTTACAATTGCTACCGCATATGACCCTCTGCTCGAGCACCCTTTAATGTTTGTGATTGCACCCTGTTTTATTTCAGGTTTTAGATGACCCTGATAGCGATAACCTGTACATGGGTAAGTCGAACCCGCTAATTTTTTGTGGACCTATGTGGTTATATGCTTTTTATCATTTAAAGCGGTCGCTTCAGGCCATCCATCATCGGTTCTGATGCTGAAACTTGAAATGCATCGAGCTGAAACGCACTGAGTTCTGTTTTCGTTCTTTTTAATCCCCGTTTTCATGTTGCCCTCGCAGGAAACATCCAAACATGCGGGATTCTCTGCTAGCACAGAGCTAGGCCATGCAGAAGTGATCACGCGTAATTTTCAGCAGCGTAAGCATCATATGTTAACTTAGGTGGAGTACAAATCTAAATCAGATTTGCGTAGCAGGATGGCAACCGAAGAAACACGAACGTTAGGAATACTTTTTTTAAAATATCGTACATCGGTAGCAAACATGGAACAATTTTTATTTTCCGGTATATACGGAGGCCTAGGAAGAAAGGTTGCATTCCGATTCATTTCTGCGTGATACGTTTGGAGCTGAACAGATTTTGTTCGGACGGAATAACGAAAACGAAAACATACACAGCGGACATAATGCACAGTTAATGCTTTGAGCGCCCCTTGCACAACAGCTCCGCAAACAACCAAGCGAAGAAGACGGAGAGAAGGACTAGAGTAGCTGAGGCAATAGAGAGTACTTACGCGTGGCCGAGAGCTTCCGGAATACCCCGGTAGGGGTAGCTGAAATCAGGTGTTTTCTGTCTGCGAGAGCAGCGGAAACCGGAAAACCGCAGTGCCGCTCCACTAGCTACAGAGTGGGAAGAAATAGAGAAGAGGCGCAGGAATAGACGCGAGAGAAGAAAATAAATAATTTGGTAGTTAGCAATAATCCGTGAACAAATTTTCTTCTTCCTTGCGGGCAAGTTACAAAAAAGGCTTGTATGCCTTCCCGAGTGCTTCTATAGCAGACACCAGTGCCTTGTATTTCGGTGGTCGCATGATCACTGGCTGTTTGCTTGATGCGTACTAGTGGATATTTTGTGAAATGTACTTTCTAAACCTTAGACTCTTGTGAACGTAGCCGTGATCACAGTTCAAAGTATAGTTCCAGACCCATCATGTGCAATCTTTTGAACGTAGTCGTGATCAATGTTCAAAGTATACCTCCAGACCAATCCTTTACAATCCTGGAGTGAAGAAAAAAAAATCCAGTTCTACTCGGTTTAGAAAGGGTATGTCACTCTTGGCGCATTAATTTGCATCCACTCTACGGCGTTCAACGCGGCTTGCTTGAAGACCACACGTCGGCCACGAGGTTAGCAGGTCTGCTCTCAAGCAGCTCTGCCGCCACGCTTCACGCGCTTGCGAAAGCCGGCATTATTTCTGTCCGCGACGTATCGATCAGGCAAAGCCGGAAAGCGAGGGTCTGAGAGCTGCGGGTTGGTCCTCGGCCGTGGAGCCGCGCATCGGAATAACTTCGGTCAGGCCGCACGTGCAGCGGGGGAAGAAGGACGGTGGGGGGGGGGGGGGGGGGCGACATAAAATAATCGAAAAAGGGATTCGTGCAGTCACGGAAGGTGACGCTCGCTTCTTTGAGCGAAGATCCGCGAGCCCTGCTTAATAAGCGGAAGGCGTTACTTATTCAGCGGCGTCTGATCAAGCCTCTTTCAGGACGTCGGGCGCGTAGTCTGCTCATAACTGAGAGTTGCGTGCGAGTAACGATGAAAGAAGAATGAGCAACCCGCAATGCCCCTTCATACCGAGTGAGGGCTTCCAATTGACGTCTGCATTTTGTCTCTTGGTCTCGCTGAGAAAGAAGTCTATTTAGTACTTCGGAAGCGATGCAAATATCTATATAATTATGCAGAACAAGCTAGTCGGTTTTCTGAGGTCTCTTTTGTTCTGAGGCATGCTGAAGAACGGCAGGCGATCGAAGTTATCCGGACTCCTCGAATAAGTTGCCCCTCATAACCTCGTTCGCTTTGGAATGTTAAACCCTATACCAAATTTTTTTTGTGCTTACGTGCGATTTTCTTCCACCAACATGAAAATCAGCGACGTGCGCTCCTGTTCACGTTTCCGTTTTTTAGTGCTTATGCTTTGAGTAGAGTTGGTCGTCGTTTTAACCTCTCTGAGCTGTGTGCTGCACGCCGTCTAAAGTATCTCGGTGGAGTGACACTGTTGATCCTATGCTGTGAAGGTTCGCCAAGTGCGTGAAAGACGGTACTGTTTTGGCCATGTCCAGTGTGTATCAAGCACGGAAATAAAAGCGTACCTTGCGAGAAGCAGCGCGAGTCCTACCGCACGTTACTCAATTCTCGAAAGGTTTTGCGGACAATGTCTAGCGGCTATTGCAGAGGCTATACTTGCACTTTCTTATGGCGCAGTCTTCGTCTCAGCCGCGAAGCAGCGCAATCGGCCGCACTTGACGCCTCGTGTCTTTTTTCTGTCGATGTCTGCTCAATTTCGAACACCAGAGACGCCTGTTTTCCAGCAGTCTTTATTATATTCAACGTTGCTTGCGTAAGTTTTGCGAAAACAGAATTCAGGGAAATTCATTTTCTGTTTTATTGGAGTGTTCAGCAACACGCCTTTTTTATAATCCAGAGGAATGTATTGAACCTGGACCAGTAAAAGTAGCTGGAGGGAAAAAAACCCCGTTATTCTTGTTGCTTTTTGCAAAACTTATTGTTGAAGCTTTTATATTTTCTTTCTGTTCAGTCATTTGGCTAGGATTACATAAGCGTCTGTCGTTACAGGATCCTGATTTCAAATTATTGCGGTTCTTTTGCGACTTTTTTTAGTCGCTTATGTACCGTGTCCTTTGCAATTTTTCTTTACACCCGGTGTTGGGTATGGTCGCTATATTGCTTTCGTATAGTAGCCAAACTCGAATAATGCAATACCTGCTAATGGCATCACATCCGTAAATTTACGGTTCTAATCTTCACGTCGTGTTTTTCGACCTATATGTGGTTTTTTCCGCACCGCCAAAGTAGTGGCGTGGGTGAGGAAAGTGTGTTGAAAGAAATAAGTTTGACTCTATCTGCTTACGCTCTACTATCATTCTTTGTTTCTTTCAGTCTTCGAATTTCTCGAGAAAGGGTGAGTATTTATTAATCGCTTTTGTTTATTGAAATAGCCTTAGTCGCTTATGCGCCATTAAACTCAACTCTTTATTGAAATACATGCGTTCGTTTCTCACGATATTATAGACTAACAATTATGGCTTGGTGCTTCGGTGTAGGCTGTGCGTTGTGACAAATCACATCTGCAGCCTATCACGATTGGTAAATATATCGGTCACATTAGTATGCTTCCGTTAGTTGAAGAGAACCTTTATAACCATAGTGCAGATGCAGCGAAGAAACGCGGCAGCAACAGCTTAGCCAAACCGATAGTTGCTTGCTTTGCCGGTCAGTGCTGTGGAGATATAATGTATAACAGTAGTGTGCGTACGAATGATGTCTTTCGTGGTTTATGGCGGTGTTTGTAGCCAGTCAGTAAAAGCAAACAAAGCAAAGGTGCTATTGCAGTCTATGGGTGTTGAGGCCTAACACTAGACTACACTGTGGCAGAGAAATTGTACCGTAACACCGATGGCAGCGAAGCTGTCCACCACAATTCTGTGCGCCCATCAGCAACTCTACAGCTCTACTATGAAAGCTTCCTGAATTCGAGAGGTTTTGTCACAGGAGGAAAACGCATGCCCAAGGCACTCAGCGAGAACCGGCGGCCAGCGTCAAGATGCTTCTGTAAAGCAGAGCTGACTCTTCAGGCTTTTTGATGCGCGTATTGAGGAATGCATTGCAGCGCGAATCGATGAAAGCATTAGACATGGTCAAAGCATAGCGTTGCAGTCCATGTCTGATATCTCTGTCAATACGCTCTGGACCAGCCGGCTAGACAAAGTTTACGCAGATCTAGGCTTTGAAATAATTTTTTACTGCGTCAGCTTTTATATCTTGTTCCTTTTCCGTACAAAAATTTCTAAGCTTTTAGGAAGGCGCTTTTGAAATAGTAGTTGTAGGTCACGATTGTACTTCCATTATAGTTGTGCATGTAAGGTGTTTTGCACAAAGACGGATTTTTGTGTTAGATCCGAAGGAAAAGAAGCAAGATCTAACCGCGAGGCTTTTGTCAGGGACCTTCACTAATAGTGTAAGCTGGTACTGAATATAGCGATAAGCAGTTCATCGCATACTGAAGCGCGCAAGGAATTTTCGTTCCTCTGTGACAGCAAAGGTGAACTGTAAGAAGCAGTTACAATACAAACGGACGAGCAGGTACAATTTTCTTGCACCTAGGAATATACCACTGCAAAGGTGCTTGATTTTTCTGCTTTGCTCTTGTTCTAGGCCGGTAATCGAGATTCCGACGAGCACCCCTCTGTCGGAGACTCAAGCCTGGACCTTCTTCAGGGACGTCGTGCTGGGAATAGAATACCGTGAGGAACGAGCAATTTCTTTTACTGCACAGAGCAAAATGGCGGTACCTGCCTATCTCTGTGCTTATGTCACACACTCACGCTCTTTTGATCGTGAATCTAATTGCCATGCGATTCAAGACTTCAATGCGTGCTCGTTTTCAAATCCAAACAGAAGGCGTTATGACGCAATATATAGGGCATTCAAAATTAGAATCAGAATTTTGAAAATAATTTTATTCATTACCAATGCACGAATATTCGAACTTGCTTTGAACGCAAGTTAGGCCACCGGTGGGAGGTGATATAGGAAGATAATTGAAGCCATCAATCCCCTAATTAACAAAAATTAGGTTTTAATCTCTTAGGTGACTACACTTAGCAAGCAAGCTTCTATTGGAAACGTAGAGGGAGTCGTATTCCTGCATGATTCCACCCGGTAGAACTCCGGTAGTACGCCTGAATATCGAGATATTCACCTTGAAGTTCCCAACTAAACCCTTGGGTAAAACCTGGTCAGGGTGGATGGATGGCTCTTTCTGGTGTGGCGTAGCTTTTGGGCACGGCGAAAATCGATATAAACTTAATTTTCTTCGCTACTGGTCGGCGAAACGCCATGCGCAACAGCTGCGTCACAAAGAAATGAACCTTGCGCGAATCATTACCGCCCAGTGCGCAGTTTACCTAGACTGAGTCGTAATTTTGGAGCGAATATTACGAAAGAAGTTCGCCCTTCGAGTTTTCTAGCAAATACATACAGCATGCGTACAACTGCTTCTAGGTTTCAAATGTAAACATGCATGCTTAGTGCGCACACTAAAAATGTTTTTATTTCTAGTCAAAAGGAGATTAACGGCTACACTGCCAAATTCTGTTTTTTTTTCACCACTTTGTGCACTGTGTTTGTTATATTCGGGAAGAAATAATGGTGCTTCTTGTCTTCGCTTATTCTAAAATTTTTTTTTTCGCCTGAGTAAATTTCCGGACCACTGAGTTCTGGTGCATTCTAGAGCAGCGCCAGCGTCCTTTTCCGCTGATTGCACCGATAAAACTGCTACTATTTATATTCATTGGGCGTAACAGTAATAAGTCATGCCTATATCTACTATCTCTCTCCACAGCGCCCTAAACTGCACCAGGCTCAGTTCGAACTTATTACGCGAAGGTCCGTAAACTACCGCACAGCACGTCTCAATGACGAAGAACGATGTCCTGAAAGTTTATAAGGGCACGACGCGCAATCAATCTCTGGAAGCCAGAAAGGCACGCTTCCTCCGTCGCAGGCGCTTCATGACTGACTACACTTGTGATGCGTGCGCTATAACTAACCTCGTGAAGTACTACGACCACAGCTCCATTCCTGGCAAGGCGACCGGTCGATACGAAGCCCATGCCCTGTCGCGGTGAGGAGAATGCGGACCGCAGTACTTACGTGCGAGCAGGTCTCTGAGCCGGTTACCCGTTCGAAAACTTCACTTAGAAAGTCTAGAGAGACGAGTTGCGTTCCTGTCTGTTAGTAATATTTTTTTCTGTGGAAGAAATCGCATGAGACGCCGTCAGTACCGCTTGTCTGAATGGGGCCGCGTGTCTGGCGCACCTGTGCCGTCGCCCCCACTTAGGAGCGGTGAAGTCGATGCTTGACTAAGCCACCCTGCGGGTGAACCAACCGGGCGTGCACATATGCTCTCTGCGGCTGAAGTCGTCGCGTGCTTCGTCGAAGGCTCTCCAGGATCGCGTCTCTCTGTGCGGTACGCGGTTGCGAAAAGCTGGGATTTTGTCGAAGCGCACTCGGATTCCACCGGATTCATCCTTTCGTCGATGCTGTAGAGCATCCTTTTTTTTGTTTGCGGGCACATCGTGCTTTTACATTTTGTTCTCTATTTCAAGATCTTCTGCAAGGGAAAACTGCCTTCGCCGCGAAACTTGAGCTGATGCAGCTTTTGCGTTTGGCTTGTTCGGCAGGCTGAGCAGGTGAAATAATTACTTTTTGGATTCTGACATTGAAATCATACTAACCCGGAGATTTAGACCCACAGATATATTGGGAGAAATTTCACGAAGACTAACTCTGGTGAGAGGAAATGTCTGCTGCTGCTTCTCATGCTATAAACTTCCAGTCTGACTGATTCTTGTCCGCGAACACAAACTCCTGCAGTGAGAAGAAATATCTGTACTTCTTCTCATGCTTTAAGGTCTCACATTGATTCATGTCTACTTCAATTTAGGCTGTTTAAGCGCTTTAGCTTGTTTGGGCGGTTCGCTGGCCAATGAGATAAAACATCTTGCGGAAAATTAAATTTTCAAATTATATTTAATAAAATAAGAACCTCGGCACTGCGTTTATGTCTTACCATCAATATAGAGCATGACCGCATTCTGACATTAAATATCAGTTTCACTTTTCCACCGCTGCAGCTTAGTGGAAATGGCGTCCGATTACACAGCATTACGTGGCAAAATCGAGCCCGGTCACTGTTACTGCAGAAATAGAGCGAAAAGTATCAAGGATGGTGTGCTGAGAGTTAGCTGTACGGTACGAAACTCTGGTGATAGTAATTATTTTTGTTGCTCTTCCTGACATCTTAGTCGTCGCCCACAGGGCAGTTTCGGCACATAACAATAATCAATTCAATTTTAATAAAACATTCTTGTCACGCTAGGTTCATATAGCTATTACTTCTGCTCGCTTCTAACCACGCTTTTGCTTTCTTGTTGTTTCAGTCCACCACCAGAAAATCATTCACCGCGACATCAAGCCGTCGAACCTGTTGCTGGATGACAAAGGAAGAGTGCAGGTAATTGTTCAAAGATATATGGCGCATGGTGAATCAAGGTGGATTATGCTGATGACCGACTAAGATAGAGATTAGGCGTGCTACGTGGTAAGTTCAAACACTGGCCAGCTCAATTAACAATGTGCATTATTCTAACGAATTTGATAAACTACAGTTTTCAATGGCGAAAAAAACGCCTCAACGGATACTAAATTACTGAGCTTTGAAAACAAGACAGCATAATTTGCAAGTCCGCTGTGTAATGAATAACGTTGTGGTGTCTGATGTAAACCGATCTCTCATAAAATCACAATGAAACCGCGTGCATTTTTAAGCATGTTGTATATCTGACAGTAGCGGATGTACGATTGGACTTTGCTGTTAGTATTTTAAAAAATCGGGCTGGCTTTTTTAGGTTTTCATTTCCGAACCTAGGTTTCGGTATTTTTCGGCGAATATTATTTTCGATCAAAGAAACACCGGCTTTTCTCCGTAATTTAGTGTAGCATTTCTGTGTGTTCAAAAGTGACAAAGTCTATTTCGGTGTTTTTTCATCGCGAATAGTTTATTTAACAGCAATTAACTGCAAATAGCAATACTTGGAGCAGTGCTTGTGCAAGATATTGCTATTGTGAATAAAAGAGAAAGTCAAATTAGATGGGATAGCCGGCATATAAAAAGAAAAATGGAAGTTTATTTCAGAAAACTAGGTTGACATGTTTTTCTTATGTGGCCGCACTGGGTTAAGCGCGAGGGCTGGGCTTCACGTGGTCTGCTTGTTGATGGCAGCATTGGAACTGCTGCTCAGTGTTCGCAGTATCCCGGCATACTCCTTCGTGACGCCCATGCGTGGTTTCGCAGCAGTGTCCTACACGCAGTTGATTAACCTACTTAACTGATTAACTGCTTTAAGTAGGTGACAATAGCGAACAAACACTGCTTACTAGAAGGCGAGGAGGTGGTTTTTCCAGGTGTGCAGAGTGTAAGCTAGCGGAGCAATACCTCAAATTGCACAACTGTGCTGCTTACTCAACAATATCATAGTCGCGTAATGCCGCTGCCTTCCCTGCTTAGTTCATTTTCAACTCAGAGGGAGTGGAACTCTCATTGAACAGCCAGCTAGCTATGCCTTATATACCGAGAATACTGACCTTTTTCAGTTAGAGCAGTGTTGCCCGTTAATACGCTTTCCCCGCTTAACCGCGGCTGCCACAGTTCAAAACCGCTGGACCCCACCTCGTGATCGCGCACGCTACCGAGCGCACGCCGACCACGGCGGGCCTTGCTCTGAAGGAACAAATGAACGACACACTGGTTGACGCAAACAACAGCAATAAGAAAAGAGCAATAACGCCAGGTAGCAGCAATATACGCTAAGGAATCGAGGACGTTCGACTCACCAGCAAGGTTACGAGCAAGTGTTCGCCCACGCTAGGGCAGGGGAGATGCTCCACAGCGGGACGGGATGAGATGCGGGAGAATATTCCTCCCCACGAGGCCTCGCTCCGCCGGCGGAGAGCGGAGCTTCCCGCCTGAACGTCAGCGCGCGCCCAAGTTCCCGAGCCCAAGAGGGCCGTCTCTCCCATGCGCGCGCGCAGCAGTCACATCCGTGGAGTTCCTGGCACTTCGACGCCGGCACTCTCACTTTTTAACGCTCATCGTTAAGGGCCCCGTGTCGCAGAAAAGCCGGTGTCGTCGTCGGCGGTGTGGGTCGTGAGCAAAAAATCCCAGAAGCATTAATAAATAAAAACGAGTATGAATTTGGTCAAGTTCGGGATTCGAACCAGGGTCTCCGGAGTGCGAGGCGAGCACACTTGTACCACTTCTGGCTCAGAGATTGTGCGACCGCTTCTGCGGTTCAGGGAAATTCTGGACGACTATTGCGAACGCCATCGGCTTTTCCCGGTCCCTGCTAAGGGCCTGAGTAAAGCTGATGAGCGAACTCTGAGGCGCCTGCAGACCAACACTCTGTTGTGTCCTGCAATAGCGAAACATTTCGACCCCAATATTGATGGGCGCTGCCCTCACTGTGGGGAAGTATCCGATACCTTCCACATGGTTCGGGCCTGTCAAAAGAATCCTTCCCTTCCCCCCAATCCTTCTCCTTCCCGAGAGGCATGGGAGGCAGCCCTGCTCAACTGCTCGGTGCCGGAGTCTCAAAGGGCTCTAGTCCAACGGGCGCGAGTAGCGGCCTCGTCCAGGGGGGTTCCGGACTAAGGACTCCACCTATGCAAAGGGCCATTTTCGGTCTGAAGGCTCTCCTTTGGTTCATTAAATAGCTGTCACCACTGCCACTCCGCCGCGCCAGCTCGATGGTTTGGAATGAATAAAGGCGCGGATAGTGAATACAGTGTTGTCTTAGAAGGGTGCTTTAGAGACAGACTGTGGCGTCCATTCCTTTCGGGTGTACACGAGATCTGAGACACAGGCGTATACCTTTTCCTTAAAACCGATTTTCATTTCATTTTCCTTACGGCGCCCGTCTACCGAGCCGGAGTACCAGGTTCGAACCCGACCGCGGCGGCCGCATTTTGATGGAGCCGAAACGCAAGAGGCGCCCGTGTGCTGTGCGATGTCAGGGCCCGTTTAAAGATCCCCAGGTGGTAGAAATTATTCCGGAGACCTCCACTACGGCACCTCTTTCTCTCTTTCTTCTTTCACTCCTACCTTCCTCCCTTCCATTACGGCGCGGTTCAGGTGTCCGCCGATATATGTGAGACAGATAGTGCGCCATTTCCTTCCTCAAAAAACCAATTTACCAATTTACCAATTTATTTAGTTCGGGTGTCCACCGAGATATGAGAGACAGACGTCGTTTCCTTTTCTTCGGGCAAGGCGTCGCGCCGAACAGCAGATGGCGTTCTGTGGACCCCTTGGCAACGCTGCAACACGCTGTCGCGTCCCACTCTTGAAGCTTAAGCATGCTCCAATTTTTTTTCGTTAAGGTAATTAAGCTCTGTAGGGTGCCTCGCGGGGAAGCCAACGACAGGAGAAAAGTAGAGCCGCGTGCCCACAAAACCGCATTTCGAAAAATGCGTACTGCATGTATTTATCGTTTTTTTTTTGTTTAATCAGAGAAGTCCAACCCCTAATATAAATCATAATTATTTGGCCGAAGGAGTGGCCTAATTGGGGCTGTAACTGCAAGATCCATCAATGTTAAAGGGAGGACTTAACTACCATAGAATTAGCCATTCGTATCTAAGGTAGAACAGATGCTTGCTCATTTTATAGGAATTTTATCCCGACTCCAGATCTCCTATGTCTTTCAAGTTCGATGGAAGCGCACACGTGCACGTAAATGTGTGTGGGAATATCGCAACGTCACTTGGGCAATGCTTGGGTGTGTGCTAAATTCGCTCATCCCAGAATGTTTTGGTGTCCGGTGGCATGCTTCATTTAATCTGCGTAATTGGGCGTATGACTTAGAAAGCGGCCGCTAACGCGGAAGTCACTTAAATTCGTTTGGGGAGAATTGTTATGTTTAAGTAACGCTCTGAATAAACTCGCTATTTTACAATTGAGGTGTTTAGTATCCTTCGAGGGTGTTAAGGCGCTATTTATTTGAACGTTCTGTGATTTATTCAAAGGTTTAAATTCTTGGCATATTCCCAGTCGGCCACTCAGTTTGTTAGTAGACACAATAAACGGTTGCCCTGGCAATCACTGAAAGTATAGGGTTTGTTTAGGCCTGTAAAATCCGTGACCCATTGTAAACGTTGGTCGAATCAGCAAATACATCCCAGCCAATTCAGCTATTTCTGTTCCAGAAGCGGTGAGCAAAATAAGTAAATACAACAGCAGCAAACTAGCCTAGCTTGGAACAGAATTGTATGGAATTAGCTGGAACGCAGTCTTCAATAGACGAAAATTTGCCGGCTTCACTTAGATATAATCTCAACGAATATTAATGGTGGTTCAACATTTCAGGCAGGTTTTTTTCTATGCTTTTTTTGCGTAGGTGTTATAGGTTGAACATCTATTTTGCTCCTGGGTTAGGAATAAAAATTGAGATTGTGTTTAGGTACCTGTGTGGTAATGCGAACTGTAGTCAGAGCTGGGGTGGTGCTCTGGGTAGGATTGCCTTTAAAAAGGGGTGCCTGCTGCTGGGGGTGTGCACGTCACGCATTACTGTGTTTCATGCGTATGAACTCCCGCCATGCACACTCACGCACGATCGCCTATCGATTCATCTATGTAAGGAGGGTGCCCAACCGAAGAACCGCTGAGGGCGAGAGAGATGTAGTGTGGAAAAGAGGAGAGAGAGAGAGAGAGAGAGAGAACTATAGACATCACGAGTTTCGTCATTGTGTTCAAATCAGTCGGTAGCTGGCAATCTAGCCAGTCAGGACGGTGTTGCTGTCGTTAGGCCATGAGTAAAGTCACTTCATTGCGACCAGTTAGCTAGGGCATTGTCGTGACGTAGGTGTTACGACGCCAGCGACAACGTGTGCTCAACAGCTGTTGCTGCAGAATGCCACAGGAAGATATAAAAGCATCACAAGAAAAGCACACCAGTGCTGCACTTGCAACTACTTGTTTTGTTCAAAATACGAGGAAACTGTAGGAGAGGGAGTGTTTTACCACTTGCGCGTGATTCGGCACTGACATCAAAAACAACACGCCGCGAGTTTTAGAGTTTTCCTCGCACGCAAGCAGAAAACATGGCAACATGATTCTACAGATGAGCACCTGGTTCATGCATGGCAGACATTCGTTGGCGAAAATTCGAGGTGCTTAGCTTTCTCCTCTAAATCGAAGCCGAGGCTTGCCTAGCGTGCGTGTAGGATTTTTTGTCGTTAGAGAGACCTTCCATAGCTATAGGGGCACGCAAGTATAGGGTGCCGGTGAAATTAAGGGTATGGTGGGTGAGGGCAGCGAAACTGCGATTAAGTCTGGCGAGCTGTGTAGCGCGACTCTTTAATCTGCCGCTTTTGCAAAGAGGAAAGAAGTCGGCGATTGACACAGATTTGTGGTTAATTCTGCTACCCTGCTGAACTTCCACGCGGAAAGGGCTTGCATGGGCTCTACACTGTTCAGCAAAAAACTGCTACTGCGAATTGCACAACCGAATATAGGAGCGACAGTGTTCAGGCTTTTGCCTATGAAATTTTCACGCTGATTTTGTCAAATATTGTGACCACTTAACTCATCTTGTAGCAGAAACTGATTTAGTACTCATGGCCTGTTCTAGATTGCCGACTTCGGTGTGTGCAACCAGTTCGAAGGCGTGGACGCGCTCCTGTCTGGAACCGCAGGCACGCCCGCCTTTGTTGCACCAGAAGCTCTGAGCGGTGAGTTGATGACTGCTCGATTTTGGCTTCTTTCTATCAGTGACGATGGTATATAAACTCTGGCGCACCGTGCCGATAAGAAATAAAAAGTGTGCCAAATGACGTCAAGGAACTGCCTGTTCTACTAGAGACATAAGCTCAGGTGCTTCATGACGTGTACTCTGCACTTATATCAGCCACTCGCACTCAATATGGGTGTGCGCGCTTTATCATGGAACGCTGGAGCTAGTGAGCGGATTTATTCGACAGCAAATACACCAATGTTTCTCTTTTTTTACTGTACGCTGCCTGCATAAGGTTTGAGATCTCTTTTCTAATAGAGCATGAATCTGTTGCAGCTACCTGGTGGGGCATCTTTTTTTTTACCTTGGGATAATTTTCACCTAATTTTCAAAACTTGCTTTCAGTCCTTACGTTGGTAGCTTTAGTATAAATTATTATAAAATACTGGATAGCCCACGCAAAAACCTAGAGGCTTCTGGTCATTTCTTCAATTCCACTGGGACAGCGCTCTGCTCAAAAATAAAAATTCATATGAAATGCCTTTTAAGGTGCATATGACGACGAATGGCTGCCGTACTAATATAGTCGCATGGAGCTTAAAGGGTTTCACAGCTCTTTTTTAATTCTCAAGCCTGTGCTTCGTACACCACGTAAAACATGAGTTGCTGTTCAGGCGTCGAGGTCGACATTTTTTCTTCCTGGGTAATTTTTCGCGCTTCTGCTTAGTCGCTAATGCCGTGCGATTATATCTCTCATTTTGCCCCGCTGAGTACAAGTTACCTTGCACATGCAACGAACTTACGCGAGCCCATTCATCTTGTGACTACGCACCTTATTTTCATGAACGATAACTTTTTTTGCGCGATATCGTACGCAGACTTTCTCGTCGACTGATTTGCAGCGCAAGTCTCGCAGAAATGGGCATAAAAACGAGAAGAAACTAAACAGCCTTCAAAAAACAAAGCAGAGTAGAATTCAATGTCGCCAATTTGTCCACGCGATGTTTCACCTCAGCGAGACTTCGGTGACAATTTATTAGTGGACAGCCTTTGAAAAGAAATGGCGACCTCTGCTGCTGCTTAATGTTGTTTGAGTGTCCATGTTTTTTCTTCGCCAACTATTGCTGTTATATATTTTTAAAACTTTCGGTTCTCTTTAATTAATTCTTCTTTATTCTTTTCCAATGGCACTTTACGCTGCAGACAACCGAAGCGAGTACAGCGGGAAGGTGAGTTCTTAGTTACTTCACTCCAGCATGGAAAGAGCGAGGCACGGGAGAGTTATTTACTTCTCTTGAAACGAAGCACCGGAGAATCCATGCATCACGGTCGCAAGTTTTAATGCACCCTTCTCGATACTTTAATAAAGCCATCAATTTACTGAACTAGCCTTATTAGGAGGAACGCCTTCGTGAACCTAATGGGATTTCGGCGCCCACGCATTTAGCGCCAGCTAGCAAAGTTCCAACATTGGCTGCTCATAGCAGCTCCGGAAAGTTTTTATTTATTTTTTTACTTTTTCAGGAAATAAATGACTGACGAGTTGAAGATGCCTTTAAATATTAACATACGAAAGGCTGATCTATATCCTTCAAGGATAATAAACAAAACTTTCCTCCGCGAGAAATTAACTAATGCAATATATCGCCAGCGAGTTATGGAACATTTCTGTAAAAGGATCCTGCTATGCATGGAGGGTTTCCACAGTTTACGAGGTGGCTTCTGAAAGTAAGCAAAAACTGCTTGGCAGGCCTTTCAGCAGATGGATTTTGGTTTCGCAACGGCAGTTTCTAACTAGTTTTGTTTTTCTTGCTAGCTAAACATCGATGATGATCACGGAATCCTTAATGCAGAAAAAAAGCAGCTTTTCTCTATGTGATTTGTTTTAATTCACTAGCCTGCTTCCATAATGAAACAATAAATTCTTCTGGTAACTAGTGAGCGACAGTACCCCTAAAGAACATGAAGGGGTCTTTGCGTTGCTGCTTACGCGTTTGTCCCTGCTTAACAAGCAGCTCCGAACAGCTGCCAAAGAACAAGAGTAATGAACATTTTTTTTTTGCAGTATGAGATTAGCTGCAGGGAAGCAAGTCAACTTCTGAGGCTAATTACCTGTGTCAGAAGTGCGTTAATTTTGTTGCTAACGATTTAATTATTGTACCAGATTTGGAGGCTCTATGGTCGGAAAGAACCAAGACAGACCGCTCGGTTTTGCGATTCTGAAATTTTATTTTAATAACTGCGTTACATACATCAGCGCGGCTTGTTCAGGCGAATTGTTCAGCTAGGCGGACATTATGTACGTGATACTGTTCATTAATTTGCAGAATTATTGCTTGAACTGATGAGTGAAGTTTTAATGTTTTATTTTTGGGGGCAAGATGATACCGAGAAGTTGAAGGCCGTCAACATCGAAGATGAGCCGAGTTTTTAAATTTTCTTAATCTGCAGTGGGGTTTGAAGTATCGAACGTCAAAAGTATGCAGTTGAGATTTGTTCGTTAGCTTTCGCGCATTCTTAGTTTACAAAACGTCGTGTGCGCGCGTTGTATCGTCACGGAAAGTAAGTTTACTTCTTTGACATGTTCGAATACACAAACGACACTCCTGCATAGGATGCAAAATAAATGCAAGTGACCCCACTTTATAATATGTGAATGAGAGAAGGGCAGCTTAACAGCCTTTCAAATCACCATTTTTGACGAATAATTTAAACCCCATTGCTCGATTTACAAAAAAATAAATACTGTGCTCACCTTTGGTGTTGACGGCCTTCAATTTTTCTATAATTTCTTGCCCCGAAAAATCGTGAGTAAAAAAGTTGACTAGTTTAGCTTAGTTAATAATTCATGTAATTAATAATCTCTGCTACCTAGATGGTGCCCGCCTTGGTGTGCAGTCTGTCTGCCCAGACTGCGCTGACGTATTTCCCCAGTTTTAAAACAAAAGTCTGTGAGCGTTAAAAAAGTTGCTGTATAAGAAGGGGGTCAAACATACAAATACTGGTAATCTGTTTTCTTCGTGCCCCGGAAGAAAAAAAATGGCGAGGACACTTTAGCAACTAAAGTGTTGAGAGGCGAAAGCGGAGGACATTATGCCGTGACGACTTCCGGTAGATGTGACGTCACACCGTTCCTTTGGATATAGATACTCAAATTATACCTCTTTAGGAGATCTTCAGTGTTTATTACGCTTAATTACACATTTTTCCATCTAATCTAACACCAATTCGACGTTTCTTCGCCAATTCTGTGACAATTTTCACTATGCCATGACGACTACCGGTGGATGTGAGATCACACCGTTCCCGTGGCTATATCGACGTCTGCGCTATTTCGACGCAATTTCAATATTTTTGCCTTTAATTAAGTAACTAATAACTCTGCAGTCATCAAACTTGGCTTCTAGGCTGATTTTTTCCTCCTCTGTCTGCGGCAGGCATTCTTTTTATTCTATCTTTTTAGTTTTCGAGTTAAACGCGTGTGACACGGTTTGTGAACGGACAACAGTATGAGCCATTAAAGGATTTCGCCTTAATATAAAAGAATGGCTGTTTAGCACCCATTTCAACCTCAATGAGCGCGGCAGTTTTCACCCTCAGCAGCAGCATACGCACAGACCACCTCTTCAAAGATATCGAACTTTAAGCCTATATTTCGCTCAAGTTTAATGCACTGCTGTGCAACATTTTTCTTGGCTAGGGGTTCAGTGCATGAGTTTCGTCTGTTACAACACACCACAACGACCCAGTTTACCAGAAAGACAATTTCCAAGCCAGCTATGTCTGCAGCTCGGCGTTTTCGTTTTTGTCACATATTGCTTCCTCAAACTGGTCTCTTGAAATGAATATATTTATGGCGATTTTCCGCAGGGTTTTCTTTTAACGTGCACGGGCGCGTGTATCGTTTCTTGAGCAAGCATTCGCAGCGGTTTATGGAGGTTTCTGTCATTGAACGCTTTCTTGTGCACGCAGTTTTGCGTGTCGAATACCCCTTATGTCGCGAAAGCAACCGGAAGTGTAAAAAGCACTGGTAAGTTATTGCTGCAGTACATTTTGAAGAGCACCAAAACTATGCGCTCCACACATTACAGTGAGAAAGGAAATAATGCATTTTTTTTTGTTACCGCCGCAATGAAACAGTCAGAATTTTGTCATTTTGCCGAAACTCCCTCTCTAACTGTACAAATGAGAATCTAAGGCTGTCTAAATTCATTATTGCAGTCGGATACAAATCAAGGAAGGAGCGGCAAACTCCCTTTAAGGAAGGTAGTCGAGCCAATGGCTTCGAACGAGTGTCACAATGTCGCCGTTCATGGTACCGCGCTGCTAGTGTGCCATCGCTGGTGGCTGCGAACTGAGTTTGTGAGTTGTATGCTACTATCAGAGATGAAAGCAATACTGATATAGTTAGTGATATTTCTGATACCAGCAGTCTGACTCTTTGTCGTTTAAAAGTCTTCTAAAGAAAGCAATTTGTGAAGGTAAGGGTGTGCCAGCGTCAACTTTTCCGAATTCCAAAAGAATATAAACACTAACATGTAACAATGACTTGACCATCTAAAATTATGCTGTATTGAATGGCGAACAAAGGGATTTACAGTTTCACATTTTGTAGCATATAGGTTTCTTAATTCATAATTCTGCCATTTACTGTTACCGGCTACTGCCTGTGATGTCAGGGTTGATAGGTATCGAGAGATACCATTTCGTGGTGCATGTATCAAATACTAAGCTGCGGAATGTTTAAGGGTCAGGAAACAGCTACATGTTGCGCCAATAGAAAATATAACTGCATGTTTATTATTTTTGCTGACGCAAAATGTATGCTGGACTTACGCTTGGCTTGGTAACCTTGAAAAGCATGCAATTTCTGAAGTGTTTTTCTCGACTAAAATTCTTTGTTAACGTAAGACGTTAGCGAGTGGAACGACGCTCAGTCAAAACAGATCAAATAAAAGAGCAGCAGGGGCTGTAATATTTTAAATTATTTGGTTCCTAATTAATTCGTCAGCAATTTACTTTTGGCGGCTGCCGACTAAGTTGTCAGTGTAGGCAGGTAGCCAGAGATAACATTGACGAAGCTGAATGTTTTGTTTCACCTGCGCAGGCGGTGGACGTGTGGGCGATGGGTGTCACCCTTTACGCGTTCGTCGTCGGCAACGTTCCATTCCACGACCCCAGTGTGCTCATCCTGTACAACAAGATACGGAACCAGCCCGTAGTCTTTCCGTGAGTCAATGTGCAAATATTTAGTAGGTGTATTTGCTCTCAATGTCCTGAATGACAGGTTATGTCATTCATGTAAGGTTCCTTATTTGAATTATTTATTATTCCGGCGTCTATTTGATAAGTAATTCGCTTTGTTTTCTTTGTAAATATTTTAGGGAAAGAAATAAGCCAGATAATTTTCACTAAACAAATTTCAAACATGTGCTAGCAGTGTTTCAATTCTTTTTGCGCACATTTATTTATATCTCATTAAATAAACAAATAACTTTCGACCATTTTTTAAATGTGGTTTTTGATCATGAGTTGTATGGCAATACACTTCTATTAATAAACCATCCCGAACTTCAAAAACAGTGATAAATAAATCATATATCATGAGCTGAGCACTCTCTGAACACTCAGGATTACGAAAAGTTATTTTTTTTCCTTTTCCTCGAGACCCTCGAATCACTCCATAAATTTTGGAGTGATATGACTCCAGCAAAAGGACCGCGAGGGCGAAAAAAAAAGGAATATAACTTTTCGAGCGTTCTCACGCATCGCTACATTTTTACTGCATCGTGGAAGCAATTAATTTAAATATATTTAGGGAAAATCGAGTATTGTTAACACTTGCGCTCCATATAGTGGAATGCGATTAGCTTGTGTAACAAGCCTTAAATTTGTCATTTGCCCTCTATTCCATCCTATATACTACCAAATGCGTTGAACGTGTGCTCGCTTTTAAAATTGTTTCATCTGGCCAATGATTGTGAATGACCACCCCCCAAGCGATAGTACTAAATTAAAGCGTGAAATAATTAGCGGTTGCTTGCTCTGAGAAAGCAACACAATCATTCTTTGATGTATATCTGTAGACGTCATCTCAGTGTACACTGCGGCAGTGACATCCAATTAATATGCAAAATAAAAGGTCGTACGAACCGAGCGGCCTGGACGATATGGAGGCACGCAAGCCACATGAGACACCTGATCAAAGAGAAATACCTTTCCTTGAGGCGATTGCGGTATGCCATAAGTAACTCGCGCAAGTTTTTTAACCATTAATAGCCTTCATTCGTTATGTGGGATAAGCAACGCAGTTCCCTTGTTTCCAGCTCCAATCTCAGCACTGAGCTTCAAGACCTTCTCGCCCACATGCTAAAGAAGAACCCTCAGGAGAGGATAACAGTACCTGAAGTCAAGGTAAAGTTGGTCCCTGTTTTTCAAGCACTACACTTCCGTCCGATATCTGGAGTGCGATAGTTTACGACAACAAGGGTATTGATTTATATGTCAGTGCCAGAGGGTTGCAAGTCTCGCCTTATTGTGTGCCATGACACTGCTTAGGCTGAGAACAACGTAAAATGTGAAATCGTAGAACTGAAGAGTTCAATGACTGCTGACCGCTAAAAGTCCTTCCTACATAACTTTGAGCATGAGACAAGGATTCTAAAAAAAACTCATGACTACTTCGTAAACGTTCACGGAGTTCGTCGCCGTATGGTTCACCAAAACTACTTACCCTTACAAAACTTTCATGACACCATCTTCGCCCAGAGGTAGGAGCACAAGCTTTGACAATTCGTGTTACGAGTATTTACAAGTTACTATCAGTACAATTGTGACATACTTTTTTTACACTCGTATATTAAGAGCAATATGAACGCCCTTGCCCGAATTATAAAGCTAAGAGACGACTAGAGAGCTGCAGTCGTCCTATGACAATATTCGAAATATTTTTCCTCTTTACCAGAATCCAGAGAACGGCCCTTTTGAAGCACATACAATCTTGCATTCATGTTGCTTCAATAATTATACTGCAACGTATTATCTCATTGCACACAGGTACATCCTTGGGTGACGCGAAACGGTACATGCCCCATGCCATCCGAAAGCGAGAATTGTGTCTTCGTGGAAGTCACCGAAGAGGAGATCGACAACTGCGTGCGCACCATCCCTAAGCTTGACACGCTGGTAAGGAAGGTGTTTTTTGACTTCATCAAAAATTTTCTAACCTAAATCTTTTGACATATGTATGTGGAAAACACCGCTTAAACTGCTTAAACATTTGTCCAATTAAAAAGGCTGGGGGCCCAGAAAGCACGGAGTGCCTTGGAAATAAGTTGTGAGCAGCGAGACCGCGCTTTGAGCGTACGTCCTTGTGTTCTCTTACCATCCCATCTTCGTCGCGAAGTTTCATATTTCCTTGTCCAACGAAGCAACTAGTCCAACATCATGTCTTACTCCGAGACTAACCGAATTGACGATTTATGGAGTCTATTTTATTTGCTGGTCGCGATCGAGGCTTTATGCGTGATGGATCCATCTCACACGGAAAGCTCAGGAAACAGATGAAGGGGTGAGGCAAAAATAGGCACCTAAATTGCACATGTATCTGAGTCCTTGCAATCCGGAGTGATAGTCCGTTATCACAAATATCTTTCTTTAAAAATTTGCCTTAAGGGAAAACTGCAAACAACAATCAAATGGTTTAAGAGTGTCACTTGAGTTTTTATTGAAGGGAGGGTTATTATTATGGCTAGGTTTAATTTAGTATTCTGGACTGTTTCATATTTCTTTCTGTCTTGTTATTGTCAATATTACTGCTCTCTTTAACTGATTTGCTACCATTAGCAGAAATGCATTGAATACTTTAGCCAGCCAAAATAAGTCGTCGTGGAAGTAGAAATTAAATATCCTCAAATATAAACTTTTTATTGGTATTCGTAGGCGGAGGTCCACCTCGGGATAAATTTACTGCAGAAATCACTTGGCAGATTACAGCTCGGCCTGGACTGCTCTCCTGCTCGCGCTATTTGCCAAGGAGTTTGTTCTGTGTTCAAGCTTCCTCTAGTTCTTTATCTTCTCATCTTTTCGATTTCCCTTGCGTGAAATGTTTGAGAAATAGGTCCTTTACCCTCACAATGAGCGGAGGATAAACACATTGTGCCATGGCGCGTTTTTGCTCAAGCTGCCCTTGCGCCATAAACATTCATCATTGTTGTCACCCTTAATTTATTAAATTTGTTGTCATTTACTTCGTGTAAAATTTCTGTATTTTTTTTTCTCTGCAGATTCTGGTTAAAAGCATGCTCAAGAAGCACTCGTTTGGAAATCCATACAAAGACTTCCCCCGCCACCGTGCCCGTTTCACCAAAGCCACTCGATCCAATTCAGCACCTTCCTCTTTTGACCTGTTTCTTGAAAGGTATGACGGTGTTTCTTGCTGTTCATTTTATGCGGGTCATAAATAAACTCCGTATTTACTGAGTAGCGTGGCTTTTTGGGCTTGTTGGTACATAGTTCTAATGCACTGTAGCGCAGTAAAAGACAAGGACAGAAGAGACGAGATGTTCGTCGTGGTGTTCGTCTCTCGTCTCTTGTGTCCTTGTCTTTTGCTGCGCTACAGTGTAATGGTATTTACTGACACTGGTGCTGTTCATTTATTAATTCAATTTTCGTAGTTACCACGGAAGAACTTGAGAAAAGGACTAAATTTTCTGAACCTTTCAAGGTGCGCTAATATAAGCTGTACCAATTTGCCGAACGTGAGTCTTGTCACATGTGAACATGCAGAATTAGTTAATAAACGAGGCGTAATGCAGTTTAAACGTAATGCTAGCAAACAGTGAATGCTAACCTTGTGAGCCAGTGCTGCAATAATATTTAAACGGCCGAAGTAGAGAACAACTCGAAAAATTAAAACTTGAAGGGGGGTTTAAATTATGGTTACGTTAAAACAGAAGTTCGACGTCAAGAGGTAGCTAATTCATACTGTTGCGCGGAAAATAGCGCTGGACATTTATCAACCTGCGCTCGTTTTTCGTAGGACTTTTATGGCTGAGCTATAAAAATGGCCCAATTATTGGCTACTTTTGGCCGATTACACATGTGCAGTGCATTCTTTAAACCTTTATTGCCTGAAATAGAGGGCTAAATGTGTTTATCCGAAAGATGGAGATATTCCTGGGGCATTATGGGGCAAAGTATGGATCCCGAATTGCCTTATATGTACGCTGTCATCACTGGTGTGCCAATCGGCTGGCGCTTTCGCAATTACCGTAGTGAGCCATCCTGAGCTGCATTTGGCGCGCTGGAAGAAAATGACGATGCACAAGCCGGTGTAATGAGAAATGAGGATCCCGACGCTGTAGGGAAGCGCATAGTTGTTTCGGTTCGTGGACGTTGAGCTCAGAGTAGCCGCAGCTATGCCTTGAAATGCCGTCAGCCAACTTTACCGGGACACCATTCACATGTACAAGTATAATGTGTTCAGAAACGAGCAGAGTCCTTTTTTTTTCAATTCAAAGCATTTCACGGTCAGTGAGGATCCGTTAACAGCTTAGCACCCGTTTTTCCAGTCGTGGTTGCTTGCAGTTTACTGGGTACGTCTAAGGCAGGGTTAGAATATTTATTTGAAGACGGTGATAGGGTTACCGAAAGGTGCTCGCACAATCTTTTGGACCACAGAATCTTTAATAAATGCAATGAAAACTCTAATCTGCTGTTTTATTCAAAGCCACAACCTCTCCTGCAAAAAAGCACTCCCTGTACCAGAAGGAACTCATGGGAGAAAAGTAATCACAGAGCACAAAGGTGTCTCCTCTATCTTTGCTGAGACCTTCAAACTTTTCAAATGCACTCAACCTCTTTTCTTTCGCAGGAAAGTTTCCTTGGAAAGTCCGCTGCCGGCCCTCAACGAGATCAACTTCCTGGACCAGACATAGCGGTGGCAAGAGAAAGTGAGCCGCCTTTGAGGCGCTAAAGTGTCTCCGGTTGCTGTGCAGCGAGCCGCTTTCCCACCGACTCCGAGAGTGAATACAGCGACGACGACGACGACGGCAAAAGAAGCCTTCTTACCACGCATGACTTTCTGGTGCAAACACAGTCGCGGCGACGAATGAACTATACACGTTGCGACTGCTGGGTGCCTATACCTCCGCAGCATTAATTTTCACTCTCCTGTTCACACGCGGCGGCCGCGACCCATTGCTCTCTCATCGTTGTCAGGTTGTCACGAGCAACGTTCAACTCTCACCAGCACTCGACCAGGGTGTAACACTATTGTCCCGTCTTTTTGATACCCTTCTTTATAAGCGATGGCCGCTGCGTAGCTGTTATTTGGCAAGCGCTTGTGGCACTTGTGATTTATGCTCTTTGAATGAAGAGTGTCGTGCTGGAAGAAAACCTTTCACTAATGTGTCTACTACGAAACGTAGAGTGTGTACCCGTTTAGCCGAACTGTGGCTAGGAAAGCCATTCATCAACAGCACGTGGTTTGCTGGACTAAAACGCAAAGGAAAGGCGATGAAAGTGACAATGGCCTAGGCTTCAACTTTTATCCTTTCCTAAAACTGTAACGTGATGTTCGGAATGCGCTCAAAGATGTTAAACACACTGAATAATGTGTTCAAAAACCTCACTGCAGACTTGATGGAGGCAAAACGTAGTCCTCAGTGTGCTCATCATTTACAGAGTAAGTTGAAAAAGAGGAAGGGGTATTAAAATGTGTGTAAAAGCGACGCTGCCAGAAAGCACAGTTCAGCTCAGGAGATGGAGGTAAATCATACCTATGATGTGCACATACGCACTCGCTCGCATATGCGAGAATTCACATAGTCGTTGTTGATTGCGTGTTGATATTACGGTCTGCAGTAAAGAAATTACGATTAGTGCAACACATCCGCGGCCGGCATGCGATGTTACATTCTATTCTACCGTAAAATCTACAGAATGTTCACAGCTTTGGCGCTCTGTGGAAACATGAGCGAAATCGTTCTCAGCTCAGCTATTCAGCTACTGCGTGACTAATGGCAGGCAGTGGAACAAAGTTATTGCACATGCAACTGTGCTACATAAGCCCCATTTTCAACTTGTACATAAAGTGGTTTTATTTGTGCTTCATTACCAGGTTGCTTGCATAACAATTTTGTCACAGTATTTTCACGCCGCTAATAAGTGTTCAACTCACTCTTGAAGCTGTGCCACTATAAGTCCCATCATATGCACAGGTCTTTGCATGCTCGTCACGCACACGGACTCTCAATTTATTCATAAACACGCAAAATTAATCTGCACAACTTGAATGAAGTAGAACTGTTAAGGTATGCACAATGAATAGTGTGTTAAATAGTTGGAAGAGTGAAGAAACATTGAGAAAAATGCCCTTATATAAGCTTCACAATTATTCAGACGTGTGCAGTCAATATTAAATAATAAGGGATGACGCATTTCTCTCATGTTCTAATGTCGGTCAACGGTTGAAACAGTGCACACAAAAACATTTACCTGTGATACATTTTAAAAGAATTTGATTTTTTTAGTGTACGTGAATTGAAATGTTCATTTTTTAGTCACTGACCACATGAGACAAATGAATGCAACATTTTTTAAGCGGTTTAGACTTGTAAAAATAACTGCAAGCATGTTTTAGCGGCGCACATGGTTTTACCTGAAGCGCTCATATACAATGCTGTTGCACACAGGTTGCTGTGCTAGTTAAGTTTTTTCAAAATACTGCTTTCAAAACCTGTAAAGCTGCACGAACCAAAGTGCTATGTTGATGATGACCGCAGTTAAGCGTGCATCGCGCAAAAAGATCTTGCCGGATCATGTTTTGCCGACCTCACCGTTGAAACCGGGCCGTTCATGTTTACTGGGAACGCAAACAGTGGAGGTGGCTTGGGACATTTCCTTCAGCGGATGCTTGTGCAGATAACTGATATAAGACAATCAACAGGGATCCAAGCTCTTCACTGTAGTCGTTCATTTTTATATTGCAAAAAAAAAAACGGTTCAAAGCGCGAACTACCTATGCGTTCTTTTTTTTTTTTAGAACTGACAGTAAGACTTCCTCATTTCTTTCTTTGCTTGTTTTCATACTTAATACCCATCTATAGAGTTTGTTCTGCTGACCTTACACATTGGCATTCAACTGCATATCTTAAGCACCATTCTTCTGGCTTGCAAAGTTGTGTCAAATGCTCCCGCTACTTCTGCTGTCCAACATTTTCGTTTCTCTAAATGCATCAGCAGCCATGATATTAAAATAAGAAAAAAAAGAAAATCACAGGTATTTTCAATCAATAACTCACTAATTCATAGGCTTTGTGCCAATAAGATCACTCGCGTTGCTGTCTTGGCTGTCTCTCACTTTATGTATGTTA
The DNA here is from genome assembly GCF_055824585.1 of Amblyomma mixtum. Taxonomy (NCBI): domain Eukaryota; kingdom Metazoa; phylum Arthropoda; class Arachnida; order Ixodida; family Ixodidae; genus Amblyomma; species Amblyomma mixtum. Next base: position 246,488,763 of record NC_143013.1, read on the forward strand.
CGAATACAACACTTAAGCTGCAGCACAATAATGTTATAACACTTTTGTCCTCTCAATATTGATACAGAGATCAAGAGACTAAAATCAAACTTCTTTTTAATTAACTAAAGCCGTGTGTATTTTCCTCTTGTCACTCAGTTTATACGCCGAGAGAAAATAGTTTAAACAAAAGTAATTATTGTAAATACCTCCGGGCAGCTCCAGAGTGCTTTTGTACGATCTTGTTCTAAAAACTTTTCGTATTCAAAGAAGCAAGATTAGCGTACAGTACTCCTACTAAGGATATAGAGGACACAAACCTATGTTCTCGTGATCTTTTGAGTGAAACTTTGTAGCTGCTGCTATGACTCAGAAACCAACGCACCTTCCCAGAAAGCTGCTCTATATCCTTGGGTATAGGGTACTTTAGCATGCGAGTAATGCAACTTTCCGCACTTAAAAGCACGTGTTAACACTCACCAACAGACTGGAAATGATAACAGAGAGTGACAAAAAATACTTTGTGGATTATAAGCAAGGAGGTCGTAAAAAGGCATGTGAACAGATTCCTAATATATGGCAGAAGCTCCAGGAGTCTTGAGACGATCTTCATTTTTTTTTGTGCTTGCTAAGAATTACACGCTTTCACTTAACATCAGGTAACATTTAGCAATGCATGAGATTCTTTCCTAGGTAACTCTTAGAAGATCATTACAGCGGGACGCTTATACAAAAGTACCATGGTGGTATGCAAACACTACAATTCGAAGTTCTGCACACACAGGGCTGCTTTCCACCCTTCCTTTTTGAGCTTGATATCGCTGCTTTAGCGAACAGCGCGCAACGGCGTGTGTAGAGCCTCTAGGCCCACATATAACGCAGGTGGTCGAGGGATCAATACGTTTGTACAGTCACTTTGGTATGCCTTCTGTGGTGGCTTCTCTATTCTCTTTTCACCTGTTGCACTTTGCGGCCAGTGTATTATGCGCCAAATAGTCCCTCTGTGCACCTGAACTTTATGCTCTTAGCACTTGTATTCACGCGAAAGCTTATTGGACGTGCTGGAACTTATTGGAATGCTAAGGCACGGGTGCGCGTTTTTGTTCACAGTCGAGAAAGTAGTATTGTACGCGCCTAATCACTTCTCAGAAAAATACGTGACCTGCACTGCGGATGCAAGTAGGCCACTGATTTATTATTCAACCTTTTCTCTCATTTTAACCAGTGGCCAGCAGATTGGTGCTCGTGTTTGGTATTGCACAGGTGCCGGATTCCGTTATCTTTCGAAACTAAAGTGTTAGCGTCTGTTGATGAAACAAAGCATACGGTTGCATTACATAGGCCACTGGGGAACGAAAGTGGTACACTACAGTATAGTAGCAGAACAGAATAGTTGGCGTAGGCAGTTAGCTAAAGACTTCACCTGAGGGAGGACAGACACCGGTGAGTCTTAAGAAGAAAATAGTAGAACATACGCTTATGTCACAAGCTTTTATTTTGCGCCATTAGCAGCCTCTCAGCAAAATTTTTGCAGAAACAATCAGGTAAATGCTCCCTATGTCAGAAAAGCTTAAAGTCAAAAATGCCTGATAAGGATGGCTGATCTATCACACTCGAATAAAAGGATCGGCGAAACGTTAACGAATTCAGTGTGCTAAGTTCTTGGAAAAAGATGCTGCAGCCGTTCGGTACAAAGAAATAACATCGGGTGAAAAAGCAACGAAGAATAGTCGCTTTCAAAGGTTGCTTTAAAAGTAAAACAAATGTGACAGTAAAGACAGAATTAAGCATCGCGGATGCCAAAATAAAAAAAATGCAATTTTCGAGCATTAGTAGCTTGGTTTATTACATACATTATCCTTACCTGCGCCTGTCTCGGGTATATCATAAGCCCATAGTCGTTGCCACGCACCGATCGCACCCATTGGTAGCAGGTTGAGTGTTTTCTGCATTAATATATTATATATTTCGGTATGCCGTGCAAAAAGTCGCCGTGAATCGGCAAAATTTAGGAGCCCTGCCTTAATTAAATCTTCTCTATTGTATGGCCATAAAAAGTAATAAATTACTTCTGAAGTAATAAATTATGCTGCAAAAATTGGCATTCTAAACTTTTACGGTGGCTATATTTCTCTTCCTGAGAAATCTTATTGAGTACCCTTTGTGCGAGGTTCTAGTGGGAATAACACTTTCTGGGTTATTTCTCTTACGCAAGCGATAGTCAAGGCCAACCTTTGTATTTAAGTAGAAAACAATTAATTACAACGCTTTTCATTCCTTAGGCGCTCAGTTTTTTCCCTCATCTATTCTAGGGACGTAATGTGTTTGTATTTATTGTAATTAGCCGTACCTCTTGCGTTTTAGTGCAGAAATATTATCTCACACTCTCCGTAACGAGCCGTGACCACGGTTAACTTCTTCGTGGTTCCTGTTATCTCTCTTCAATGTACGCCAGTTGCTGCATGTCACTTTAGGCTCTAGATATAGTTTATGCTGACTTTCGGAGAGCTCCCACTAAAAGTGTAGGCCCTGCATTTTAAATGTTTTTTTTATCTACTGCGTCATGTTCGAGAAAAATCTGTGCACCCTAGCATTTTATGCATTTAGCATTACATATATAAACACTTCTATCTATATATACATATATATCTACGCGCCACTTGCCACCGACGAGACGAAAACTACACTGTAAGCGTTTATTATATGATGCCCATCACTCATGGTGCTACAAGTAGATGCAGGCCATTTTCACCGCTTTCATCCTTCACTGCAGAGCACGACCTTTTAGCATTGCGTCTTTAAGCAGCATTTTTGGATGTCCGCGTAGAACGTACCCTATTGAACCAGAGTTTGTGCCCAGAGGGTAGAATCACCAGTTGAGTTATTGAACTAAATGCACAGGCGAACAATCACAACTCTGATGTACTGCACTAGAGTTAAACCCTCTTTTGTGCACCTTGCATGCCCTCATCTTTTTTGGCAATGGAATCTTTTCCGGTGTGCAAATGCTGCGTTGTGCCTGCTACGCAGCACACTTGGTTCATTTCTCGCGCGTGCCCAAGTCTCTGGGACGTTAACTGTAAGAAATATGATGTGTTCATACTACCAGGACTCATATTACACCATTGTTCGCGACACTGAGCACTTTTAAAGCCGCGAGCTCATCGGTACATCGCAGCGAAAAACACAAAACCGTTTCTCTGAAGGTTAACAGTTTCTACAGACTTAATAACATTGTGCAGTACAGCATGGCCTTCACCGTGGCTTTCTATTTCAGTACGACAATTGGTACTAAAAGAACAATAGTCAACTATAGCTGCGTGCACTCAGATTTGCAATTATTAGGTAACTCTCAGTATTTATGGGTGCAGGGTATGGCGCTGCTTTATGAGGTCCAAGAACTGAATAATCTATTCATCAGCGCCGAAAATAGCAGCTGGTACAGAAAAGGTTCCCAACCTTAGGGCTCGAATATGTGACTGGCTGCCAGTAAATGGTGCTAGCTTTTACGCATTCGTCGCGTCAGCCAATTTATATTATATAAATGTGACAGTGCTTGAACGTTCACATGGGACCCCTCGAAACTCTTGGTCTCTGTAAATCGCTCGGACTGCTCAGAGGTTCGAGCCAAGCAAAAGGCTAAGATATGTTTCAGAAGGGCCGGGAAAATCTAAGAAATCAAGTAGCCGTTGTGTGCACAATGTTACTGTCGAATGCAATTTTTTTTTTAAATTATGAAGGTATCCTAAAACATCAGCACTTCGGGTAGTTTGTATAGTAGCGATCAGCTAGGACCAAAGACAACAAAGCTGGTGATTTTTATTTTGTGACCCCCTGCGAGCCCACTTTCCAGAGTAACTCGGCACTATGCGTGCCCAACACAGACGTCTCCAAGCACGGACCTTGTGCACGCGAGCCCATCGTTCACGTGCGACGAATGCACGCTGTTTGTTAACGCCACCCTGTGCCTCCTGTTCGATTGTCAATTCCATTGCGACTGCAATTAAACAACGGTTGAACTCAGACTTGACAATGTGGTGGTTACTTTTTGGCAGTCCTGCCATGTGATGTGACCTACATGGTTGCGGCCTCATAACCGCACACTGCATTCTGCGGTTACACTTCTAAGGCTGCGTTCGCTCTAGAAGCGTATGACTGAAAGCGAAAATATGAGCGTTTTTCCGCCTGTCGGTGTTCTGAATAAACGAAACTCTGTGTCCTTCGTTACAGGCTGATGGGTTAAATTTAGTTAGAGGGTAACGAATCTGAACCGTTCTACATCTTTCTTTGATGGTACGGTACAAAAGATCAGCTTCGACAATTTACACAGCGTCATAGAGACCATTAATTATGTGCTGCTCAAATATTTGACCTGAGCCAAAGCTCAGTTGTACAATGTGGTCTCGGAATAGTGCATGTATTGACTCGCTGAACTGCTTTGAGGCCACTCTCTGATTTCCTTTATGTTACTGTAAATCCCTGGTTGCAAACAGTGAGAGGAAGTGCCTCTGGTTTCAATACCTGGAACACATACAGCGTACAACTGAAATATGGTGGTACTCCAGTAAGCGGGAACAGGATGCTGTCAACTCTTGCACTAAGCTGCGTGTTGATCAATTCAATCTGCACTTATATTATTTCTATATTTTTTACCTTTGGTTCTTTGGTACCATCATATTACTGAAGTTTCCGAATAGTTCATTTCCTTGGGCAAAGCGCGTAGAATGTACACAGCTTTTTAGGCACAAACTACAAACTCCTTGCCTATACCTAGTGCATTTCACAGCGTTAGCTATTGTCAACTGTTCCTCAAAAATGTGGTTGCGACGGTGCCATCCACATAGCCAATCACCGAACGCCCACTGGAGTATATGTATCTCCCACCTACAAGCCCAGCGCCTCACTCCGCTAGGGCGGTTAGAGCGTTAGCTGCTGTTTCCTGTTTCGTGTCGTTTGCGTCGACGTCCGCAAGTCCGCTACGGGACGCCCACAGGCAACAGTGTACTGTACTTCTGGCGTCAACCAGAAAAAGTGCACCTCCGAGATACGATCCTGGCACCACGCACATACGAAGCAAGTAACCTAAGCACTACATCACCGCTGCTGTGGCCTAGTGGTGAGAAACTAACCCCATAGGGTTCGTAACTAGGTTGAGCGGCCACAACGTAACGTACACAGTAGGAATTTAAAGCAAACGCCTTCTTTAGCGTCCTTTCTAGCACATCCAAAAACAAAATCGTATCCTCGAAGTTGATAAAACTGTTCAATGGTTTCAAGTATGTTGCAGAGACGACAATTAATGGAAGGGACAAAAATGTTCCTTCCTTTGAAGCCAGGTTTCAATAGGGAGAAGTGCGGTGCATAATTTATTTAAAAAAAAACGTTTTGGCGCAAGCTAGAAACGGCATCTTGCGCACGAGTTTCAGTACATCATTACCATGAGATGAAAGTGCAGAGAACGATAGAATGGCGGCGGAAAGACATCAAATCCCTGTGCAGACTCTTACGCAAGCAGCAAGTAAGTACTCGTTAAAAAACTGAACTGTCGAAAGCTTCAGAGACCCGCAGTCTTTCTGCCTAAACCCTAGTAAAGAGGGGCGCTCAGTAAAATTTGAAGAAACCGCTAAGTTTGGAAACCCGTTTCGACGCTTGCAGCTCAATAAAGACGTGTCTAGGCAATGAATATTTGTCTTAGAAGAGTACAGTCTTTGTCAATAGTAACCAGGCTGCACGTTTTTCTTCTCAGTCGTATATTAAAGCTATTATTACAGCCCTCAAGCTCTAAATCTTTGTATGGTTAGAAGGACCCCTGTTCTCACTTTCAAAAAACTTTCTGATCTTTAAGGAATCCGTGAGGGCTCTGTTATGCGAATGCGAAGCAAACCATGCAGCCTGGTTACTTTTGACAAAGGCTGTACATGAGTTATTATCTGGAGATAAATTACAGGTGCCGCAATTTACCGAGTACAAAAGTATGTTTTCAGTAAATTAACTTTTAAAAGACGAATGTTTAATATTATTTCTGTAATAAAGTTGAAAGTGATTGGAAAAGTAGTCAGCAAGAAGAAAAAACAGCTTATCACACGAAATTATAGAGTAATCATTGTCTGAATGGTCAAATTTTTTTCCCTTTCCGAGTAGAGAGACCGGTACATTGTATGGCTAGTTTTTTATTCGACAGTGAATAAAATTACGGTCGCTATTGTTCGCTGTGAATGAAAAAGGTCCGAGAAAACGGTCCCTTTAATATCACTAAAGGTGTTGCATAGCTCCTGATTTTTCGAAGTTCAAGGCTCTGATCGAATTCCTTACGCAGTCTTGATGCCAACCCCTATTTTCTCTTGAATAATAAATTTTCTCACGCTTGATGTGAACAAGGAAGCAGCGCTTTTGCGTGAGAAGAAGCATTGGTAATAATAATGAAGAGAGAGGATAACAATGGATAAGAAACGCAGTCGTGGTAGTCTTTCTGCTCTTGATTAAAGTGGGCCTGCGCGTCTCTCGGCAATGAGCATTCGAAAAACAGCTAAGAGTATAAAATCAGCTGGAGTTCCATTTCTTTGCAATCAAAGCTGTTCCGAAGACAACAGACGAAGGGATTTTGAAGGTTATAAAGAGAACAGCAATGCTGCAGCTATACCAAACTAGAGCAACGTTCTTTGAACGTGCATTTACGAACAACGCCTTTCGACGTCTGGCAGGCTGCTGACTATTCATGACCGAGAGCACAACAGATTTTAAATACAGCTCTGTGGATTTTATGAAATAAGTTTCAGGCCAGCAGGGATGGAGGAGAGTGTGAAAGAGGAAAAGCGAAATTAATCCTGCGGCGTATTAAGCTACCGTGCCGTCAACTGTATGGCGAAAGAAAGCAAGTTGGTCACCCCAACGGGGCGATTGCAGATGTAGGGAAATAAATGGAGGGCTATGGTTGGGAAAGCTTAAATGGAACTGCAGACGAAATTTTGGTACGCTCTGTCACCGTGCCGCACCGAGAAATGTGCTCTGTTGCTGCCGAGCATTGATCTTTTTCTAGTGAGCTAAAAAAACTAAGAAAAAATACTGAAATATACACCTCAATGTACGGCAGTTTGCGCCGCGTGGAGCCATGTTTAGTTTTACTACTTTCTGTGCCCGTCCCCCAAAATGGCCAAGTTTTAATCAAGTACCGCAGGCCAACTGCGTTATCCCTAATGGTCACCCTTTGAAGATGGAGTTTTCCTAACTAATCGAAACGTACTGTGTAAAACTGCGCAATCTCTTCTCGTTGCCTCGCGCGAGTACATGAAAGGAAGTCTGATTAATTATTCACAAGCACGAACCAATCAACTGCACTGCGCCACCAGAAAACTCCCGCTTATGGCGACTAAAATACTCCGCTGGAGTGGCGTTAGGAGGCCCGCCTTTTTTAGTACGGATCTGCAGCCTTTTTTCTTATAATCTTCGCCATAAGGCTACGCTTGTGGTGCTTAGACAGCAGAGCAGCGATGTTGAGGAATGACTGAGTAAATGCTCTCGCAGCAATGGGGTCGCTGGGATACATTAGTTCAAGGCTGTTGTGAGGAAATCATCTGTGCCGCCAAGCTTCCCTGAAAAAGTGGAAGCGGGCACCATGTCAAGTGGGCGGTAAAATTTTGTGCTTTTTGACCACGGTCGAAGCAGGAAATAGTAAATAACTGCATATCTGTCGGAGAGCTAAGTGATTTGGCAGCCCATTGCAATGTAGATTGTTATAGCCATTGCATGTATTATAACTTTTTATTTCCTTAATATACTAACAATACTGGGTCTGTAAGGCTAACGCGAGTGACTGGCTTTAAGCATTAGTAAATGATCCTGTATTTGCTGGCAGTTTTTGTGGTGCTGCAGAGATGCTTGCACACTGTAAGGAGATAGCGCCACCCAGCGGCGTTCGTGAGGAGAAGAAGACAAAGCACGAGGAGCGCGTGCGGAGGGGTACGCCGGGACAGGTCGAACAGGATTACGTGGCAGAGAAGAGAAGAGCGCGGTGGACGACGGACGTGGACGAGTTCTGCTGGCTCCCCGAGTTCCGGGCTTGGGCCTTAGCCGCAGACGTCCGGGCCACCAGACCTGGACATCCATCGTCGAGAGCCTCAACCACCAGGCCCAGGCGCCACTCTTCTCCGTCCATCCGTCAGCTGCTCCACACAGGCCGCTTCTGGCGCCTACGTGACTTTTCCGGGATACCAGACCTGGGAACCGTGCTGGGAGCCCACAGACGCCGACGCTGCGGTAGCGTTGCATCAACATTGGAACGCCCAGAGACTCCCTGACTGCCCGACACCCAGCCAGTCCTCCCCGCTCGTTGCTCGAATAAGAGACAAGTAGTGTGACTTTCCTCTTTGACTTTCTTTTTCCTGTATTTTCCGTAAGCATTTTGTTCTGTTCCCCCGTGTGTTTTTCCCGTGTGTTGTTGCGTTGCTCTCTTGTTCCTTTCCTTTTTTCTCGCTCATATTGAAATTGGTTTCCTTTCCGATAAAAGCCGCCTCGTTTATTGTTTGTACTTTTGTGTTTGTTTAAAATAAGACCTGCAATCTCCCAGATCCTCACACACACTAACTAGGCCACATGCGGATTTGTAGCCGCTTTGAGCTCTGCTGCTCAAGGAGACTATCGCAAGTTGCCACTTCAATCGAAGGTTAATATCTCAAGGGCAGTGCACCGGGCAGTTAAAAAAGGCAAAAGAACAGCCAGCACATATGAAGATAGAAAAAGAATAGTGACTGAGAAATAGCTCATAATAGAACAAGCTGGCAACATTTATTGCAGTTGTTCTGAAGAAATTGCAGGCAAACGTTTTCGTTCGATGGCTTATATTGAGTTAAACTTTGCTCGAAGTTAAATTTACATCAAGCCCGAACTTCTACCCCGAAAGTTGAAAGCATAGTGTCATGGTCGCCTCTTATTCAACGATTAGAAGAAACCGGCAATTGAGTATTCTATGCTTAAGATGTGCCAGCGTCCTCGAAGACTTCGAGTGCTTCCCTGATACAATTAATAAGTGCGATTAGCAGATTCCGTTTTGCAGCAGCAGCCGAGAAGCCACCCACGACGGTTGTCGCGCAACGTAGCTTTCCAGCATGCATGAAAGTGCAACAAGAATTAGGTCTGTGCACAGCAGTTAACATCTGCCCCACAGACAGCAGAATACTTAGGACGTCACCAAACTGCCTCCGCGTCACCTTGATTTAATTGTCTAGTATAGCAAACTTGCCCTACACACCAACGGCTTCGTTTTCGTGTTAAGAGGCAGCAGCAGTAGATGAAAACATGTACAGTCTTTGTCAAAAGTAACCAGGCTGCATGGTTTACTTCTAGCTAATGCAGTGGAGCTCTTACAGCTTCGCTGAAGATGAAATGGTCGTTAAAGGTAAGGACTGGGGGTCTTCTTATCTTCCAGCACCTTTTGATCTTAAGGAAAGCCACGAGGGCTCCACTATACAAGCTAGAAGCAAACCATGCAGCTTGGGTACTTTTGACAAAGACGGTACCCTAATCTGTCTCGTGTTTGCGTGGCTGAAAGAAGCAGAAGATGGATGTGATAGTTTTCTTTTCTCCAAGAAAGGCACAGTTATATTTTGTTTTTTCCTCAGCTAGCTTGAATATTGTCGATCGACTGAACGCTGCTTTTAAAAGGCCCTATCTGACATTAGCTGTGTTAGAGCGGATGCTTGGACAAGTTGGGACATCTTAAAGAAGGCAAAACAGCGCAAAAATACAGAACGTATAAAAACGAGATGATAGTCAGTGCGTTGTGTCGTCGTGTTCTTTCTTGGTTCTGTGTTTTTGCGCTGATTTTCCTTCTAAGAGGGGGCGCGACTGCACGGTTTTCTGCAATGTATCTATTTAAAGGTATTTTTCTGCCCAACAAATTCCACCTCCTTCGCATTAAACCTTACCTGACCTTGACCTTTCAAGAAAATTGTTGACTTCATTAACGCTTCATAGGGAGTCTCCGAAATCTTCGAGAACCAGAGATTTGAAGCGGAGAGGTTATAAGAACCAGAGTGTTCGAAGAGAGGAAAGTATCTGAAGAAATGCACGATGAACGCTACACGAGGAGCGTAACCTACACTATTGAAGCAAGAACTAATTTTTCCTTGCTGTTTCTATTCGGTTGGTTTCTTTGGGCCGAGTGGACACTTCCTGATCCCGTGTTGGCGAACGGTACCTGTAGCCCCAAATTCCTCCCGGCTGAGCGTTGCAAGAATGTCTTGAGTGGTAAACAAATTGCTAAAAAAGATGAAATAGTCACTAAGCATTGAAATCTCATTCGGCAACGACAGGACAACCAGCGCTTCCAAAAGTTTCCTTTCCAAAGTCAACGACTTTGCGCACCAGGAGTGAAATGCGTAACAGAAACCGTCTGCTCTGCAGAATATTTAGTTCTTATAACCATAAGGTTATTGTAACCAATTAACATCACACCATCGCCATAATCAGGACAGCTAGCGACAAGTGCAGCAGTCTCGTAGGGCTCGCTGAGCAGACAAAGTGGCTATTTCGGAAAAACTGCAAGGAACCATGAGATCTGTGACCTGGAATAGATAGGCACTGTTGCGCACACAGGAAGACCCAGCGTACTATACAAAAACAGCAGCATATAATTCATTAGAGCGCAAAAAAAGCCACAGATGCGGGACATAATATTGTTAATTTCGTCTTGGTTGCAAGGATTTACCAAAGAAATTGCTCGCCGCGGCGTCAGACTGTAATCACCCACTTGTGCATCGATGCCTAATCAACAAAAATAATGATAGGAACGCAGGAAAACAGCCCTCGGTGCACTTGGTCTTAGACTTCGTGCAAGTGACTTCTCTTTGCAGGTCAGAAAGGCTCCAGAAATTGAATTCTTCTCACAAAAGAAGAAGAGGAAAGGGGGGGGGGGGGAGGGAGGGGCTGATTGTGGATACCGAACCTCAGAGGAAACGAAGGTGGAAATTTCGACTCATGTCAGAGAGGTGGGGAAATTTCTTAAGGCTTTTTATTCTGGGTTAATCAACGGCAACTGTTCTATTCCTGTACCGTTTCACCGCTTTGTGGTATCCCGAAGTTAAGCTCCGGAAAGGAATGATCTTGTAGGGTATAGAGTTTGTGTAATTGGTGTTTAGCGTCACACTGGCCTCCACAAAATAAATAATCAAGATTAAAGTTCAATCAGAAAACATAACGTCTTTTTTATTGCGCGATTCGAGGCCTGTTGGTTCTGGTATGCTACTGTATAATCAATTAATGTAGTCTTTGAACAAAAAAAGCTATCAGAAGTGGTCAGCAACGAAAAACTTGTCTGTTAGTATGCTTTGCAGTACATTTATTTTGTGAGCTGTAAAGAAATAGAGATACTTCTCAGGGCATGCGTCCAGCGGGCCTACATATTTCGCATCAGGTGTTCCCATTTCCGCCTAACGCAGCAAAAATTCTACCAAGGTTAATATAAATTATAGGAGAAACATGCGTCTGCAGAAACGGGTACTTTAAAATGCAGCTTTTGGTTGCGCTCCTGGCGGCTGCTGCGGCGGCCGTGAGTTTATGCTGGAGAACAATCCACACGTGAGTAATGGTTTCAGGGGGTATGGTTGGTTATCCATATTTAAAAAGGAGTGGGGCAACTTAGTGACCTGATTAGGCCTCACGGCAGAAAAACACAATTGGCACAAAGCTACAGCAGGCAGACTTTACCTACCATTTATTTTCGTCTTTGTGCATTTCCATACGCGACCTGGAGTCCCCAGGCAGCGCTGAAATTGTTCCGCTGGTCGCCTCAAAAACGCTGCTGTCCGCCCCTTCAACTGCTTCAAAAGCGATACTATATCCTGAATCATTAGACAAACGATTTGCTGATAACATTTATTGCCTAGCTCATCCGGGCGTAGCGCAGTTAGCTGACGCACGCCATGTGTGGCTGTGACAGAGCACGGAAGGTCATGCCAACAAGAACGGGCAGCTGGCGCGGACATTGGTCCGCGCCAGCCGGTGCGCCGCTTGGAAAAAAGTGCGCTGGAAGGTGCGCTGGAAGCGCACCTTCCAGCGCAGGTGCGCTGGAAGCGCACCTGCGCTGGAAGCGCACCTGCGCTGGAAATGCACCTTCCCAGGTGCGCTGGAAGCGCGGCCATCAAAACTTTAGCGTAGTCGGGGGAGGAAAGAAAACTGATCCAGTTGAAGCATTGAAGCACAGTTCCTTACCTGTTATAAAACGGCCAAAGAATTATATAGAGTGAGGGGCATGACTGTCAACGGATAGACCACAAACTGTAACCCATGTAATGATGTCAAAGTGTACGTTATCCAGAGCAGTCTTATTGTAAAGGGAGCGGATATTAATAGACTGAACTGTACCTGTCACCGTGACGAAATTTAAAGACCTATTGGAGCAAAAGAAAAAAAAACAGAAAACTTCAAGCGTTAGAGAGATTTTTCAGGAACCGCATTCGCTAAAACATTTTGTACATAGATGAATATGTGGATGGCAGTTTGATACTCGAGGGCGGAGAATAAATAGGAAAGGGAGAGAACTTTTAGTAAGAAAAATTGAATGTGTCGACAACAATATGAATATTTTACATGTAAATCACGCCAAAGTGAAAGGCACGTGCGTTTTCATCGCCACGAGCAATATTTGGAACACACATTTTGCAGTGACAAGCACATGGTCGCAACCTTAGTCACCCCCCTCCCCCTCTAACTTCGAAGCAAATGCACCTCTCTCCTTGCTGTGAAAGGTGCATTCCGCGTCCCCTACCCTTAGTGAAGCCTCTGGCGATGGTAAAGACATGTTGGGAACGCAATATTGTGTGCTAAGGTAGGGCTAAGTGAGAAAAAAAAAGAAACGTGGCGAGCACCTAACTGCTATTGGGCTTGAGAGTGTGATGGCATCACAACTTTGTTGCATAGGTGATCCTATAACACCGCCCTCCTTACTCCATGCGGTCTAAACACACTTGCCATAATAAAGTTCTTCTCTCTCTCTTATTCTCTTCTCAATCTTATCTTCGTTGCCATTTGGTCTTTTTGCTTGAAGATTTAAGGTTTCCGGCTTAGCGCATTATTCGACGAAAGCTCAGCGACATTCGCTGATTCGCTCTCTACCTTCCACGGAAACTACTTGCTGTGTCATTCCCGTGCCAACCACAATCAGGCACCGCATTCCACCGCAGCCGCAGCCAGCGTTAAAACCGCATTCCACGGTAGCCGCCCATTGGGTTGGTCCCCTGCCAGCCGCCTTCAGGTCTCTCTTCCTCTCTCCTATAAGAGGAGATGGGGATCTCCCTCGATCCACTTCGCCACCTGCTAACCATGGCGGTTGAGACCGCATCTGGATCTTCTGAGTACCACTTGTAGCAGGTGGTACACCCGTGTATCACCCGCGTCATCTACGGGATGGCAGGGGGGCGAAGTTTGAAAACACCGGTGGGTTTGGTAGATGGGATTTATGCTATTGCAGAAGAAACACGTATTGTACAGGCTGTCTGGAATGAAACGCGAACACTGAAACGCCTCGTTATCTGTACCTTACAGCGAGGTGCTGCCTTAAAACCGGGTTATGAATAATTCCTTCTGTAGACCCTTTATCCAAGAACATAAATCTAGCGGGTTGTACAATTGCAGCTGAAAACATACGGGACAAAATATTTTTGTGCGCACAGGCACTGTTTGCGTTTCATTTTGGACTCAGTGTGCATGAACGCTTCCTTGCAGTGAATTGGAGAAAAAAAAATAAGCTCGCAATTTCTAGAATTTACTAAGAAGCATCCAGGTTATTTAAATAGTTGAATTCATGAATTTGAAACAAAAAGACAAAGTATTAGACGAAAGTTGTTTTCGCACTTGGGTGTAGGGCCATCTGGACTCAGAGAGTAGAGAAATCCTTTCAAGTAGTCTAGGAATTATCTAATGCCGCCAATACTTTGCAGATATGTTCTACGGCATTCAAGGAATTATGTGGCAGACGTAGGAGCCAAAAAATGGTTTATTCTGATAACGCTCAGATATTAAAAAAAGTATTTGTGTACCTAGCACCGCTTCATTGTTCACTGAGAACGTAGCCTCCTTAGGCTCAGAATAACGTGAAACTTCATTGGCGACAGAGCTCCCAGATGCGGGATGATCGGGCAGCTTTCTTAACTATTCAAAGTTGTTAAGACCTCCTCCAGAAATCACAGGAGAATTTGTTTGAAGCAGCTGTGGGCTTTAATATCTAAATCTGAAAACACTGATAATTCTAGCCGAATCGCTTTTATCTGCTCCATTCCTGTTAAGGGGGTTCTGTGTACTCGATCTCATTTTAACGCGACAGCGTTAAAGGTACCGTTCAGCGGAAAGTCTGGTGCCGGTATTGTCGGCGTTGTGAGGGAAAAATCATGGGCGTGGCTCTGGCAGGGGGTTCCCAGAGAGTAAACTAGGAGGAAGGTGGGCCAACTACGAGAAGTGACCTTGAGGAGTCATCCCAACATGCCCAAATGATAGTGCAAAACCTGCCCACCATGGCAGGTGACCGTCAAAGTAATTATTGGTTGCTCGGGAAGAGCAACATAGGTCGCACAATGCCCACGGCTGAGAGCTTGCAGGGCAGTGGCTCATCGCTTAACCACTGCCCCACTGCTCCAGGAGGGGTATGATGACTCCCAGTAATCTATGAGTGTAAAGTAGAGAATGACCCTTAGCATATATTAGAACTGACTAATTACGATATCTCATTATACCCTTAAGGCGGAGCTTGAGTGTAGAGTATTTTTGTTTGATGTGCTTGGCCTTCTATGCATGCTAGATGCTAGGATGATCCAAAACAGCGAGTTCTGAATCTGTTTTTCATAGAAAGAGGATGGGCTGTTTTATTGAAAAGCGACACCATGAGTGCCTCCGTCCTCTTCAGAGTTTACAAGCTCGACACTGAAAATGAAGCCATTGTTCACGAGGACAATGCGCTAAAACTGGTTTAGGTAACGGGCATTATCTCCTTGTTCATCAAAAACAAAGATGGGAGAATTCGTACAAGTAGAAAGCCTGCTGCTAGGTTCAGAGCTAGTCAAGACGGCTGAACGCCTATATCCGCTCTCGGTAGTCCCCTTAGGGCTTGAACTCTGTTAAATACAGCTGCTTTCCGCTGGAACGGAACGAGGTGAAGGCTCTAGACGAACACGCCACGCGCTGAACTTTGAACACAGTGTGTGAAGCGTGAAGTAAGCGGCGCGAAATGAGAGCCGCTACGAAAAATGTGATTTTCGTAAGACGGCACAAGTTGCTATTACAACTGTAAGTGATGTTAGAGGATTTTCTATAGAGCGAAGGTGCGTGCATTCTACTCTATGAGTTGGTTATCTGCGCTCCGCAGTCGGTTATGTAAAGCGTTTAGGGTGATTCGCTTGCCTCTTACGCGGTCCATGATGTCACCTAAAGGCCTCTCCTCTTTTTCAGGCCTATTCTATGGCGAACTCACGCGTTTCGCCACGAGTAGATATCGAGGGAGGCGCACAAATCTCGTCGCCATGCTTCACTTCATGCTATCAACATGGCGTTCGTTGCATTCCGCGCATCAATTTATCTCAACACGCCTTCATCTTTATTTACCTTAGCGCCAGGTGCAACCTTTCAACAATTTTTTTTCAGGTTTCAAGTTTCAAGTTTATTTAAAACACACATAGTAATATAAATACAATAAAATCAGTACAGAAGGAGGTCCCATAGTTCACGACTGTCGGGGGGACCTCCTAGAACAAATCAAGTGGGGTAAACTTGCAAAGAATGGCAGGCAGTGTATCAATTAGCATAAATAAACAATCTACAAAAAATTTACAATGTTATGTGTGAAAAACGGAACAAAAAGTATATACAGCAACGACTTCGAAACATAATGCAACATGCATAACATGCATAGCAACATGCATAATGAAACATAATGGCCACCATTGGTCTTTCTGCGGTGCAACTGCAGTGACGCCAAAATATTTTGGGCTCTGATCTCTGGAGTTGGGCTGCCCGACTGTCCACTTCCAGTCGGAGATAACAGCGTTCAATCCAACAGTAACTTCCTGAGTTTAAATCAAGTGACAGGAGAAATGTTTCATTCTCAAATCGATATCTCATCAAAAAACAATATTTCTCCTGTTGTCGAATGAACGCCAGCATAACCGCAAAGAGTGGAGGTAGGTAATTTTACCAAGGTCTAATTTTGAATGCAGTAGCGCAATTTAATCGCCGTCTTGCACTCCGTGCCGGGCGCTGGCCCTCACCACAATGAGGCTTCGGCAGGACTGGTTCTTGTAGAGTTCTTTTTATGTTCGCAATAAAGTATTAGTGTTAATGTCCAAAGTCTTTTTAGTGCTTTTAAATTTGAAAGAGTCTGGGCGTTGCAATCTATTGCCTGAACGTGACATGTGCGAGTCAGGAGCTTTTGGGGCTCTCAGCACAATATCAGCGTCATTGGGGTAGCTAGCTTTCGCTTTGTTTTACACAAAACGCTTAGCAGTTAGTTTACCAAGAAGTTTTCCTTGGCCTCATCATACAGGTACCACGACCCCGTTTACTTGCCACAGTGGCTCAGTGGGTTTGGCATTCGACTGCTGGTCCCAAGGTCGAGGAGCATAGACTCGAGGTCGAGGGAGGTCGTTTGCAAGCCCAATGACGACGTCGCCAATATAGACTAACATTATCTTCTTGATTCAAGCAATGACATACCGTTATATCAGGCCAACTTGGCCATTATTCTACCTGACATATGGCAGTGTCGGTGCCACTCGAGTGGATACGTTTTTTTTACTGACTGAAAAAAAATGATCGTTTTGCGACTTCGAAAAGTAGGTGTAGTGAACATGAGGTATGAGGCGAAGTGCTAAAATCTGGAGTTTTAGTGCCGGTGCTCATAACGTAGTCAACAGAAATAATAAATCGAATCTCTGAGTCTAATTTCTTATAATAAGTTTTCATTACTACCCTAGTCCTCGCAAAATCTACCCGTGATGTTTCGCGTGATGTCAGTTGCTGAAGGCCTGAACCCAATAGATAACCTGCCATTACACCCACTAATCTCTACCCTCCAGAATCCTGCATCCACAACCGACAAACCTGCCATCATCATCCAGAAGCTTCACCCACCACCAAAAACTCTCCTTCACCCTCCAGAGGGCGCTCCTTCACTATCCGCCCAACTTCGCCCTTATCCCGCCTTCACCATTCAGAGACCACAACCAACATCCCAGCATCATCATTCACAAAGTGACGCACTCCAGACCTCTCCACACACGAAAAGCCCCTGCAGTCCTGGAACGAAAAGAAACAATGGTTAAATGCAGTTCAAAGACACAAAGGGAAGACAGTTACTGTGGCATCAAACTGTAGAGCCAATACTGCTCACGCAGATTTGTTGCCTCGCACCGTATGATCCCCGGTGATGTTCAGAATGCTTAAGAGTGCTGCACTACAGGAAGGAAGAAAGAATTAGGGGCACCTCAAAGAGGAACTCCCTTTTGATCAGCGGTTACAAGCTGCCACTTAAGGCTTTCACTCTTATGCAATGTTTAAATACCGAAGAAGCGTGTCCACACTTGTGCCGTTCTTAGATGCGCCACGAACTTTTGCGAAAATAATGTTGTTTTTTGCTTGCGCAAAAAACACATAAGAAAACTACTGCTCCAGACATCAAGGTCAAGGACAGCATGCGTTGGTTGAGAGCATAAAAAATGGCTAGGTTCTTGTTTCAGTCCATATTCATTAGATTGGCTGGTCATCGCTCAAAGTGCTGAATCGAACAAAGAAACAACTCTCAGGCGCTGCATGGGTTGCTACGTGGCGACATGTCGCAATACCGGGAAGATCAACCATGCGAGGGAAGTGTATGCACTGCACTTCTTGCAAGGCTCTCGTCCATCGCGCTAGGGGGATGTCACGAGAAAGTAGCGCGGATCGAAAACACTCTGAGGCAGTGATGTGCACAAGAACCAGTCCGCTCCTTTACTCGTAATCAAGCGGGGAAATAAAAGACCAGAAGCTATGGCCGTTGTTAACGACGTCTGTAGTGTGCACAGCAGCAAGTTCGTTAGGCTAGCAGGGAAAGCGTTTATGTTTTCTTTAGACCCCTGTTCAAAGCCTACTCAGAAGCGCTGTTCTGAAAATTGTGCTTTTGAGTACTTTGCAGCAAGCATCACAAATGTAAGTAGTAATGAATAATAACGAGTAATAATGAATAATAAGAATGACGGTAATAATGACTAAGATATGCTTTCTATCGAGATTGAAATATTCAAAGATTTCAAACAGGGATGTAGTTTATTGACAGCTGCATTTAAGAATGAGAAAACGAAGAAATGAGAGACGGTTTCAGGAGACACACCACGACGGTGGGCTTAAGGAAAAAGGGAGTAGGCTCGAACACTGTAAGACAAGTTTAATGCGTTGCGAGGTGGCGGTGCCCAGTCTGGTGTTCTGTTAAATAAATGCTTGTAACGATAATGCCCAGGCTATGGTTTAGCTTGAGTACTTGAACAAAATCTGTTAGGCTCAGCAAATGTTTACAGCGGCCGCCTCAGCTTTACGTTTTCCGGCCTATGTTCCTCTTGTTGTTGTTTCGTAGTTCATAGATTTTGAAAAACATCGTCCATGCCTAAAGATACGAAGTGGCGTTTAGGAAAATTACCGACATTTTTTGGCAACGTATGCTTTAATATGAATTGGTAGAGTAGTAGTTCAGTTGTTCATATGATACTGGAAATGAAGGAGGCATTGTTTCTTCTTTAAAGATTTGGCAGATAAGTTCTGGCTTAGTGATAATCATTTGTTCCCAAAAATAACAACTATAGAATCCATTCGACAGTATGTGTATATTGTATACGGGTCTGCTCTCTGAAGGAATGCTCCTAAGGTCCTTGGGTAGCTCATAATCGCTTTAGGCATTTCGGCCGTGTCGCTCCCATTACTTACACCTAACGGTGAAAATGTCTTCCTGCCACTCCAAGCAATTTTACTTTGGCGACTGTGTTCAGCAGCACCGCAAAACTTTTCTGTTGCGATCCGAGCAGTGTAGTCACTTCGATAGAAGCGGAGGACAGGGGCACTTACGCACTGATATTTCGGAGCAAGTGCATAAATCTTACGTGGTCAAAGCTCATGCGAAATACGCCGCCGTATAATGTTGACCGATCAAATGAAACACCTTCTCCTAACTAAATGTGGTTATCTTAGTGTCAGCGTTGTTGACGTGCTGTTGACATAGGACAATTAATTGTGTATGTGTTAGGAACTCTTTCTTTGTCACGGTTACTGCCTATGTTTTCGTTAATCCTTTTTTAATGCTTCGTTAATCCTCTATAAGGTGCGTAGAAACTAAGCTGTGATACAAAGAGCACAGAATTAGTGTGCAAATTTCAGGTCTCACAGTAGTGCTGATAATTACGTGATCCGGATTCCACAGTCTACACCGGCGCGCTCATTTGGAGGTGCCTCTTCGTTTCATTTATCAGTGCGCAACCTGCATCGAAGCCAAAGACTCACGCTGACGCATTAGTGCTTTCACTTTCACAGCACGAGAGCAGTCTTATATGCCCTCTGAATTTTTCGGGGGGCTTTTTGTCTGAGCAATTTTCTGAGGAATTTATCTGGGGACTTTCGAAATTAATAAAATTTTTAAGCTTCATTCATTGAAGCCTGCATATCACAAAGGCTGCGCGTATGTAGGTTCCTCAAAGAGAAGGCGACGTGAAAAAGCCGTCCTACAGACACGTATGGTAGAACCAGCGAAACTGAAGGAGGGCAGGTGGAACAAGTTTGGGTGTGCATTTTGAACCAACTAGCCCAGCAGTTTACTCTATTCAACTTTCCTATAGAACTTAGCTTATCTGGAACCCAAGTTTAAATTCGTCGGTCTCTATAACTTCACTAAAAACAAAATAAACTCGACCAATGAGGCACACGTTAAGGTGGCGCTGAAATTTACTGGTAGTCAAGCAGTTGATCAGTCGGTATACAAAACACTTGTAAATTCCATCATTAAGGCCTGCATGTCAATAATTTGTATTCATGCATATCTCAAAGCTTTCACTCACTGGAGCCGTATTGGAATATTTCTTCCTTTCTTCCACTATTGACAACATCATCAAACTCAAACCAAAAAACGACCAGCTTACTATAAGCACTTGCTCCACTCTTTGAGGCAGCTGTGCTGTCTGTGCGGTTATTTCTAAACATGACAGTAGAGCGGTCCTGCTGCAAAGTAATAAAGAAACCATGCCTAGAGAATACAGTTTTATTGTTAGTTATATTGATTTTAATGGCGCAAAAGCAACTGAGGCTATGATGCGCAGTGTTTTGTTGTTTAAAAGTGAAAGCCTTAAGTCATGGGACAAGTTTAGATGAAAATCAGTGCCTGTGATGCCTTCATGAGTAATAGCAATTTTATATTCCGTCAGAAATCGTGAGATCCATTTGAGTTTTTAATATAAGCGCTCTTGAAACGAACGTCATGAAGATAAACTCTAGAAGGCGATAACAGCCTGAACTTTTACGCTTGAGATTTAATTGCCAGGAGAAAAGCGGCGCAGCAAGACTTATCGATCTATTATATATTATATGATATAGTATAACAAGCTTTAGTAAATTACTTTTCTCACCAGCATACATTTCTCCGCACCTCAAGAGGAAGCAAAGAACGAGAATATTCAACCCAAAATGTAGTATAAAAGGAACTAATAGCATGAATAGTGCAAAAAGCAAACATTTCTCCCTGGATAAGGTGACTTGATGACTGAGGGAGGAAACCCATTTGCTCAAAAAGTGATGAAATGGCATTGCGTCAAGTACCGAAAATATGGTTTTGTGCGGAAGAATCACGGCATGCATTACTCTAATTCTTAAAAACAGACTCATGCACAAGAACGTTGGTTGGTTGGTTTATGGGGTTTAACGTCCCAAAGCGACTAAGGCTATGAGAGACGCCGTAGTGGAGGGCTCCGGAAATTTCGACCACCTGGGGTTCTTTAACGTGCACTGACATCGCACAGTACACGGGCCTCGAATTTCTCCTCCAAAGAAATTCAGCCGCCGCGGCCGGGATCGAACCCGCGTCTTTCGGGACAGCAGCCGAGAACCCACAAGAAAGTAAATTACAAATAAACTTTGAAACAAAATACGTCGTACAGAAAACCTAATATGAATTGGTTTTGTCTAAGACATTTAAAATAGTTCGAGTTCAAAAGTTAGCTGTAGCCCTGCTTCACGAAAAGCCAGATGTTCTGGTCACGGTTTCACTGGCCTTGGAACTTTCACATGTTTTCAGTGTGCGCTCCGGAGGGGTTTAAATTACTGAAGCGTTACACAATGGGATGTCGTGTTGAACAAATCTGGCACATTTCGGCACCAATGATGACTGAAATTCAATTGTCAAGGTGTTATTTGTTATTTATTTATTTAAGCATACTGTTAAGCCTAATTAGGCTCTCAAAGGAGTGGACAGAATAATGAGACAGTTATACAAAACAACAGCACATTCAGTATAATATACACAAGATAAAAAACATGCGCACTGCAGTAGGATAGACCATAGCAAATAGGCTGATAACAAATATACAGTGCTAAGAGATTATCGACTGTCAGAGGACATGCGCATTGCCATACACATTCATTTCGATGCAGCTGAAACGCTGGGAAAAAGAACGACGAAACAACAGAGAGAAACAATGCGGTCAACATGATAGCCAAGAGGCATAAGAAAAAATACTTTTAAACTGAAAACTCGCCGTGAATAACTCGAGATATCGTAGAAGTTATTTTTTAATGTAAATTCTGTTTTTCAAAAAAAATTATTTTACGTTTTCCAAAAACATATCACGAGAGACGTCGTCCATGAATTCGTGAGGCATATTATTTATTCTTCACTGGCTAACGGGCAAAATGACAATTTATATGTGTGTCACCGCGCTGGGATGGGTGTGATGAACATTTCATGGTTTAATCGCTTTGAACGATGACGAGGTGCCTTGATGTACTGATTTTTATCAATTCTTATACGATAGTTGTAAAGAAGAAAAAGAAACTTCATCGAAGCTACGCGTCGCCGACAAGCAAGGGTAGGGATACACGCTTTGCCCGCAGGGAAGGTGCGCTGTCATGGCGTGAGTAGCAGGAATAAAAAAACCGAAGGGCCTTATTTTGAATTTGTTCGGCTTGTTCGCTGAGGTATAACTGATGAAGGCTCCAAATGATGGTGCCGTACTCAAGGATGGGCCTCATGAGGGTATTATTGGCTGTTAGCTTTATATGAGGAGGAGCTGCCGACTGTTTTCTGCGCAGAAAGCAGAGCTGTTTCAATGCTTTTGCACACATATTGGTTATATGAGTGTTCCGGCTTAGCTTAGGGGTAAATATAACGCCTAAATAATTCACCGTATCCACCCTCATTATGTTAGATCCTGACAAATTGTAAGAACATAAGGCACTTTTTTATGGGTAAATGCAATGCAAGACGTTTTGTTGATATTAATTTTCATTCCACATGTTTCGCGCCACCTGGCAATATTTTTGCAGAATCTAATTTTAAATGGTCGTCCGGTGTATGCACAGTAGTTAAAGCATGCAGTCGTCAGTGAAGAGCGTTATTGTTATTCCAGGTTCCGCGCAGACATGGATATCGTTGATATAAATTAGGAAAAGGATCGATCCCAAGACGGATCCCTGTGGGACCCTCCAGAAAGCCGCAAATAGTGTGCCGAATCGCAGAAATTGAAAGCATGCAAGAAGAAAGCTGTCATAACTGGCTTAAGGGGAGACCGTATCTTTTTGCTTTTTGTTCGATCGCTTACTCTGGGTTTGGTAGCAATCAATGCTTGGTCGATGTATTTGAGCACGATTAGCTGCACACGCAAAAACTGCCCCTAATGAGCCCCGCAGGTTCGCAGTCAGGTAGAGATTTTCTTTTTCTGCATATGACATTGCAGTTCTGCAACAGAGGAAGAACCCGGAACTAGCGACTTTCACGTCCACTGCCTAACGACTAACGCGGCCCTCGCTCAAGCGAGTAATCTCTCCTTAGCAAGTCAAGCAGAACCAGCATGCACCGAAATTCCCACGCTGTAGCTCGTTAGAATACCAGGGCGTGCTCTGTCGCTTTTCAGGTGCGTGGGCTTCAAGCAAGAATGGGGCCGCTGGAGTTTGCTCAGCACACGTGGCAAGGTAAAGCGTCGAGAGGGAATGTGCGTCAGCGGGAAGACTCATTAGGGTCACCGGAGAGAACTGGGAACTTCTGGAGCGTATGTTGTCAAATAAGAAGTATGTTGTTCGAGAAAAACGGGCCAACTGACAGAAAATATTCGTGATGCCTACCGCGTCCGCGGCTCAGTAAATATATCATCGGATATCACTACCATGTGCGTATTTTTACGTTGCTATGCGCTCATTTTTTACGGTAGGAGGTTAAAGTAATTACCAGCAGCGCCACGAGTGCTCAACGACAACGGAGTTTCCGAAAAGCTGATGCAGAATTTCGGCAAAGCACTGCAATATGGCGGCGTGGGTCACGAAGCTAGCAACGAAGTTTGGGAGTGGTAGGCTTTCTAGTGGAGGCTCTGAAGTTTGAGCTATGTTGTCACATATTACCGAATTATAAACCGCTTTAACCCAAGCATAATCTCATGCGTGTCCTGCAATAAAATGACTAAAATTTATGCAGCACTAGTCGGTGGACAAAAAGAAAACAGAGACCTGTCGATGAAGTGCACTCAAATGTGTAATTAGTTGAGTCATTACAAAATGCCTGTTTATAGCTCAGTACACAACAATAGAACATTACTGCCTGCATGCGATACGAGGAGTTAGAGCTTCCAGCGTAGAGCAACCAGTTTGTGAAAAGTTGTACAAAACACTTGGAGACTGCAGTTCACGAGAACACTCACATGAAGTCCGGTATGCAGTGCACATTCCCGGCGGCAAACTTGTGTTCCTCCGCTTTTGAGTGAAGGTCCGCGCTATGCCTTTCTTTAGAAAGGGCCCATTTTTTTTTTCATTTCGTCAATGCATGAATTTGGGTTAGTTGGTTTTACATTCTGTGAAATTAGCGGCAAAGACGGTACGAAAGGAAGAGATACACAACAAGAGCGCTTGAATTTGGGCTAGTTGGTTTTGCATTCCAAGAATTAAGCACAAAATACAGATACCCCTGGTTTCGTTTTTTGTGAGCAGTCCCTGCCGTGCAAGAAAAGGAATCGTAATCTGCTCAGAAAAAAAAGAACAAATAAATCAGTCATTTTAATAGACCGAGATCAGATGAGAGCTTGCATTGCTGCTCTCGTTGTTGCAAAAAGTGTTTAAGTATGACTCGAAAATATTATGCTTCTGATAGTGAATTTATTTGCACTGTTTAATAGCAAGCAACGAAATACGCTAGCTCCTCTCGTTGCCACACTACCTAAGCGCACACTAGTATCATTCCTGGTCGTTGTCTACTGTAGCAACACCATCTGAAACGTCATCTTCTTCAACAAAAACTAAAAAAAAATAAGAATTGCGCCTGTGTGGTGAAAAACAAGCGAAAAGAAAAATACTCTTTCGAGCTGTTTTCTACTCTTTCTACTTTTTCCAGCTGTCCGCACTGTGCGGAGAAGTCTTCAGACATCTACCACATGTTGTGGGCCTGCCCCTCGAACCCTGCTATCCCCCTCACCCAAACCCAACCCTGGAAAACTGGGAGGCGACCCTGCTCGGTTGCCCTGACCTGCAGGCCCAACGGGCCCTGGTCGTGCGAGCCCGGGCGGCGGCCAACGCCACGGGGGCCCCGACCTAGAGACCTCCACCTAGTATTTGTAAGGGCTGGCGCCCTCTGGGCCAGCTCATGCATAAACTCTTTAAGTGTATCCGTACGTAAATGTTTTCCACCGCCACCACCACCTGACAAGAAAACGTTTGCGCGCCTTTTTTGTACGAAGCTCCAGACTCACTATTACGTTACTCAAAAACATAACTAGCATAAAAACATTCTCTTCGCCTAAGGCGCTTCGAACACAATTGTGTACGTCGCGAACACGCCTCTTTTTCTCAGGGTATACTAGAGCTCGCCATAATTTCTTCGTTCCAGATATATTTTTCATCCTCCACTTTGCAAATACGGGGTTCTGCTATCCCAACTAGCATAGGCAGGAAAAAGTACTGCACAAACAGTTTGCTTGACAGCACGCTCTCCTCGTTTTCTTTACTGACCGATTTTGCAACTAGTAGCAATGTATTTTTTTCGTTATTCCTTTGACCATTTGCATCGTCGATAAACAAAATGATTCCACTATCTCTATGTTGTTGAGTTCACAAATGCTGGAAAACTGATGCTACGGTTATTAACTATTTCGACAGCTTGTCAGAAATCTGGTATCTGCGTTGCAAAAAATTCCCCATTGCTGTTTTTCTTTCGAACCTCAAGGAACAGACATTCTTTCTGCCTGAATATGCAAGTTAGGCTGAAAAATATTTATTTTGAATAGAAATGTAAAATGGCAGGCGAGAGCGGTAATTGCCTTTCATCACTAGCTCTACGATTTTAATGCCAGTAGCACTGGTGCCTCCACTTCGCAACGGTATCCCTTAGGAGCCTTCGTTCGTTGAACTCTCCAGATATGCTGCTATTTTTAGGGAACAGCACTTAGGTGTTAGACTGAGCTTCTATGGTTGTTAACTGATGGCCCTGTACACACGCTGCCGATTGAAAGAAACTCCCTCGCGCATTGGCTCAGTATGTTGTCAGCCTGGGGTTGGCTCCCCTCACACAGAGTATGATGAAGATGTGAAGCGATTGTTCGGGAGAAAGAAAGGGTAAAAAGGTTAGCATTGTTCTGACAAAACTGGGTCATTTATGTTTATTTTAGTCTTTTTTGCTACTTGAATCCTTTACATAATGTAACTGTGCTCTTTAAAAAAGCGTACCAACATGGGCTACACGTTCTGAAATCGCTGGCGAAAGCCCTCATTTGAACCAACAGCCTTTGGTTGAGGGCGCTGGTAGTTGTCAGGATAACTTTCAACACCCTGCGTTAGTGGCGTCTAATGTCCTAAAACTGTATTACGCTCAAAATAATATCCAGGCGTCAGCCAGCCACATCGAGAAGCCGCTGCAGAGCAAAACTACGCCGCTCGTTTTTTTGTACAAGTCTAGCACACAGGTGATCTTTTGAAATGTTTATGAAAAAACAAGCTGATGGTGAAGTGGATACTCTCTTTAGTGGATATTTGTAGGGCTCGGCGGACATAATATTACTATATAGAGGTCGTGTAAATGAGACGAATTAGTTGAAATGTCTCATCCTTTTAATAGTTTGCTTTATGCTGCAAGTTGCAGTCGCCATCTCAAAGACTGCACTGATTCGAGACTGATAGAGTTTACAGATATGGACGCAGTGCAACCGATCATGAGATAATCAATGCATTCTCTGATTTTCGTCAGCGAGCTGCTGTGTGCGGCACGCGCTCAGCGTACAGTTTCGGAATGAGGCGCGAAAAAGCAAAGATTCGATTGATCAATTTGTAAATACTCACCTTAGGCAAGTTCTGTAGGTTGAATTTTTTTGAAAATAAACCCTGTCTTCACGACTGTGATTGCAATATGCGCAAAAAGCAATATTAACCACATTTAGCAAACAATGGCGGATTGTCATCATAACTGCGACGGTTATCTTGTGTTCTGTCCGACGAGACCGGCACACCTTTAGGGAAAAAGCATCCTCCACATGACCATTTAAATTCTGGTCAACATGACTAGAGTAATTTTTTTAGGCTGTGAAGAATAAAAAAATCACTCCGTATATTTTTGTGCCAAACGATATTTTGAGTGGATTCAGACCTTGTGTGTACAACCTCGCACAATTACTGCCGCGCCGGATCCGTAACCCGCCGTCTTGCCATCTAGACAACAACGAAGGCCAAAAGTTACCTGTGAAGTTCAACGTCACTTCGCTTTCCACACGATAGGTGCAACTTGACTGAGGAAAATCTAATAATGCCTGTAATAATAATAATAATAATAATAATAATAATAATAATAATAATAATAATAATAATAATAATAATAATAATAATAATAATAATAATAATAATAATAATAATAATAATAATAATAATAATAATAATAATAATAATAATAATAATAATAACCATAATAATAATAATAATAATAATAATAATAATAATAATAATAATAATAATAATAATAATAATAACAATAATAATGGCAGAAGAAATTGACTAATCGCAGATGGTCAGAAAATGGCCTAATTAATTTTTTACGCTATTGAATGAGCAGGTGCATTGCCACTAAAATTGGAATTTATTGTCACTAAAGGAGAGCGAATGCGCATCGTGAAACACATCCTTCACAGATGATCTTTATGAAGCTATTTAATACTAAATGCGCTTTACGACAGCAACTTAACAGTCTACAAAAACTGAATTTTTTTCCGCTCAACGCACAAATGGTTCACACTTCCGGAACTGTTTGTCTGACCTAACGCAAGAAATCGTCTCATTCAAAACACAGATTTCACTCTTCATTTTTTTGCCTTTAAAATTTTGGTCCACGTTTTCCTCGCTCATATATTTTTGTCTTCCTGTCTTAGTCTTGAGCTAAAATGATTTTTTTTTCTCATTACTCAATGGCTCGAATTTAAATATCCCCCCGACCGTGGCTTAATTTTTTTCAGCGATATTTTTTTTTTGTAGCAAAACTGTACCTCTCCATCAATTTCGTCGCCCAAGTTTCACCATTTAAAGTATTTGTCAAATAAGAGCCGGCAATCGGAACAACAATAGTTACTGCTTAGCTTCCTAAATAGTGTATGTTGCTATTATGGCAGTGCATATCACGTTTTAAACCGGAACTTTTCATACGGCGTCCATTTTGCTTATGTGAGGCGAGAACCTGCGCCGGCAAAAAAGTTAAATGAACGTTGAAAACGACGCATCATTATCATGCGCGATGTTCATTGCTTGTTTTTTTTAATGTTTTCACAAGCGAGGATATATCTGGAGGCTGTCGGTTTCTTTTAGAGCGCCATGAATATTTAGTGATGTCACAATTTTGAGAACACTTCGAGACAGCGGCTCGCTTAGCCTGCGGCATCTCAAAGGGCTTGACACGCCTGTGAGTCAAAAACTGAAACTTCGCCACTTTGCCCTGCTGTACACCCCACGTTTCATTATCGCCAGACCTTCCCCTTTTACTTTCTGCTCCATCGTCTAGTCATCATCATCAGCCTGACTAAGCCCACTGCAGTGCAAAGGCCTCGCCCCTGTCGCTCCAATAAACCATTTTCTTTTGCAAGTTGCAGCCCCCGTATCCCAGTAAACGTACAGGCGCGGACAAAAGTAAATGGAGCACGCAACTGTCTTCGAATAATTTTAACGCGTCACCTAATTGAAATTTCCAGCAGTGGTGCACGCATCCTCGTACCGGTGGTTGGTGTGCTTTATTGTAGACAAACAACGCTTCTTCATTACCAATGGAGAAAGCGTGATTGCACTTCGAACGCAATAGCGTGCTCCGTTTACTTATGGCCGCGCCTGTACGTCTTAATCTCACCCACCCACCTAACTTTCTGCCGACCCTTTCTACGCTTGCCTTCTCTTGGAATACACTCTGTTACCCTTAAGGGCCACAGTTAATCTTGCCTTCGCATTACATGCCTTGTCCAAGCCCATTTCTTCGTCTTGATTTCGACTAGGATGTCATTAAACCGCGTTTGTTCTCTCACCCACTCCGCCCGCTTGCGATTTCTTAACGTTACACCTTTTATTGTTTTTCCATAACTCGCTGCGTTGTCCTTAACTTAAGCTGAACCCTTTTCGTTTGACTCCACGTTTCTGTCCCGTAGGCTAGTACCGGTAAGATGCAGCTGGTGTATACTCTCCTCTTCACGGATAATGGTAAAGTACCTTGCATGATCTGAGAGAACCTGCCATATGTGCTCTACCCCAATCTTGTTCTTCTTGTTATTTTCCTCTCGTGATCCGTGTCAGCGGCCACTACCTGCCCTAAGCAGATGTATTCTCTTACCACTTCCAGCACTTCGCTACCAGTGCTACCAGTTGGGAACTGCTGTTCCCTTGGGAAACTGTTGAACATTACTTTGGTTGTCGGCATGTTAATTACAAGACCTACCATTCAGCCCTGCATTTCTAACTCACGGATCTTGCTTTGCAGCTCATCTCCTAAGTAGCGTAGCAAGGCCATATCATCAGCGCATCGCAAATCGCTTAGGTATTCTCTATTAACTCTAATCCCCAAATGTCCCAAATCCAGGTCCCGAAACACCTCCTGTAAGCAGGCGGTGAATAGCTTTGGTGAGATAGTGTCTCCCTTCCTGACACCCTTCCTTATTGGAATTTTATTGCTGACTTTATTGAGTGCTGTGGTAGCTGTGCATTCCTTAAAGATATCTGCCACTATAATCACGTAAGACTCTTTTACACCCTCATTCCGCAATGCCTGCATCATATTCTATACATACCTAAAGTGATGTTTAAAAAATATTTCTGTTTCTGCAACAAGCCCCCATTGACGTAAGAAGGCTTGTCTATTTTTAATCGTGATATAAAGCACGTTATATGTTTGCGTGCCTTTCCTCCTATTAATAGCTACCCTTTTCTGAAGTATGTTTTATGGATGTGTGTCTAACATGTGTGCGCAGATCCTAGGTATCTTGGACGCCACGTGTGAGAATGGCCTAGTCAAATATCTTCGAAGCGTTTACAAAAGCATTCCATGTGTGTATCTGTTACTCGTACACGCGTTTATTTGTTTCTATCATGAAATTGTTTTGGCGCGTTTAGTGTGGTAAGCACTACAAAATACGATTACACGAGAGTTTAACCGGGGTGAATTAAAGCGAAATCGACGCTCTGGAAGACTAATACGAATTAAGTCTCAGACACCAGACGTACTGCTCATTGTGTAACGACTAGAGCCCGTTACAAGGCAGGGAATACTGTGGACAGGCAAGAATTCGGTGTTCCAAACCTGTGGAGGATTGGTGGTTTAGAAATAATACTGTTACCGATGAACCGTGAACGAAGAAGTGGTGGTGCGCTGAACGACGACGACGTTGACAGTTGGTAGCTGGGCCCTCGGTGTCTGAGCTGAGTGCTGGCCATCTCAGAGCAGCCGCCAACACAGATTTACCGCCGTAACATCCCCGTAACATCTTTTGGTGGAGGTGCGGGGTATCGATCCCCGTACCTCTCGCACCCCCGTAACATCCCCGTAACAATACTATACACCCATCTCCATATTGTTCTTTCATGTCCAGGATTCCGGTTCATCGTCTGCTCTAGCCACCTGGCGGCGGTCCCGAGAGCTGTCGTGAAGCAGGCCACGTACTTCCACCAAAAATGTAGAAAAATGGCGACGCTGCCTTTAAACCTGATAATTAAAAAACAAATGCATGTAGTGCGGCGAAGACCACTTTCAGAATACAAAGTCGTAATAGTTGTTTTTTGCGATACGGCAGTATTGCATTTTGAATCTACTTTAGAACTAGCAACGGTGGACTTTGTTCAAATGCAACAGGCTCCTGTAAAATAACATGAAATTATAGAATATAGGCCTAACAAGCAGCAGCTTTAGAATAAGTGGGTTCTCCTACTTTGTTAAGATCATGCAGGATGGGCACCAGTATTCTACATGTTGACGGGTCTCGCCGCTAAGCCTGAATGCGCAGCAGCTACCAGGCTTCTAGTTCTGAAAGCCATTCGTGCATTAAGCTCATTATCTTGTAAATGGCATGGCTGCCCGAACATGCATGGGCGTCACAGGGAGACAAGGACTGCCGATAGGTGACATTGCTCGGCGTGTGCTTCTGAAGGCAAGGCGAATTCTCTACTATTCCACCCCGACACAGCTCTTGGTACCTTTCCTGGTTGGATGTGCAAGGTGTTGTATTAGGCCTCTTAGGTTTTATTTGTGTTTAATGAGATGGCCGACGTTTTAGATATTTTTTCCCAAGCTTTACACCATTTGAGAAAGTCATCGATTTTCTCGACATGACGGGGCCCATCATTGACCATGAAGCTTACTGCGGCACGAAGATTGGGCTTGTAATTAGAGAATTAATCAGTTTATAAAGTGATTTATTTTAGAATTAAAGCGCTGCTGTCAGCACCTGCTAGAAATCAGTGCAAAAAGCAAAGTGTGATGTAATGTTTGGTGTTTTCTTTGTGTGAACTCGAACAGAAGCGGAGGCCCTGCTGGGGTGGTTAATACGTATCCACACCTGTAAAAACAAAGAGAGAGTGTAGCGGGTTAAGTATTGCATTTTGAATCAACTTTACGACCAACAAACGTGGCCTTGGTTTCAATGGAACAGGCTTCTGTAAAATAACATGGTCATAAAATCTAGGCTTCATAATCGGCAGCTTTGGAACAATGGGGTCTCCTAATTTGTTTAGATCGTGCAGATGGGAACCAATGTTCTATATTAGGACGGGTCTGCGCAATCTTGAGTGGCGGAAAAGCCTCTCGCCCATTAATCTTCATTATCTTGCAAATGACATGGCTGCGGGAACGCGAATGCGTCCTCACGGGGAGACGAGCAGCGCTGATAGGCGACACTGGTTGGTGTGTGGTTGTAAAAGCAAGGCAAATATTTGCAGGTGGCTATAAACGAACTCACTTGTCTCGAGAGCATTTATCATTCGATTCGGTCCTCATTTTTGCCTGAACTCATCTCTTTCAGCTAGGTGTAAAAATGTTTTGGGCCAGAAGTCAAAGAAATAGTTCCATGTCCAATGAATGCTTCCACACAAGGGAAATATGAGGAATCGCACAACTGTATCCACCCCATACAACAAAACGAGCAGTAAAATTGATAGAAAATAACACGCACCAACTGGGAAAACAAAAAAAAAGACTGGACACTCAAGTGGCAGCAAATTCAGTAGGCAAGTGATTATGTGAAAATATAAATTACGGAGCATTTTTCGGCTTCCACAAGCTCTTACATACAGAGTGTGACCCTATTCCAGACTATAGCTAATGTCGACTGGAACGCTATGGCCCGTTAGCTACAGCCTCACGGGATTAATTCGGCCAGAGGCTGTCATAGCGGCCTGGCTATATATCTGTCTTGGCATTTGTTTGGCGTTTACATTATATGATGATTCTAACTTCTGTTCCAGATGCATTAAGAGCCCCTTTGCAGCTGCATCTGGCCATTGCTGACACTTTCTGCCTTCTTCTTGCTTTTCTTCTTAAATGAAGTCGCGAGTCGGGTGATTCCACTGACGGTTATCTCGGATCATGTCCTTTAAACAGTTTGTCGCTTTTATTTTCGCAATTAGTGTCTTAACCAGCTTACAAACTAACAAGCAAGCCCGCATCTCGTCCAAGTAGGTCGCTCTACGTATATACCATGTTATGATTTGCAAACGTTTTTTCCTCTACTCCTTTTTGTGGCTCCTTACAAGAAACCTGTGCCAACTGCGAAGCTCTGCGTTCTACTGCGCACGAAAATCTATCGCCTACCCCCACGTTCTTACTCCGCCTCCTTCACCCTGCTGAGAAATTTGGTCGCTTGTAGCAAAAGTTTTTATTAGAATGAGAGAGTCGAAGTAATTATCGAGGGAAAATATTTGTGCTATCGCAGCCAGTTCGCGTGAGGCTTCATGATTATCACGTCATTTTTTTTCTTCTTTAGGAGCGCACCTGCCATCCCCACAGCGTAACAGCGTCCTCGTTCACGTTATACAAATAGCCGACAAGAACGTCATTCCTAGCCCTTGCCTAAGCGTGCCTTAGTGTTCTGGCTGAGATTTCGTAAGACCGAAAAATTACTGCCTTTACGATCATTTTCCTGTTCTTTCGGATATTCATGACGTGTGTCTTGCGTGCTTCCACCGGATAAATTAGAGAAGTGGGTCCAAATGCCCGCCGGTAGCTTCCAAGAATCTGCAAAAAAGAGTGAAATAGAAAGCGCTCTACAATGGGAGACTGGCGGCCGTCTGCCGCAAAATGTCCCTACTTATCAGAAAGTGTAATCTGAGCACAAAATGGTAAATATAATTGCCGCCTATAGTTAGTTCCCTTTTTTTATGCCAGACTCTCCACGCCTGTCATCAAATGCAATTCACAAGGCTTGGGAATTATTACCTGCCGATTTTCCTGAAAGCAACGTTAAGAAAAATGAGAGAAACAAAAAAAAATTCAGAACAAGCTTTTTCAGAGATTCTGCGAATCGATTACGGTGCAAGATTTTTCTCAACTAAGAATTTATGGCCCCCTCCACTCAGCCTTAATTCCGCTAATGTTAAACATGCATCCAGAATGTAGCAGCAGCCATGAGAAAAACCTCCGTGTACTTTCCGAGGAGAGCGATTGCCTGCTTTCAGAAATTCTGCACATACAACACACCGAGCATTGTTGAACGCCTTAGCTAGTTGCTCTTTTTCTTGCTTCACAGACAAGCGTGTGGAAGCATTTACCACTTTCTTTAATTCCTGTTCATTCAAGGTGGCTTACAGAGCACTATAAATGAATTTCCGTTCTAGGAAAGCGAAAAAGAAATGTGATGGCAGCATAGAACAAGAGCCTTTTATATAGAGAACTTCCATTGCGTTCAGTTGTTGTCCTTTCTTTTGGCTCATTTTTTTTTTAACACGCGCCTGTCCTTCCGGCAAGAGGATCGCGCGTGCTATCGATGCGAAGTTTCATGCCGAGTTTCTTGGCAGAAGCCAAGAAACTCAGCATGAAACTTTGATAATAGTGTTATCATTCTGTGAACCAATTACCCCATGGACTTAACGAGACCTGCTCAGATCTTTTATTTACATTAGAGGTATATAAAGTATAAAGCAAGTGTACTACCAAGAATGCGACGGGCTCACAGCTGCAGGCAGCTATGCAGCCTTTTTCTGTTCTCTAACCGCGTAGGCCTCAGTGAGCAATATTTCTGTCTTTAGATACGATGTTTATTTGCCATCCAAAGCAGAGAGCTGAAAGATGTTGAAAAAGTTATTTAAAAAAGGTTGCTTTAAGCCGTCACATTTATAGTTTAAAGCGAGGTCACCGATGACGCTGATTAGCGAGGAACAATAAGCAGAGTAATAGAGAGAAAAATAGAAACTGAGAAAGTAGTTATCTCTTGCTGGTTTGTTGCTATAGGCTGTTAGAGTAATGGAAAAAGTGCCTGAACTTAAGCGCTTCGTCTTTTCCGCCTTTGTTTGGTCACTTTTGTGCCACTTAATTGTACTTTTAAAATATGACACAAAATTGATTTTTTCTCCTCAAGCCGTTGAGGACATAAAGCGTACACGGAAAGATGAATGACACAGACGAATAAGTAACTTATATATGAATAGTAGAACAATGGGGCCAGGCATTCGACGCCACTCTTGCTAACAGCCTATGCTGAATTCGGTTTTTCCTGTCCGACGGCAGCACTCGGTTATGCGCTGTTCGCTGCATTGATCGCTGAGAGCTCTTCAAGTAGAAAAAAGATAGTTTCCATTACAGTGTGGCAGAGTTGAACGCTGTCAGATTTCAATTACTGCGATAGCTTGTCCGACCACATAACATTCTCAGCTACGTTTCTTTTTTCGCATGTCTCACCGTCGACTTCACCAGATCTACACAGTCTGTGGGGTTTAACAGTCAAGGGTTATTAGCACAGTTCGTTCGGTATATGAAAAAAGCTTTATTTAAGAAATCATTTATTGTAAAGTTGGGCTGGGAAATACGCCTCCTTACTAGGGCAACGAAAGCGGCAAAAAAAAAAAAAATGTGAGAGTGGGTATGGGGGTGGATTTGACGATTTTCTGCATTAAAAGTAGCTGCCTGTCGTCTCAACAAGGCTGTGTACTTTCATATGCG
Organism: Amblyomma mixtum; assembly: GCF_055824585.1. Taxonomy (NCBI): domain Eukaryota; kingdom Metazoa; phylum Arthropoda; class Arachnida; order Ixodida; family Ixodidae; genus Amblyomma; species Amblyomma mixtum. The sequence goes on from NC_143013.1 coordinate 246,523,576, forward strand.
TGCACATAGTTAACCTTCACGTAACCTTCACATAGACAGCTCGGACTATCTGTAATGGCAGTTTTAAAACTAACACAGGAGAAGAGCATTCTCTGGTTACCTGTTTTCACTGATATCTTACCACAGGCTCAAGGTCGTCTCCTTGGAATGTGGGCACATTCCAGGCCCGTATCGCATTTCGCTTAGCTCTTATTCTAATCATTCTCGTTCCTGGCGGGAGGTACTGCGTAACGATACCTCCCGCCAGGAACGAGAATAATTACTTTAGGGTATTGCAGACCGTGCAGCCAGGGCTTCTCTCGTGTCAAGTCTGGCAAGCATAACGCTTAATATACGTCTTACGTTGCGGTTCCTTGGACACAAAAGGAAGAAATTCGTGTCCATACCTTGAACAGGTTTCCACGTTCTATAATACCATGCTGCAAAAACATCGAATGGGACCATGGAGCGCGACCCCCTGTGCCCTCGCTGACTCCCAGCGCTGAAGTTCAGCCATCTGTGTGGACAACAGATTTCTTAATATGAGAAAATTAAATCTAAGCTGCAATAAAAATGGTGACCGGAGTAATCCACGAGCTTGCTACTAGCGTACACTGGCTCACTGGTAACAGTGCTTTGAAAATTGTATGTGCTGTTGTAATGACAAAATGGTTCTTGTAATTATTGAAAAAGCCTGAAAGTCACTGTTTTTCGTCAGCCTCCATCACGACTGCACGACGAAATTTTCCAATAAGTTTTATTTGAATGAAACGCCTGAGATCACCTAATCTACCCGTATGGTTTACGCTGAGAGCAATGAAACAGTACTTTCATGTGAAATCAAATCAAATGATACCTTCGTTTTTTTGTAAGGATGAAGCAGTCGCAAACAGTTACTCCAAGTGGCAGCTTGTCGAGCTATCTGCTCCTGCAAATGGGATAACAACCGGCACCACACAAAACACAACAAAATTACATTTGAAATTGGAACCACTAAAGCACACAGGTAGGCAAAAATACTAATTTCAAAGCAATTACACGCATAACTGCCTTTGTAATGTAAGCCATACACAAATATAATCACATTACGAAACAGTAGCTATAAAGGAATGGTATTAGATAAACAAGCAAAATCAAAAACAAAAAAAGAGAATACTAAAATGGAACTCACGGCAATTTTCTGCGTAATTTGCTCACGAGGAAGCAGGAAGAATATAGAAACGAAAATATGGTGGTTTGGCAAACAATAAGATCACATAAATTAGGCGCTCAAAAGTAGTTTTCGAAGGGCGACAAATATCTATTCGTGACTTAGCTAAGTTGTTAGCAGAAGTAGAATTAGGTCCTAATGACAACAAGGCATAATTGTTATTCAATGCAGAAGTGCACGTCTTGTTCGTGACTCAAGTTGTGTAGGTAATAGGGTTGATTCGTAATTTTGATCATTCTGAATAAAATAAATTATCGTTACTATCTTAAACACTGCGCAGTGGTCTGGTGCAATCGGTATTGGTGCTTACATTAATAACTTAATGTTGATCAGTAATGGTTTCGTGCGTGAAGACCATAGTGTTTTAGGAATAACTCTCACCGCTTTCTGTTGAAATCTCAGTATTTTTGCAATATTTGCTTTTATGGTTGTTCCCAACAGCAAAGTACAGTAGGCTAGATGTGGAAGAAATAGGGCGTTATAGAACAGAAATGTCACACTTTGTCGTAACACCGGGCGAATTTTATTTACAATCCCGCTAACTCTGCACAGCCTATTGGGGATTTCGTTAACGCGGCTCATCATCATCATACCGACTACGGCCACAACAGGACAAAAGACCTCTCCCACACCTCTCCATTTAGCCCTGTCCAATGCCAGCGAAGGCCACCTCACCCCACCAACTAGGGCTATTCAAATAACGTGGTTACAAAACAACGTATGACTCAACACTAAGCATTATAAATTATCGAATAATCTAAGGCTTCGGTGGCAAACGACATATTTTGTGCAAATACTATTTTGGTTTCGGACCAGTAAAACACAGCTTTTGTGATCGCAGTGTTTATTTACATAGAATTTTACCGCCGTACAATAACGTAACTTAACGCCTCCGTTTCGACTATATGTGTGCTCTCTGCTTGCATTTGATATTTATGGCAGCATTAGCAATGTTTTTGTTAATCTGTTGTGACTTCACATAAGTTTTAGCAAAAAATTTCTTTGCATAAAGGGAATAAGTATGGACATAGTTGTCTCAATTCTGAATACCTTCCCGAGGTGAACTGGAGGCACCTGGTCTATAATTTAGGAACCAAAATTCTCTTAGAACTGTCCATAAATTCAACCACCATGTTTAAAGTAAAGAATTCACAAAGGAGGCCATATGTGATCTTTCCATGAAGTGAATTCTCACACCTATCTAATCATTCAATTTTTAAGTCGTTAATAGTACTTGTATTACTCCGAGAATCTATTTAAACAGAGCTGACAAGAGAGAAATAAAGTGGCTGGTTTCTCTTCTACTATTCTGCACTCCTTTCCTCTAGTTCCGTAGTTGTTGGAGCAGCCGCCGATCCAGCGCTGTGCGCATCATATGTTGCTGTGTCGTTCCTTGTTTCCCTCCTCCTCTTATTCCTTTGTACGTCCACCTTCACTCAGTCGATTTGCTCGCGTCACAGGGAATGCATTCTCCACCATACAGAATCAACGAGGTGTACAGGTAAAGAATAAGAGAACGTTTTTTTTTTAGAAAAAAACATTGCGGGATTATACTTCACTAGAGTGCAAGTACTTTGATTTCAAAAACTTGTTCTCAGATGGCCATGGACAGCAATTAAAATCACATAAGAGGTCGTATAAACGTGGCATGCATCATCGTTTGATAGTTCAGGCTAGCCACAACTGTGCATCTTGGAACTAACAGAGCCTTATTTTGCGACGTTCGAAAAACCACAATTTGTCATCGGAAGGATATGTTCCGAAATGAAGGAAAAAAAAGTGGCTAGGCATTAAGTTAGTTGCACCGAGAGGACGTACAGAAACGTGTGCGTTTTTCGCGTTTTGCTTCTGGCATATGCATGTGCACGCAAACGCGTTTCTCCTCTTCATCTTCACCCCTCTCTCCACACGGCTCTCCACATGCATTTTTTTTTTCAATATATTTCACCTTAATGGAAAAATTCGATCACAAAATGGAGCGCCGAGATGGAATAGCTCGGTCGATCTCGGGTATAATATGGAAGGCACACGATGCATGGCGACGATGGTTTAAGTACGCGAAATATACACCACATAGCGCTTGCTAAAATCTGCACCATGAGGTTTGAATGTATTTTTCTACTTTTATAACTTCTACGAAAGCAACATCAAGGCTTCGCTGCAAAATGGTCTATTTTCGAAGCACGACACCATCGTTAAACGGGCATTAAGTCCGCACTTTTTTATTACAGCCCAAAGAGGCTATGCTAGCCTCGATGCGCAATTGACGATCTTATTTTGGGCTTGTTATATTGCTACATTGCGTCCACTGGAATGTTTCGATGATGCGAACATTTCGCAACTCTATGCACAATGTCACAACGTGCGCGGAGCATTGGGCGGAAAACAAAAAAAAAACAATAATGCTATAACCAAAGTAATACTTTTTGTTGCGTTTCAGTATAGAGTTCGTGACCCAAAATGCCCGTTTTTTTTTCGATTGTTTGCTGCCCAGTTCCTTTCCCCAGATGGTTTTGCAGTTAACGATGAAAATTGCCTCTTTCGAACTACACTGCCCCAGCTCTTGACAAGCAGCGAAAGGTCATGAGCGCGCAATGTTTTGCAGTTTTACCCACGGGTCTAAAATTACATCAATGCGTTCACTTCGTCGAGGGGGAGGGAGGGGGTGTTCGTTCTAACACTGATGAGGTATACTAGTGCAAGATTACATTCGTGAAAATTAACGATGCGAGATGCGTTCGGAATGCATTACACTAATGGCCTGCTCCTCAGAAAAATGGTCACGTGGTCAAATGCTAATAATTTGTTTGCTTTTTAAATCTGACGCTTATGAAGTTTGAAGCGCTCGCAAGCACTTATATCTCATTTTCAGAACTAGAACTCCAATCCGAAATTTTAATATTCTATCGAAAGAACAAATAATGCTAACGCGTCCTGTGCCTTATGCATCACATTCATCTATGACTTTGTTTAGTATCTACTTTCTTTCTTTTATCACCTTACAATATGACCTCCCTTTAGCTACAAACGCTTTTCGTGTGATGCGCCCACCTGCCAGTCCTTCCTCTTAAATATTCTTAAGGATTTCGCTTCATGCATGAAGGGCCCGTAAGAACATTGCCTTTCTTACGGGCGCTTCAAAAATTCTATAACAGGGACGAACAACTTGAGACGAAATATGTTTACAGTAAACTTTACTTTCATAAACAAGAAAACTTTGCGCAGAATAACACAAGACGAAAGGGAGAAACACGTACACACACACTAGCGCAATACTTGCAACTGTATTTTTCGGAAACGATACATCGACTTAAAAAGCAGAAAGGGTGCCAGCGTACGATAGCCAGTGCAACACGTGTGGGAGCACAATGGTAAAGCAGAAATAACATCTGTGATAGGCACAAGACAATTCAAACTCCGCGGAAATGCACAGAAAGTAGCAACATGAAAGCAGGTTATCGGTCACGAAGAAAATCAAGTTCTTTTTTGAGAAGGGCTATCGATGCTTTACTCACGCAGCCTGCCGTACTAGATATCTCTCGAGCAGTGGGAGACTCTGCTGTCCAGCGACCGCTGCGAAGACCAACAAGGTCTGGTACAGCGAGCTCAACGGGCGGCAGTGGCCAGCGGAGCCCTGGACTGAGGGCAACCGACCACTGATTAGAGGCGGACGACTTCGACAGAGAAGGCTCCTGGGGGTAGAACCAAGACGTCTCTGAAGAAGCCCCCAAACCGCAGGAAAAACCATTACTGTAAATAAAGTTTTCCCTTCCCTTCCTTCTCGAGCCTCTACAATTTCCCGGGCCACCCTATCGGAAGCTCTCCCGATAACAACCGTAGAACGGAGGAGAGGGCGGCACTGCTGTTTCTTCTTCTTATTCCTGTCTACATAGTGTTTGCATTTAAGGCAATGCAATGACTGGTTCGAGCCTCCATTTGAGCCCAATGAATTGGCATGCTCTCTGAGCCTGTCATTGAGACAGCGCCCTGTCTGGCCTATGTACACAGACCCACAGCTGAGTGGAACCTTATACACCACACCAACAGTGCAGGGCAGAAACTGTGTTTGGTGTTTCGTGACACATTTGTTCTTCATTGCTCTCTTACCCTGGCACCTGCTGGTCATGGCGCACAGGCGGGACAATTTCAAAGGAGCTGTAAACACAACATCCACTCCGAACTTGTTGGCCACCCTTTTGACATTGTGCGATAGTTTATGCACATATGGTTGAACTTGGAAAGGTCTTCTTTCTCTTGGCAGTGTGAGTTGAGGAACATCGACGGCCCTCTCAAGCCTTCTAAATTGTCTAAGCAAAGACTCGGCTACAGAAACTAATACTGAACTCGGAAAACCAGCTCGCTCCAAACGTTCAACCTGGTGGTTAAAACTGGATTTGACCCTGTGCGTGCAAGATTTCGAAAGGGCTGATCTTAGACAAGATGATGCAATGCCACGTTTTACGAGCTTAGAATGGGATGAATCAAAAGGTAACAAAGCTTTTTTTGAACGCGGCATGTAAGCCCAACAAAGGTGTTTGTCATTAGTAAAAAACAGTTTAAGGTCTAAAAATTGTAGACAGTGGTCCTGTGGTAGTTCAAGGGTAAAATTCAGCGTCTTGGAGCAAGCAAAAAACTTCCCCAAGACTGAGTCAGCAACCGTAGAAACATCATGCTTCAAATCTAGTTGTAGAAGGACTAGAAAATCGTCAACGTATCTGAAAATGCTCACAATGCTATGGTTGTCAAGATCAGCCTTCAAGTCACGGTCAAATTTAGCTAAAAATATCTCGCACTGGCTATCGTACGCTGGCGCCCTTTCTGCTTTTTAAGGCAATGTATCGTTTCCTAAAAATACAGTTGCAAGTATTGCGCTAGTGTGTGTGTACGTGTTTCTCCCTTTCGTCTTGTGTTATTCTGCGCAAAGTTTTCTTGAATATGTCGCTGCACCAACTGGCCCAACATTCTGCTCTACTAAGCTTACTTTCATAACCCTATGTTTTGAATGAAGCCAAACTTGTACATTAAACATGCTGAGATTTTTAACGCGGTGATGTCATCTTATTGTTCCTGTAAAATTAAGAATTACAACCGATGTACCTGAAACACATAAGAAGCCTTGTGCTGTCGGCAGAAATGCGATGTATACCACGTGCCAAAAGTGGCTAGCTCATTTTGCTGCGCATTGCACAGGATTCACGAATTGAAAAAAAAAAACCTACGCCCTTCTGGATAAAGGCAGTAAACTCCTCTGCTCATACGGCTGCAGCTACTACCAGAAAATGGAGCAGAAATGAAGTCTACCCGAACATCGAGCGGTATTAACGGCTTTTGCTCACTGTACTGTTCTTCGTAGAGCGTGTGAGCGCAGAGTAGTGACAAAAATATTTCCATCCTCTGACATTTTCTACTAAGGTGAGGCATTAAATGCAAATTGTTGTTTGACTTTAGAAACAACTGCTCGTAGAAATTGTGGTCAACAGGCTTATGGTGTTGTTTATATGCAGCTTTTCGAGCTTACGATTGTAACCAGTCAAAAGTGGAAGAATAAAACGGCTTTTACAAACTGCAAGGCGAATTTCTTAAGACGCCTATCAAACAGCTTTGCAGGAGCTACCTGCCGCACTGCAGCCATCCTATAGCTGAAAAAAAAAGCAAATTTTCAGTTTCTGTTTCAGGGCACCACATAAAAGTTGCTAAAACGTTATAAAGCCATGCGTTGTCAGCAACATCAAGAGTCATTACTGGTGTGCAAGGCACCTTCATGAGGGAAAAGCTTCATCAGGAATTAATTATCAGCAGGATATAGGCCAGGTGAATTAAAAACAGCTTAGTGATGTACAACTACTTCTCGAGCAGCATTTAATGGGGAACGATGCTCTGGTAACTCTTTGAAGTGTCTGTAATAACAGATGCAGTGCACAAAACAAAATAAATTAAGAGTACAAAATAAGCATCTTAATTAAAGCAAGAAAGATCTGCAGGAAGAAAAGGCAAGACAGAATAGGCTTGCTCACAGTTCAGTTTCATGTTGTGAAGTGCGAAAGTTCCTCGGCGATAAAGTTTGCAAAATTTATTGCCGAACAAACATGGAAACAAGTTGGAAAAGCTTGTTCCGTTAGAGAACAGCGACCGTTATTTTCTTATCTTCCGTTCAATTCTTATAAAAAAGACATTGCTTCGAATAGGAGGTGTTGCAACCTTTTTTTGACGAGAACGCGTCGGCTGGCAGCCGAAAGTTCTTGTTACATGGGAGGTGGTTCTTTCTAATAACACAACCCCCGCAAATTGATGGTGTCGTCAGCGGAGCGAGCAGGACCTATTAAAACGCTGTCACCAGGATATATAACTTTTTTCTCCTTTGCTGCAAGACTGATTAAGGCGTCAGGTTTTTCCCCGATGAAGCGAGGTAATGAAAAACTCACCCTTCCGTTCAGCTTGTCTCGGTTCGTTGAAGCATACAACGGCAAACAAAATGAAAACAAGACTGAAGCCAGAGCAGTGAAAAAAAAACCTTGTGTTTATAAAAATGAGAACTTCTGGCAGCTGGAAACAACAGATGAAAAGTTCCAAAAATGCAGTAAACGACACAAGTGTTGCGGCTGTGGTATGAAATGCATCAATTACATATAACATAAGAAAGCCCTTCTACGGGTAAGAACGGGTGTGCAAAACATCGTAGGTGGCCTGAATTCAATGCTTTTTGTTCAGCGTTGCTTTACTTTTGCTTTACTTGTCATTTCTATCTTCAGCTTGGAGACATGGACCTGCAACCCAACCCGGGAGACAAAGTTAGCGTGTTCATGCACGCAAAAGACAAGGCTTTTCTTCAGACAAAAGGGCCTTTAAAGAGCACTTCCTCTGGAGAAGCCTTTGTTCAGGTGGTTCAATTTAATACTATCTCACACGCATAAGTTGCACTTAAAGGCAATCACGAACAGTTTGTCTCATTTTATAAACTTTATCTTAGGTCTACGAAAGATAAGGTAAGATAACAAGAAAGCAATGCTAAATTAGTATATTATGCTTCTAGAATAACCACTTTTTATCCACTGCATATTCAAGGGTATCGAACACAGAGCAACACAGAAGAATTAAATTCATCACCAAAAGAGTAATATTACCGAGCTTCTTATTGTTTAGTAAACAAGTGAGACATTTCTGGTATGTTGCACATTCAAAGTATATATTGTAAGGGAAGACTTCACGGAGACGTTTATTCTAGCCCTTTCGCCAGAGACGTCTTCCAAGCGAACAGCCTCAAGCGATGACGATGGGAATCTTCAGGTGAAAGAGAATGAAGTCGCAGCCAGAGAGGCGACGACGAAGAAGGCGAAGAAATTGCTTACACTAACTTCCCCCGCGGGCCGAAGCGGCCAGCCTGGCCGCGATTATTCGGGTGCAGAGCGCCGAAGGAAAGGCTTGAGACGGGAAACGTGTACAATTTCAGTCCCGCGGTAACGGCGGTCCGGAGGAGGATCAACAGGAGTGACGCGGTAGTTGACTGGAGAAGTTTGGTCGAGCACGAAGTAGGGACCAATGAAACGAGGCTGGAACTTGTCGCAAAGACCAGGCGTCCGCAGAGGGGTAGAAAGCAGGACCTCGTCTCCAGGGTTGAACGAGACAACGCGGTGCGTGGTATCGTAGTTACTCTTGCGATCTTCCTGGCAGGCTTCCGTGTTCAGGCGAGCAAGGTGGCGGCACCGGGCCAAGCGGGCGAGGAACTGGTCAGGGACAGACGGTGAAGAGTTCGCAGGCGTCGAGAAGAAAGAGGCGTCGAGAATGGTAGTGGGAGAACGGCCGTAAACGAGGAAAAACGGGGAGTAACCAGTGGTTCGTTGTAAGGCGGAATTGTAGGCAAAAGTGACAAAGGGAAGGACTGCGTCCCAATTCCGGTGGTCAGGTTCGACGTACATAGCAATCATGTCGGACAGGGTGCGATGGAACCGCTCAGTAAGACCATTGGTTTGGGGGTGGTAGCTGGACGTCATCTTGTGAACTGTAGAAGAAGATTGCAGAACTTCGGCAAGAAGGGTCGAAAGGAACGTCCGGCCGCGGTCACTGAGAAGCACCCGAGGGGCGCCGTGGCGCAGTACGATGGATTGTAGAAAGAATGTAGCAACTTCGGGCGCCGATCCATCAGGCAAGGCTGCGGTTTCGGCGTAGCGTGTCAGATGGTCGACGGCAGTGACTATCCAGCGATTACCTCGTGTAGATAGAGGAAGCGGGCCGTACAAATCGATGCCGACGACGGCGAACGGCGTGGCGGGGCATGGTAGAGGCTGCAGATGTCCAGCAGGAGGTGAAGTTGGCTGTTTTCGGCGCTGGCACAGCGGGCAAGATGCGACGTATTTAGCGACACTTGACGAAAGGCCAGGCCAAAAGAAACGGCTCTTGACGCGGTCGTAAGTTTTGTGAAAACCTAAATGACCGGCCGTCGCGTCATCGTGGAGGGCCTCCAAAACACGGGAGCGAAGGGTACGTGGTGCCACTGGAACCCAGCGGGTGCCATCAGGGCAGTAAACGTAGCGGCAGAGCACATCGTTGTCGAGTTTGAACTGCCGAAGCTGCCGACGAAGCCGAGCGGTAGAAGGGTAGGAAGTTCCCGACAGACGGTCGATTATGGAGCGGCAATAAGCATCGTTGCGTTGATCCGACACAAGGGCGGTTAAGTCGTCAGATGCGAAGCAGGGGAGGGCGGCGACGTGCAGAAGAGCCGGCGACGATGAGGAGTCGCTGTGACAGTTGGAAGGTGGGGCAGAAGAGCGACACGAAGACTTCGGGAGCGGGCAACGAGAAAGGGCATCGGCGTCTCGGTGCGTTCGACCGGCCTTGTATGTGACGTCAAAACTGTACTCTTGGAGACGAAGAACCCAGCGCCCAAGGCGGCCAGTCAAATTTTTGAGGCTGGACAACCAGCATAGCGCATGATGGTCTGTGACGACCGTGAAGTGGCGGCCGTAAAGATAGGGGCGGAATTTATGAACTGCCCAAACGACGGCAAGACATTCTTGCTCAGTGATAGTGTAGTTACGTTCCGCAGGTGTCAGAGTGCGGCTGGCGAACGCAATAACTCTTTCACGAAAAGCACTATCACGTTGCAGGAGAACAGCACCAAGGCCGTGGCCGCTAGCGTCAGTGTGTAGAATGGTGGGAGCAGTATCGTCGAAGTGGCCAAGGACAGGGTCGGAGGTGAGTGCTTGCTTCAAGGCTTGAAAAGCACTTTCGCATTCCTCAGTCCAAACGAAAGCACTGTGAGCAGTGAGGAGCTGATGCAATGGCGCGGCAATGGTAGCGAAATTTCGTATAAAACGCCGAAAATAAGAGGACAGTCCGAGAAAACTACGCAGTTCTGTAGTCTGCTGGGGACGGGCAAAGTTTAGGACAGCGGCAAGCTTATCAGGGTCGGGTCGAATGCCGTCCCGGCTGACGAGGTGGCCCAGAATGGTGATTTCTTTCCTGGCGAAGTGGCACTTTTTCGTATTGAGTTGAAGGCCAGCAGAAGCGAGGCAAGCGAGCACTTCATCGAGGCGGCGTAAGTGGTCACGAAAAGTTGAAGAGAAAATAACAATGTCGTCCAGATAGCATAAGCAGGTTTTCCATTTCAGGCCGCGAAGAACTGTATCAATCATGCGTTCAAAAGTAGCAGGAGCATTACACAGTCCAAACGGCATAGCATTAAACTCGTAAAGGCCATCGGGAGTAGCGAACGCGGTTTTTTCTTTGTCTGCTTCATGCATGGGAATCTGCCAGTAACCAGAACGGAGATCTAGGGTGGAAAAGTATTCAGCTCCCTGGAGAGAGTCGAGAGAGTCATCTATCCGGGGCATGGGGTAAACGTCTTTACGAGTAATTTTGTTAAGTGCACGGTAATCAACACAAAATCGCACTGACCCATCCTTCTTCTTCACCAAAACCACCGGGGAAGACCAGGGACTGGCAGAAGGGCGAATAATGTCTCGGCGGAGCATATCACTGACATTGTCTTCGATGACTTTGCGTTCAGACAAAGAAACGCGATACGGGCGGCGGCGAACAACCGAGGTACCTTCGGTAACGATGTGGTGCTCGGCAACAGAAGTCTTGCCCAGGGTAGCGGAACTCACATCAAACGAGTCTTGGTGCTTGCGAAGCAAGTCCAGTAACTCTTGCCGTTGCGACGCCGGGAGGTCTGGATTGATGGTGGCAGAAAGGATGGAGAGAGAAACGTCCGCTGAAGGGCGCGCCTGGGAGGAGGGCGCTGTAAGCACGACGAGGGAAACCGGGTGCATGTCCAACGTGCAGGAAAAAGAAGTGCCTTTGGGTAACACGAGAGGTTCACAGGAAGTGTTCACGGCAGCGACGATGGCAGATCCATTTTCAAACCGAACCAGGCTAGGCGGCAAGGCAAGTCCCCTTATGAGGTGCCGATCAGAAGGCGCGATGAGCACATCCCCATGAACGATGGTATCAGAAGTAAGCGTGACAAGATTTTGACTCCCAGCGGGTAAAACCGAATCTGCAGCGGCAATGAGGCGATGACAGGGCTCGGGGACTTCCGATGATGGGTCGCTCTCGGTCATTTGGACGATGCGGTCACGGCAAGAAATAAAACCACTGACGGAAGACAAGAAATGCCAGCCAAAAATCATAAGGTAAGCACAAGGAGACAGCACGGCAAATTGTACATGGTGACGGACACCGTCAATAGAAATCCGGACAGTGCACTTAGCGGATGGGCGAATGATGACGTCGTTAGCTCCACGCAGGGGAGGCCCATCGTACGGCGTTTTTACTTTCCGCAAGCGAGAACATAAGTCACTATGAATAACAGAAACGGCAGCGCCCGTGTCTATCAAAGCCTCTAGTCTTAAACCTTCAACCCACACTGAAACCATATTGGACGGGCGCTCCGGAGGTATTTGTCCGTGTCCAGAGCATGCAGCTTTCCCTCCAAAAACTGCACCAGCTAGTTTTCCGAGCGAAGGTCAGGGGCGGTAGAAGCGGGTCGGAGTGGAGATGAAGAGCGGCGGTACGGCGAAGGGGAGCGAGCTCTGGTGGGTCGATAATCACGAGGCGGAACAGAACTGGAGGAAGGTGACGAAGAACGTCCGGAAGAGTCCGTGAAGGAACGGCGCTGATGAGAGGGACCACGAGGTGCATAGGCATTTTCGAAGGCGTCATACCCGCGACGTTCGTCCTGAAGGCGCCGACGGCAGAAGCGGCAAGTATGGCCCCGGAAGCCGCAGTAATAACAAATCGGGCGGTTGGGGCGCCAGGGCGTGTAGAACGGGGGCGTTGAGGTTGGAGGGGCCAAAGCTGTGACATGGTGACGCGGTGGCTCCGGCATCGGAGGCGGGCCATAGACAGGTGGCATGGCAGTGACCTGAGCGTACGTGGGTTTTGGGCGAGGAGCAGAAGTGTCGGGTGCCAGAGAGCAGGTGATCGACGCCAGCTCTTCTTTAATCATGCTGCGGAGGCCAGCACCGGTAGATGACGGAGCAGGAGGCGCAGGTTCGGACAGGCACGAAGAACTGTAGGTGAGAAGCTCTTCTCGAATGAGCGCTCGAATCAGGCTACGCAGGTCCGAGTCGGTGGGCAAAAGGGAGGCAGCCGGGTCAGGTTGCAAACGGATGGATTGCAGCTGATCGAGGCGCTGGCAGGTCTCTATGATGGCATCGACGGAGGTAGGGTTTTGGACGGCAAGGGCGTTGAACGCCATAGAGCCGATGCCCTTCAGGACGTGGCGAACACGGTCAGATTCGGTCATTGTGGCATTGACACGCCGGCAGAGAGCAAGTACATCCTCTATGTAAGAAGTGTACGACTCGGCAGGGCGCTGGATGCGGTCAGCGAGCTTCTTCTTGGCTACTTCAGAGCGAACAGCCGGAGAGCCAAAAATCTGTCGCAACTGCTGCTTAAAATTTGTCCAGTCTGGGATATCCGTCTCATGATTCAAGAACCATGTGCGGGCGACGTCAGTCAAATAAAAGGACACATTGAGCAGCTTAAGGGGGTCGTCCCAGTGGTTGAAAGAACTCACGCGGTCGTAGTGGTCAAGCCAGTCGTCGACGTCGTCGCCGCGGAGGCCAGCAAACATCTGAGGGTCGCGTTGGCGGCTGCTCACGGTCCAAGTTGCGGGGGCAGCAGAGGGCGAGCGGGAGGGACCTGGGCCGGCGGCGTTCTCCTCTTGAGACATGATGGTCAGAGTACACAAGCGGCGACCGGAACGCAGCTCCAGGGGGAAGCGTGGAAAGAGGATACGGGGAATCCAAGGAGCACCTCCACCACGTGTAAGGGAAGACTTCACGGAGACGTTTATTCTAGCCCTTTCGCCAGAGACGTCTTCCAAGCGAACAGCCTCAAGCGATGACGATGGGAATCTTCAGGTGAAAGAGAATGAAGTCGCAGCCAGAGAGGCGACGACGAAGAAGGCGAAGAAATTGCTTACAATATTTAATCTCATACAGACTACTTTTTTTCGCCAAAGAGAAAGTTTTATTTCGCCCAGTGTCCGTGCACGTTTTCCTAGACATGCTAGTTCGGCATTTCTGTCACTTTAGTTCCAATGGTTACGTATACACTAGAGTTAATGATCTAAGGCCTAAAAACAAATATAGCGAATGGGTTCGAAAACGACAAGAAGCCTGAAAATATCACAGTGGGCTCGTGTAACATACTTCTAATCTATAAAAACCAAAAACGAAACAAGTATTGCCCTCATACAAAGAAACGAAGTTGGAAAGAGGGTGCGTTATCCTGTGAATTAATGTTTGGGCTGTAGCAACTGTAAACATGGTTGTGCAGACATTGATAGCCCTATTTTGCAAACACTTCTGGGGCAGAAAACTACCGTTTACTCCTCTTAAAATGTGGTAATCCAGGTGGTTGAGGTGCACAGACCATATTTTGGTGTCCATCATATGTTGTTCTATCATTTTCTTTTGATACATCATGGGTTTTATTTAGCGAAAGTTTCCGCGGTGTTTTTGTGATCTACGCTAGGAAAAATGAGCACATTGATAGAAAATGAGCATATTCAATAGCACTTCACTAAGAGCTTCTACTGTGTAATATAAGGGTGCACCAGCAGTAACCATCAGACGGGTGCCCGTACGAGCGAACAGGTTACACACGCCTAAATTAGACAACCCGCGATAATCTGTTATGCATAACTGGCTCCAGAAGCTGGGTTTCGTGTGAACTAACTTACCCATGACTCATTATAAAAACTGCATGAACATTTGATCACGAAGTGAACAAATACACTTCTGGGCACTGTATTTAGCTGTGCATTTAGAAGAAAAGTTTATTGCTAGAAAGCGAAACGCCAAAAAGTGTGAGTAATAGCGACAGTGCAGCGGCAGACAGGGTCCAGTTTTCAATTAGTTTGAACTTTTCTGTTCTTGAACGGCAGAATAAAGAAAGGCAGAAACAGGCTTTTTGTCAGCGATGGATAGGACTTCTTCGTTTACTTAAGCGACGAACTTACCGCACGAGGGGAGTACTCGACGGACGCCATAACTTTATACGCATCTTTTAGGTCGCCACGCGCTCCAAGGGACCGAGTGTTCGCTGTACAGATCGGGGACTCAATGAGAAAAGGAAGCGGGTGGAAGCGTTACAAAATTAACGAAATACGCAACAACGTAAGCGAGGCTGTATTGAAATGTGAACACGAGTGCGTATGCGTGAATGGGCCGATTAGCGCATGTGGTGTGGAAAAAGTAAACATAAAAACGCGGATAAGAGAAAGCCAAAAGAATTAAAGAAGGAGGATACAGACGGCCAGAAAATAGGCTCATAGAAATCAGAAGAGTGTACTACGAATAGGCCACCAGTCGGCAGAGTGAACTGAGAAAAATGGCTGTCGAAAAGAAACATTGTGAGAAAGAGAAACCCGGGCACACAGAAATACTATAAAAATGTTTGCTGCAGCCCGCGAATCTTCACTAGCGAAATGCAAACTGACGTGTTTAACCGCAGTGAGCGGTTGGGGAGGAAGATGCGTTTAAAAAGCAGCTGCGTGAATAACTACGACAGGATGTGGTGAAGTCATGGTAGCGTTGGCCTGGCCGAATGCAAAATTGAAGTCTAACGCGACAGCACAAAGAAAAGTGCATGCGAAGAATTGGGAGAGCTTTGATAAATGTTCGAAACTGGCATAAAACCGTCTAAGCTATGACGTAAATGGTATCATGGGGTTAGGGGGGATTGCGTTCGAGAAAATTTCTGACTATTTTATTTCAAGAACAAATTTTTTGCGTCTCTCTGTTAGTAAACAGCGATCGATTATTATAGAGGGAGTTAACCTCCAGTATACAAAATGTTAAAATAACAGGAGCATTTTGCAAGGTTAAAAGTAAAGCGCCATTTTAACTATTCCCCAGTCGCGCAGATTAGTACCGTTTTCACTTCGCAAATAGTGTGAAAAATTGTAACGAAATATATAAAACGTAGATGCCCGCGGAAATGTGCCAGATATCGAGGTCAAACTTCATACCTATGAAAGACTCCAAGGAGTTCCGGTACAAAATTGGCATTTGTAAACCTTCTGTACTCTGCCAATAAAAATAAATACGCCCGTAACGCGAGCGGATGCTGCCGGCGCATTGCGCCTAAGAGAGCTTACTTAGGAACAGTGAAGGCTTGCGTGGCGCTCTGCAAGTCTCTCACCAGGAATTATATCAGCGCACACAGCCACTGGCCCCCGCACTTCATCAGCAAGAAACGAACTATTCTTGCTCGTGTAAACCCGAGGCAAGTCCCCATGCTGTTTCTGCCCAAAATACCAAGACACTGAGAACGATAAAAAATGCGAGAAGTCAGTATCCTTATATTCCACATATACATCTCAGAGATGTATGAAAAGGGGCACTCAAATTGCATAATTATTTTCATCTGAGCAAAAAAATTCGAAAGGCAGTAATGGGTCATGCATTCGGGAGCACTTACGTTTTATTTATACATGCAAAGTTATAGTGTTTCGCTTTCTAGTCGAAATGTTCTCTTTTGCTTTGCTGAAAACGGTACCTGCTTCAGCAACACTATCCCCAAGCAAACATTTAATAATTCCAATAACGGTGCACCGGCGTTGTTTTGGGTAAGACAAGAATAAATAATTGCGGCCTGGGCCTGCAAATTAAACACCCTTCTTAATCGCGTTCTATAAGTCTTTCGTGAAAAAGAAAATGCTAAATGCGATCTGATGTTCTAAAAGGTGCAGGTGTATTCGAAAGGGACGCAAATTTATTACGTACTGAGGAAATTCCTGTGCCCTTTCAACCTCCAGAACTTTAAACCAAAGCTTAAGTCTTCTTCAATCGCTGTTGCAAGTATCATTGCTGTTATCATTGTGGATGATGAGGGCGAATAATTTAGAATTTTATTGCCTTCTGCTTCTTCGCATAATTATGTGTGCTCTCCGTCATGCCCCACCATGATCAAAGGATGGATGTCATCAGGTATACTATTATTTTGGAGAATATAATACGCAAAAATCTAGAAATAGTCAGATGCTGCCGGTAGCTATAGCTGGACTAATCTACCACGTAGAGAGTGATAAGCTAAAATAACTTCATCTTAAAGCGCCAAAGCTTGACAGCAGGTCATGGCGCACGAAAAATATAGCAGACGTCTCTGGGAAATATGTCGCGCCCCTGAGACTCCTTAATGTGCACTATTGTCCTAGTGCGCGAGTGATTCTGCATTGCGTTTCGCTTTCACTGATATGCAGCCGCGTAGCGTCCAGTTTGAACCTCTTTTTTATTTCTAACAGGATGCAGCGTCCGGTGAGCCACAACGCCGGACACTTGAGATTGATGGCTCCAGCCTACAAAGGCGCAATCCAGTTCAAAACTGATGTTAATGATACCAGTGTATTATATAGAGCTTTGTTAGCCTGTTTTATAAGATCGGTGTTATGTGCTAATGTTTCAAGTATCTGCACGTAAATAACGATGACGGCATGAAATACATAAAGGCCACAAACTAGGACTAATAAAATAATAAAGAGAATAAGCGCTCGCCCGAAACACGAATACGAAAAACCATGAACTGCTGAATGTCGCAACGGTGGCTGAGAATGCACTTTCCTGGAATACACATGAAAATGCGCCTTTTTACCTCACAAAGCAAATGCAGATGAAACAAAGCCGAAATAATCACAACGTGAAAGCTGCACCATATGCATCGGCACAGGAACGAATCCGATTGGACGCCAATACCCTTTCCCAGATCCCAATTTTTTCGCAACCGCATTCGGCGCAGAAAGACGCTTCGCGAATGCGTGCTCTTAAAAACCGTGTGACGAAGCTAGGGAGCCGAAACACGCTCGGTCGGTTCACCCGGAGGGCAGAGTCCTGCCTCGACTTTCCCGCTCTTAAGTGGTGGGGGCGACAGCACATCTGCACCAGACAAGGGAAGGGGCCCTTTCTGACAGCGCCAGTGGCGGCGTCTCCGGTGGATCCCGAAAAAGAGATGAAAACAGATCACCGCAGATACGGTGCTCAAGACTTTCCGGTTAAAGCCCCTCCGAGCGCCTAACCGGCTTTCATACCTGTTCGCACGCAAGTGCTGCGGCCGTCGTTCTCGGTACCACCACTACGCATGCGCGTTGTATCGACCGGTCACCGGCCCTTGCTGGAGTACTGAGTTGTAGGTACCGCATTTCAAGAGGTATGTATAGAGCGCATCAGGAGTGCAGTCAGGCGTGAATCGCCTGAATACGGAGAAGATGGCTTCGGTGGTTTCTAAAGATTGATTGCTCTACGTGCCCTTATAAACTTTTGAGGCATCGTTCTCCACCTGACAGTGGACGGGGGTGCGTCGTGGGCTTGCTTAAGAAGCCTCGCGCAGGTAGTCGAAGCGTACCCTTGTGTCTTTGAGGGCTCTATAAAGATGGGTAGCTGGTATGGGTTCGTTATCAGCATGCGATGCGTAGTGCTACTAGTGATAAAGTGGAGAACTGCTTTGTTGACCCTAGCTTAAAAGTCAAAGAGCCAAGATTATTGGTATAACATTACGGCATGGAGTAATATTCAGTAGAGTAGGGACTTGCTATGCCCAAGGAAGAATGTAGACAAGTACTGTACGCAACCGAAGGGCTTCCCTTTCTTCATAATAATCTCTTCCGCAGCAGGTACGCAATTCAGTGGTAATGTGTCCTGTGTGAAAGCGGGGCGAACAAGCATTTGAGCAAAGTTTTACACCGGTGATCTGTCGTTCCTCGCAGCCCTGTGAAATGGGAGGATTGTTACTTAAATGCATCCCTTCGGTGCCACTTTCAAGGCTCTGCCGGCAACATTTCCTCAGCACAGCTCATACAGGGGTACGGGAATTCTCAAAGAGGCTTTATCACTTGCGCGCTGTTGTTAAAAACGAATTCTTTAAAGAGCGTACTGGCGAGATATATTAATTATTGTGTGCTTGCTGATGTCATACTGAATGGTTTGAAGTGCTTTCGTTTGCCAAAATATGAAGGACGTATCTATAGACTTCAGCTGATCAACAGACGCTTAAGCTGCGAAGAAGACAAACTGTCGTGCATCGTACTTGTCCCCAACATAATTGTGAATCGGCAGAGCTTTAATTTAACACAATACCACACATTTTATACCGTAGTAGCCGATAAAAACCGCGGTGTTCGCGTACACCACGCAATTACGGGTGTATTGCAGGAACGTACTGCACATGCTGAAAACTCTGTCTCACAGTCATGAGTACTGACTAAGATTGCCGCTTTAGTTGTCTTAATAGATTCTCTATATCGCATATAGAGATGAGCTCTGTTCTCTGTGAGTAAGCGCTGAGTTCTTCCTTGAAAATGCTTTACCCAGTGTACAACTATGGACTCCGTCTGGCCGCATGTGGTTTTCGAACTAGCCCCAGTGATAACTTGTGCCTGTAGTTGGGCTCCTGGTCCCTCTAGAATCGACATGAGTTCATAAATACTAAATAAGCCGATAAGGTAGTGTCCTAAGCAGGAAAATCATGCAACCAGCATTTGCGCGATGCGACTGTGAAACAATTGTTCACAAGACATACACTTCAAAGACCACGATTCGCGAGCAGTTTTGTGAGGCTTCACGAGTCTGAACAGAATACTTCGGAACGTTCAAATAAGCTCCTTTAAAAAACATGATTGCTCCTTTGGAACTGAATCCTATTCACTATAATAAATTCTTACTAGACATGAGCCGACAGCCGTCGTCCATTACCATAAAGCATAAAACAGCACTTCATGACTTTGTAGGCAATGTACCGATTCCCTGTTTCACAAAAATTCCTGAAATTTATGTAGGCAACTCAGGGCCACAATTTTCTGCATAAGAAAAAGCGAACACACACACACAAGCTTAGCTGCTTCAAAAGGTCATGGTACCCACTTGGCCATAAGGCTATGCTACAAACGAAATATTGCGCACTGTCAGTTATACGGACTTGGTGAATGTGGTTTGCGCTCTGTCGTATGAAGGAACATCATAAGAACCTAGTAGGCAACTCGCTCCTAAAATTATTTTTGTCTAAGCATACATCGAAACTGCCAATCGCAAGGGCATTGCAATAGCATAGTCGTCTCGCGCACTGGCCAGCGAAGCTAATCTGTTCGTGCCGCCACCGACTCGAATCCCCGTCACAGCAATGCTTATTTTATTTATTTTTGCCTTGTCCAAGGTCACCTTCAAGGTCAAGCTTCAACAAATTTGGTGGGCCAGTTAGACCTCGTAAAGTAGTGCTTTTCTACTAAAAGACGGCTTGAATGGCCCCGTACTGTACCTTGGCCAGAGTGAGATTGCTAACGATCGGTAGGTAAGTGGAAGGGTTTGAGTTGCCATAATGTGAAGTCAAAAGGAAATTTTCCTCAACATTTCACTAAGAGAATCCGAGAACAGTGCCGGAAAAATGCTTGTTACCTTTCCTAAATTGCTAGACAAAGCACGGCTTTTGGGCCGCACTCCATGGCTTTGACCTTGCACCGGCTACACGTGATTAACATTGTCATTCTATCGTGCAGGTAATGAGGAATTATCAGTAAAATTTTGAACCAGAGAAAATTATCAGGCGGCTGTGATGAGAAACAAGCGCCAGAACTGCTGACAGAAAGAGCCAAAATGCAGCTTGTTGGGAAAAGCTAGCAAAGTGAGCACAAACTTTTTCTCTGACAACGGCAGTGCCTAATCGCACCACACCACTACATTTGACCTCGTGTGTATACAGAAAGCAAGAACGCATGCAAAGTTTCAGCGAACGGGAAAAAAAATAAAACATAATATTGCACTGGATGTTTAGAGAGATCTAGCAACTTGTTTTGAAAAGTTTTGGCAAAATGAACGTAAGCACACGTGAGCATAACAGTGATTTGTGGAAACATCATGGCTGACTTTTGCGGCAAGACGTGTAGGTGAGACCGTAAATGCGCCCAAAGCCTCTGGTATACTTGTCCAATCTAATGTGTACATTTTAGATAAATCACTACAGCAGTCAAACCGCTATAAGCAGCAGATCTTACGGTGCCATGGTAGATACAAAGAAAAGACTAGCTGTATTTGCCTCCGGCATTTTGCAATCAGGTTTGAAACTCATCTTGAAGGGAACAAAGAATAACACATCAGGGGCATCAATTTTTTGCCAAATCAGACCAGTGACAAAACGTCTAATCGGACATATTTTATTTAGCATTACCATCCGCCTGACTACGTTCATAGCAGGGAAAAGACCTCCACACGTCCCTTAATTAACCCTGTCCTTTTCTAGCTGCGCTCAGAGTGTCGTCGCAAACTTCTGAATTTCATCCACCCACCTAACTTTCTGCACCCCTCCTACGGTTTTCTTCTCTTGAAATCCACTCTGTTACCCTTTTGGACCAGAGATTATCTTGCCTTCGCATTAAATGCCCTCCCCAAGCCCATTTCTTCCTCTTGATTTCGAATAGGATGTCATCAATCCGCGTTTGTTTTTCACCCACTCCGCCCGCTTCCGGCCAATTAACGTTGCACCTATCATTTTTATCTCCATAGCTCTCTCCGTTTTCCTTAACTTAAGCTGAACCCCTTTTTGTTAGCCTCCAGGTTCCTGCCTCAAAGCTGAGAGCTGTTAAGCTACAGCTGTTCTATGCTTTCCAATCGAAGGATATTGATAAAATTCTATTCGTGATCTGAGAGAACCTGTTATATAAGCTCCACCCCATTCTTATTCTTTTATTGATTTCACTCTCCGCATCTGTGGTCACTACCTCCCTTAAGTAGACGTATTCCTTTACCACTTCCATTACCTTGCCACCAATTGTGAACTGTTGTCTCCTTGTGAGACTGTTGAACATTACTTTGGTTTTCGGCATGTTCATTTTTAAACTTACCGTTCACCTCTGCCGGTCTAGTCATTGATCACGTTTTGCAATTCACCTCCTGAGCGACTTAATAAAGAGATGTTACCACGCGGAAGCATTTCAGAGAACGTTAAAACATACACACATCAGTGAATGCATAGGAGGCATCAAAGATGCTAACATTAATATAGGTCGGACCTTACGTATTAAAGAAGCTGACTGTTTCTTTCTACCTCACAGATAAACGATACGTTCTTCGAGCCAGTTCATTACGGGCACTTTGGTTCGCGATTACCCGGAACACTAATCGAGATTTACAGAATACTGAATAGAGTTAAAAACAAAAACCATTTGTAAATAAAAATAAAAAATGCATTACTATGAAGAAATTTCAGAAAATCTAGGTAACGTGTTAAATTAATTTCGGTAACCATATTATTCTGATAATAATATTTAAAAAGGTGCCGTATTGTTTCATAGGCTATCAGTATGTCAGAGATCTGACTGCGGCTCTTACATGCGATGACAAACGGCCGTCAGGTGCTGCATGCATGATACTAGTAAGAGCATATTAAAAAGCTTTTTCACAGGTTTTTATTATGCCGTGTCGAAGCGAAAGGCACGTCGACTGCTCCTCATTGAACTGTAAAGCTTGACAGAAACACATACAAGCAAAAAAAAAAGCAATTCCTGGCCACATTTGGCACGCTTTTAACACTCAAACTGCAGGGAAAGAAACATCTCGTTAGTATGGTCGAATGTCTTTAACATACCAGATAATATTATTGTTATTTTTAACCCCGTCTGTTATACTGGGCACCTGTGGCACATGGTGACGGTGACGAAGTGTGTGCGCGTGCGCGTGTGCTTTGTGTGCTGGCATGGCAATTTAAGGCAACGGGCAGCAGCCCCATGTTCTCTAAATACATCCACCCCGGCCGCTGCTCTGCCTGGGATTTTATCAAGGCCGATTCCTTCTCCCAGGTAATCACGCGCAAGACAGCTGAGCCAACCGAACTTTTAACCGTGCAGGCAAGCTTGCGCGCTGATGGGGGGAAGAAGTATTATATCCGGCCAGGTGGTACTTTTGGCATTTGGAGACGACGACGAAGAGTGTGCGCGTGTTCCTGTGTTCTGTGTGCTCGCTCGGCAGTTTAAGGCAACGGGCAGCAGCTCCATGTTCTCTAAATAAACTCGTGTCGGCCCCTTATCAGCCGATACAACAATGTCCATTGTTCTAACAGGGTGCTCCCGATATTCACAAGACTTCAATATGCCGAAAATTATTCCCTGTAGAATAACAGCCTGTAGTTCAAGTTGCCCACGTTAATGCGATACGACTGTACAGGAGGCAACTATTTCAAATACTCACTCTGCGCTTCGGACCTTGTGGCTTTGCGCTAAGCTTACAGTTTTCACATCGCTATCGCTGCTTGCCTTCTAGTCATGAGCAAATCACCTGGCCCGCATAATGCAGAAGCATTGTTTAAATTTCACTGGATATTCTGCGCTGCTTTGACGAATTTCCTTTTCTGTGTCTTTAATCGCATTTTGTTTGCTCTTGTGGCGTAATGAAAATCGTCCCGTACGCGACAACACGGCCGAGGTTCATTGTGTCGCCCTTACTTCTGTTCTAGGTTTCTGGGTGTGTTGTACCATGCATTGCAGTGTCAAATAATGATTTTAAATAGCGCATGAGATGTTTGGGATCGCCGGTTATACCAAATCATCACGGACGTTACGTTCTCCAGTGAAGGACCGACTGCCATAGGTAACTTCTAACTCTACTATAACTACTGTTGGTATAATCAATGCTATCCTTTTATTATCCAAATCATAACTTTGGTGAAAGCCGGTTGGAGATAAATGAGATTGCTGTTCTAGGTACACCCATAGCCACCCACTGTGATGCAATAATAGCAAACATAGTTCCACTTTGAATATCAGTATGTACGTATAATTAACCAAATCAAGTCAAGCACACCTGCACTGCTGCCAAAAAAACTGAGCGAGGAGATGCTCAAGTGTTAACGGTTGTCGCTTGTGGCAAACACAGAAAAACACCAGATAGACGATGAGCCCCCCCCCCCCCCCCCCAAAAAAAAAAACAACAAAAAAACAAGGGTGCGGCTATGAATAAGGGTTTGAGGAACAGAAACAGAAACAGAGATGCCTAAAGCCAGCTAAGCACTGAACTGATGCTTTTTCTCCAGCAGCGCCAACTTCAGCAAATTGTTTGCGGAAACAAAGAAATGCGCCTTGCACGCTTAGGAACTGAACACAGCACTAACTATTACTCCAATGTATGGTGACTGTTTAAAGATGTAAAGTAACTCCGATAACCACAACTTACCATTGCCATCTTTCAGTCTTAACGGTGGAACCGCTAAGGCCTCATTAAAGCAAGTAGTGAAAGCTGCGGTAATCTGAATACCATTCAGGGAAACTTATGGGACCACGCACCCGCTGTCTGAGCAGCAGGAGGGACCTTCGAAGCCCAAACAGCAATATTTATGCTTCTTCATAACATCTTATTAATGTAGACTCACTAGAAAAGGACTCATAAGAAATCCTCGAGCGCAGACATCGAAAAGAAAAAAATAATTGAGCCGGCTGCTCTGGAACATAATGAACGAGCATAATTTCACGAAACGGTCATATTCATGACTGACAAATTTAACGAGGGCGCTTGCGTGACAGGTAGACATGTGATGCATAAAATTACTCAGCTTATTCGGACACGGGTGTCTCGTTTCTGTGCTCTAACCTTGGCACGGAGGGTGTTAAGTCCTGGAGAATTTACCTAGACCCCTGGCTTCGTGTGGCCTTATTAGACGGTGTTCAGAATAAACACTTCCAGCTATCGTAGATGAGAAGCAGGCAGAGGGCAATTAGCAAAGGAATCTGAGTAGGGATTATCCGGTATCTCGTCGTGGCCAGTACTCATTAGAAAGATTTTGCTGTGCACACTAGTTCGTGGAGAATTAATCACGGTGTGTGACAGGGAAACCATACAGAAAGAAAATTAAAATAAACAAAAAGGGACCCATTTGGTTTCTCGCAGTCTTTTATATGCCATGCTATTTTTGCTTTGTTGGAGAGTCCGTTCAAAACACGTGTGCAAACGGAGAACAGAGGCAGAAGGTCGCAAGGGAAGCGAGTGATATTAATGATGATATGGACAGAATAAATGAGCCCAGATTTCCCTCTGCATTCACCCCAATTATCTCAAAACCTAGGTTGCTCCTGTTGCAAGAGTATGTTGCAAGAGACTTAAATATAAAGGCCTTCAGGGCAATTTATTACTCTAGAGATGCGCTATACGCCTTGTAGAGCGGGCCTTCGTCTGCAGTAACTGAAAACAACGCTGTCAGGTACAGAGGTCCACTAAAAAAATTAGAGGCGAAACTTAAGCCCTACCTCAAGGGTAAGACGCGACAGCGTATTTAGGGTGCGTTCCAATTCTCTAGACGTCCGACAGGACGTCTAGTGTGACGTCTAGGAAGCTGTCTACATGTCTGCATATTGGAACGTGTCGTCTTCACGTGCCGCCTCGCGGCATATAAACTGAACTAACATTTGCGAATAGTTGCACTCCTATATTCTTAAAGATTCTTAATAAAACAAGTTAAAAACGCGCTGTTAGTAGTTTGCTAGTTCTTATTTTATTTGTTTTCTGCAATAATGGTGCGTTCATCGCTACCGCTTCAGCAGACTATCTCACCTGCATAGCAGACGACCTCATCCGCACGATTTCCTCTCGCGCAATTCACAAATATAATCGTAGGTCCACAAAGACGGCTTTATTTGCCGCCAGTTCCTATAAAAATCAACTTAACGGAATGACTGACACTTGAAAGATGGTGCTTCTCCGGGCTCCAGTGCCCGCCAAGAGCACGGCTCACTCACCTCCGACTGCACCAACTGCTCCGCCATCTTTAGAGAGGAAGTTAGCCTGAATCGATGTGGACTTCGACGAAGCAGTCTTTTTGGACGGCTTCGTGAAAAATGGAACGCGTCTCAAAATGGCGGCTGTCCGGCAAGACGTCTAAGTAGACGTCTACTCGGGAGTATTGGAACGCACCCTTAGTTCCATTATATGCAGAAGGTCATTTTGTACTCTACATTCATATATGTCTGGCAGTCCTCCTAACCTTCCTGGCGCAGTGCTTTAGTGGTTACGCGATGGGCCACTGTACTCGATGCAAGGTGCTGCGGCCCAGTTTGCTCTTCCCGAGCGACGAATCATTAATTTGACCGCAACGTGCAACGGTAGGCTGTTTGCTCACTTTCCGGTTGACAGGTTCTCATGACGCCACAAGGTAACGTGACCTAGGCGGACCACCTGACTCCTAAGTTGCTCTCTGGGTAGCACCTGCTAGGGTCGGAGCCGTGATTTTTCGCTTACAACGCTGACGCCGACAACGCCGACACCGGAATTTTTGGGCAACGGGGCCTTTAACACAACCGCATTGAAATTTTTTAATCATTGATTACCATCGATCCACGGCCTATTTGTTCTACATCATGCAGCTCTCTTTCATTGCACACTCCTTATGTGACCTGAACGTAATTATGTGACTGGATGTCATTGATAAGGCTCAACATCGATAACGACAACGTCGACGCTGACGCCAGCAACGTCGACACCGGTTTTTCGGAGGAGAGGTGCTTGCGACGCTACCGCGTTAAAACATGGAAAGAGGACAGCGAGAGACATGTTAGAATATAAAACGAGCACTAATAAATTGGATGACTCGTAGTGGAGCCAGGCCTATGAATTGAATGGGTGGCTAGAAATGAGTTCATAAATAACCCTTTTCGAGATTATTAGATATTGATAAATATTGACAGCGAAATTTTAGAAAAAAGATCACAAACAGTAGCGTCTTCGGTCTGTCACAGTGCTACTGCCTTCCTCGCCTATGCGGACAATTTTAGCGTGGCAGAGCTTGGTTACACAGTGATGGTAGCAGATGTCTGCGAGACTCGGGTTTCGTCAAGGGCGACGGTCTGCATTAATTACCGACACCACACACAAAAACATTAACCTCTTTCTCATCAACCGCCAGCACGCTCTTATACTAGGCAGGAACTTCTCAATTTATGAAAACTATCTTGTGAAGGTGCGAAGTATAGAAAGATCCCCGGAAGTGGAGTAGATTTCGAGTTTATTAAACGTGAACGCTACGCCCTTGCGTTAAGTCTCATTTCCCGCTTGCCTTTTGGAAGTTGTCGGTGCGTCGGGTTCCGTTTACACCAGCACAGAAGTGACGTTGTTCGAGGTGCTTATCATTTCGCTCTTGGGCTACCATACGCTAGCCTCGCTGGTATGCGCGCATGGTAGAGCGACTGCTCCGGTGAGGCGGTTGTACCAGGTTCGAACCTCGGACTAGGACGAATATCCTCCAAGTACGCAGTTTCTCTTGAATGTGTACAGCTTACCTTCCTAGCCGTATGGCTGCGTTTGGGTGGATTTAAACGAGTAATTACTCCCTTATTATAATTATCTGCTCTGCTGTGAGGAAGGCTTCGTATCCAGGACAGAGACCACAGTATGCGAGGACGGACGTCATTTCTGCGTTGATGTAAACTGCCGCGAGAGGCCCACGTGAAATGAAAGTGAACGGAAGCACGTAACGTCTGTGTTTATTGAGGAGATACTGCTTCTTTTCGCCTTCTTTTGGGGGAGAATTACAAAGGCTCTGTACAACACAGCTTGCCCTAATTACCTAGCTTGCCCTAATTGTAGCACTCATGCGATCAACCACGACCTCTGACGGCCATCAGACTGTTTTTTTATTAACATGAACAAAAAAAGAGATGTTAGTGCCTGACTGTGACGCCTGCATATAATGGAGGAAAAACACCAGAACTGCTGGCATAACCCTCAAAAAAAGAATAGCTACAACAAACAAAAAAATCTATCTAGAATAGCGGCCTGGGAGAGTGCAAGAGAAAGACAAAGTGAAAAGCTGATGGGCTTGCCGTCGGAAATCATCATCTTGCCGTCACAGCCCAACCTTTAGTTCATCTCCGAGCAGCAACTTTGCTGTATGTCGACAGACACAATCCTTAAGGAGGTTTAACATTACGGTGTAGGTAATAAGTATCTCCAAAGGAGAGGAAATAAAATCGAGAGAAGCTGCGCATATATTCCTAAGGAAACGCTCCTGTCACCATAAAGAACTAGAGCAAGCTTACAGGGAACAGTAATGCTCCACCGCAGCTAGCTAAAATACATTGTTAAACAACGTTGTCGTATATTTCCTGCCGTCAAGCTTCGTATCACACGCTACAGGATACATGAAATAGCACATCGCCACGCTTCTATAAAAAAATGGGTGTGAAGTGATCAAGGCACCGAAACCGCGAAACTGGTTCATAAAGACTACAGGACCGCTACTCAAGGCCTTGTCAACTTGAAAAGTGCGTAGGACATTGGCCTAATCTGATCCCAACGTGCCACGCCTTGAAAATGGGAGATACTATGGTGTAGATAGATCTATCTACAAGTCGTAAAGCATATATCGAATGTTTTTTTTTATTTTTTTGCGAATCGGACTTACTTCATTCTAGAATGAGTTAAAAGTATACTTATATGAAACGCTGCGCTTCATACGCTGCGCTCACGTTACTCAGGCCATGCCTCAGAGGGCGTTCGAGTTCTGTACACAAGGACGACAGGTTGGAGATGTGTACTCTTGAGAAGGTGTTACTTTGCTTTGTTGCTTTAGCCGCCGCGGTGGCTCAGTGGCTATAGTGCTCGGCTGCTGACCCAAAAAACGCGGGTTCGATCCCGGCCGCGGCGGCTAGAATTTCTTTGGGGGACAAATTCTAGAGGCCCGTGTACAGTGCGTTGTCAGTGCACGTTAAAGAACCCCAGGTGGTCGAAATTTCCGGAGCTCTTCACTACGGCGTCTCTCATAGCCTTAGTCGCTTTGGGACGTTAAACCCCACAAAACCAAACCAAACCTACTTTGCTTTCTTCATTAAATTTTTCTTAAAATCTATGAGCCACCTCAGCATGCTTTGGCAGCTCTTGGATTCAAGTGCCCCGCTTGGGTCGTAAAAACGTTGACAGATCTCGGTGTGATTTGGGGATAGTGTAGCGGAATCGGAAACCTGGCCCACAATTAGTAAGGGCGACACGCAGAAGAAATGACCATGTTAGTCTCAGTTAGTTCTCGTGGCATCCATGCATTCCTCCAACATAAGTTTGAACTACTTGTCCCAAGCACAAAAGTAAAATAAGAAAAGGCAGACTCCTTCTCGATGTGATTTTCCATTATTATGTACCGGTTTGTAAAATGGCTCAATTATTGTAGAATTCAGGATGGCGAGGCCGATTAAAACTCTGCGATTGGTGTAACTTGCGTGAAGAAAAATTCAAGTCCTTTATGGGGTAAAGAAGAGAACACACGCTTGAGAACAATACATTCCTTTCGCCCCCAGACTAAAACAAAATAAAGCAAGAAAGCCTAAACTGGCCTTTAAAAACCTTTGTCGTCAAATGCATTAAAAAATGAATCACAATGAAAGAAGAAATGGAGCTAATAAGCAGTTTTCATGAAAGAAGAACAAAATTTTCAAAAATATTACCCTTAGAGGCATGTTAAAATGAGTGCAAATGCGCGAGGCGCCATTGTTACCAAAATAAAGCTAGTTTCAGAGTGAACGATGAAACTCAAGAAATGTTCTGGTATGGTTTATTGGAGTTAAGGTCCCAAAGCAACTAAGGCTATGAGTGACGCCGTAGTGAAGGACTCCGGAAATTTCGACCACCTGGGGGTCTTTAACGTGCACTGACATCGCACAGTACACGGGCCTCTAGAATTTCGCCTTCATCGAAATTTAGCCGCCGCGGCCGGGATCGAACCCGCGACTTTCGGGTCAGCAGCCGAGCGCCGTAACCACTGAGCCACCGCGGTGGGGCTAAGAAAGAAATGTTCTGCCTGCGAAAATGTCAACCGACAAAGGCTCAGAAATATTGAGGACTGTCGCAGTCTACGTCACCACAGTTTTGCCGAGAAAACATATCGGGGAACCGGTTCCACCAGCAAGGTCATTTTCGCTGGTACTCCATACTTGATGCAGATTTCGTGTCGGAGGGCGTTATATATAGCCAGTCAGGAATTCGGGACATTGCTACACACCCAGCTAATAAGTCTGATGGGCCGGCTTTCTGTCACCCGTAACGTCGCTTGCGTCTAGGGGTATTGCCACACGAAACCTTTCTACGCTGCCTCACTGCTCTCTCACTGCTGTCTTGCAGCTCTGAGGAAAGTTTTTGCAGAGCTATAAATTTTGAGGAGGAATAGAGGAGCCTAGCATTAGACGAAGATGTCGTTAAACATCGACGAAAGCGCTCCGCTCACAGCGGATGGGCATAAACATCGGTTGAAGGTAGAGAGCTGGGTGGGCTATACAGTTTAGAATGTATTGCCTAGCTGCACACCTTTCTAGCTCGATCCAACTAGGCGTGCTTTTCTTCGATGCTCCTGTGCTACAGCCGAACCATGAGAGCAGCGCCATCTCTAGAGTTTTCGTCGCCGCAGCATGCTACGTGGCTTGACTGGTTACTTTACTTCCAAAGAGAATTTCCGCCACTCAAAGCCCGTACAAATGTAGCGGGAAGGCTGTTACGTCGTAGCTAGCCATAAACATATCAATTGTTACCGTAGCCAAGAGGTTGAGCATCTCGGCGTTCATGAAGCCATGACGAGCAGGTTCCAGTGAGGATTCCCGCAGTCGCGTCCCTTGCTACCTGTTATACACAAAATTTTAATACAGATCAGAAGATTACGTCATTTACATAAATGTGTTCATAACAACGCCTTACAATACTCACAAGTTGATTCGCAAGAAAATAATATTTGTAATGAAGCTCCACTTGTGTGCATATCTCTGATGTGCCAAGCTGCGAAAGCTCAGAAAAGATGCCGCTGAATACAACTCATTGAGGCAACAACGAAAATGAGGAGATAGAGCTCACACCTAGAATAAGACTTCCGGAATCTTTGGAACGTACAAACAATGTTGGTTCTTTGCTTACTTGCACGCAAAGTTAAGTGAAATAATGAAACGAGCGTTTCAGGATGCTACAAGCGGAACAACCTTATAGTAGGAAAAACAATCGACTCTCCGAGAGTATGCCAAACTTACATTTCGCACTGGGTGTAGCTACCTAAGGCGATATTATTAAGAGTTTTACAATAAATAACTGTTTTATTAGAACACTTTTTACTTATATCATTCAATAAATGATAAGTACAAGAACATCCTTTGAACAGTTTGGATACCGTGGTAATAACAGATCATGGCGACAACTTTTTTTAGCCTGCAATTCAAGGGAAGAGGATGAGGGCATCAATCTTATTGAGACCTTCTGAAAGCATTCGTCACGTCAAATTGGTGGTAATCTTATCTCTAAATGCATTCGTCCTACACCAGAAAGATAATTTCACCTTAGAGTGCACCACACTGATCTACAGATGATATTATATTGACTCCCAAGTTAAACCACCAACCCACACACAAAGATGCTGGTAACAAATTTGTGGGTATACGTGGTCAATAAATACACCATGTGTCCCAGCTAAAAATAACCACAAGTTTTAGAAACGAGGGAGGGTTCTAGGCCAGCCAAAGCACTGTGGGCTCTGAGAGTCATGCGCCCTTGTCTGCAGTATTTTTGTCGTTTTTAAAAGCTGAGTTGCTGACTAATTAGCTATTATTTTAATTATCGGCATCAGTCAATTCAGGTGTTGTAGCCAGAATACCAGACAGCTGAAATATTCTCACCAAAGCGCAATTCACGTATAGTGGCATTTTAGCCGACTTATAAGACAGATCATAAAATGCAAAAATCATCGTCGGGCACCGGCGCTGCTTCAGAGTCGCTGGCCACACCTCACAGAATAACATCTGCTCTTCCTTAGGGTGCTATCCCGACGAGGCTTTGCGTGTGCTCTGGGCACGAGATATGCGCTAGGACCTGTCGCGCAGTAGGTTTCCGATAGGGCCAGTAAATAAACATGCGTAAATGTTAGCTTGGCGGAAAAATTTCCGCAAGCTCTTTGTCAAGAGGACCTGTAACCTCGGAACTGACACATTATAGGCAAAGCTAATATTTAGTATTCAGCTAATCATTCTTTGCTCATTAAATATCTCGACAACAAAAAGATAATGCAGACGATGCCACGCTACACTCAACAGTCTTCAGTTGGTTCACTAGGCTGAGGCAATCCACCTTTTTAGAAGCTTGGTTACCATTAGGTGGAATACCATGTATAAGCATATTATTACACATGATTAAACAAAGATAGTTGTGGCAAGATCCCGTTCACTTTGTTTGAAAAGCTTCATGTAGTGATGCAAAAAATCTTCACTGGCATTTTGTCGGCCAATATGTATCAACGGAATAATAGATCATTTTTTGCACTTCCTAGTGGTGCATCGACTGTTTCACGTAAATCCACAGTGGAAGGCTTCATTATATTAACGCTCCGTCGTGTCTACGCTCCCATGCCTCTGCAAAGCTGTACCTGGTGTTGTTGATAGTGTGCAGAGTGCTGCGGGGGCTTGAAGCAAGCGATTATGCCATGGTCTTTTCCTTCCAAGTAAGTTGCGAGGAAATTTACACGCCCAGAGTGTTTCGACTATGATGTGATTTCCCGCCTCAGCATTCCTTGAAAACGAAAACTGAGTTTACATTCGCTCATCCAACGTGGAAACCATTGCTTGCAACCAGCTTCTTGGGTGCATGCGCAATTCAGTCTGCGCATGCTCGTTGGTGTTCTCGTAGACAACTTGTTTGTTTGCAGCGAAGCCGACAAAGGTCAGCAAGCTTCCTTTCAAGATGTCGCCGACAGGCGCTATGTCGTAAGGCCATAGTGCAATGCCTAATCCTCACTGTGGTAAAGACTGGAAATTCTTGATTTCTTTAAGTTATATCGCGGCTTGAAAGGAATTCCGAAAGTCTTCCTGCGAACCGCACGTAATCACTTAATGGATATTCTCTTAACTCACGGTAGGAGCTAAACCGTCCAGATACGGAAAAAAAATAAAAAAGTGCGTCCTGCTTTTGTATTTCAGGCCAAAACTGCTCGAGAGAAAAATATTCCAAGCTAATTGTGAAAGCTTGCTCGCGCGGTGAAAGATTTATCGCCACGGCGGGCGGGGATCCGTTTCATGGTTCAGTGGCTGGTAACGAATAACAGTGCCCAGAAAGAAAAACAATCGTCGCCACGGAAACCTCTCCGTGACTCTCAATGCGCACACGCGCCCGTGAGGAATTCTCATTATGCACAAGCTGTCCAAATAATTCAGGCCCTCCTGTACTGTTGAAACATCAACGGAGCTTCGTTTCTCCTTTGCGAGTGCACGCGATGGCGCTGCTGCTCCAGCGGGTTCTTTTTTCCTTCCTTGTTATAATTGCTTTTTTTTTCGTTAAAACTGTGGAAGAAGGCACGTGCAGCTTATGAATTTTCGCCAAATAATTGCACGGTGGTCGGCTTTTGCGCAACAAAATTTCCTGAAAACTATTGTTGAATAATTTAGTTTTCGATCTCAAAATCCACACAAGGGGCGAAGTGCGACAGTAGGCACCTTGTCTTAACGGGAGCTATACTTCTCCCGCGTAGCACGGAACCTAGAAAGCCTAAGCAGATCGCTTCCTACTTGGAGGCTTAACTACTGCCTAACCGATGTGATTACAGTTATCCTCACCATTTTATATTTGCTGCCTCCATTTTATATTTGCTGCCTTACTCACTGATGCCGCGCTGAACTCGGTCCTCCAGCGAACACTGTCAATAATTACAAAAAGTGGGGTGGTCGAAAAGGGCAGAAAACATAATTAGGAAGAGCCTTGATGCCACGACGAACGTGACAGTAAATTTTTCCAATTAGCACATGGTTTAACATATATAGCAAGCTTTTATTACCACGCTTGGTTTTGACGGAAACTCGACTGTTCTGGAATCAAATTCAGTTGCTTTTTTTCTGTTAACGCATCAAATTATGTTACTTTTCCGCATGTGTGCTTCTCTGACGGCGAATAAAGTTGCTCCCGTTATGTTTTTTTTTTTAAATAGAAGGATACTCTCAACCCGCGAAGCCAGTAGCCGTGCTAGCTACAGAATCCCCAGTAACATGTGCTGTGCATGCAATAAATACATTCAATTTTTTTTTTGTTAAATAGCTGCAGTGTTTGAAGTGCCTCCCAAGCCCTGAAAGTTATCTGTAAAACAGCAAATGTGGCAATGGACGAGTTTGTCTATATACATGCGACGTGGCTAAACAAAGTACGCTGTACATGTTGGAATCAAGTTATCATTCCCGTTCTCATGTCTATATTCAGAACAGTGAAATCAACCTCTTGACAACCTGACAAAACTACATTTGTTGAACAACGACCACACTCCTGCCAGCGATTTCGGGATTATTTCCGGCGCGTTGAAAAGCTAAGAGTTATCACTGTATCTAGTTAGCGTATTATCATCTGAAAATGTTCGCTCGTCGCCACACAGGCGGAGTGACCATGTGAACTTTCGTCTCACGATGAATGGCTCATCTGAGCGTTGACCGAAAGTGGTGAAACTCACCACTAAAGCGCAGACGACGGGGAGAAGGTAATGTTTTATACAGATTTTAAATACGCGCACTCACAAAACGAGAGCGGCAACAATGCGCCTTGGACAATTGTAGGTTCATCGTCATTGTGCAAGTCTGCATAGCACGCGCCACTTACGGTACTGTAACTGCTCAATGTAGCGTCAGTGAGCTGAAATCAAGACTACGGAGAGTCGTTCAACACTTTCTGCATCCCTGTGCTATCTTCACGCGCAGTAGAATTATAAGTTTCAGGGTGCTCTGTTACTGAATGGAAACAAAGCACAAGAAATGAAAGCAACAAAGGCATGCGCGTATTTTAATTTAATAATGAATAAAATTTGCGCCCGCGAAGAATCTAATTTGCCTTCAGAACACCCAAGTCAAGGGTGTCAGGGTACAAAGAGGCAACAAGGCAGTTCAAGCAGATACGTCCCATAATTCGATCGGTTACCCTGCACGACGGCCGGAGCAAAATGAGGGGGGGGGGGAGCAGTTCCCAGAACGCAGACGCGTGAATCGCGAAAGGAGGCGTTCTACAGAGATCTACGCCTCCTGCGAGTGCACGTCGATAGGGTGATTGTGGTTGGAGGGCAACCACTCCTAACACTCAAAAATTCTGCACGCCTCGAAACTTTATCAGCGCGTCTGGAAAGCATACGGCGACCTTAGAGTTAAAGCGATCGCCCCATCATCCACGAGTCGTTTTCTTGCTGAGATCCAATGAGAGTTTGAATGTTGGTGGGTCCTGGTGGCTTCGTATGCTTTAAGTAAAGATTCCGCTCATGTACCTGCTAGTCCTCCGAGTTCATGCACTCTTGGGGGCAGCTGTTGGGGTGCGCTCAGCTGGTGTTCTTTTAATATAGTGGCTGCTGCACACACACAAAGCGAAAATCTGGATTTTGTAGCGAGAGCTACATTGGCCGTATTCTCGCCGTTTCCCTGTGACCTGTGGCCGCACCGCGAGCTGTGCTGTTGCCTAGCAACCGCCACAGCTGGAAGCGCCGCTCGCCGCGCCATCTGGCATGACGTCAGAGGAGGAGCCGGTGAAAGCGCGTTTCAACAACAGAGGAGGAGCCGGCGTTGCATTGTATATGTAAAAGGGGCGGCTCGGTGGGATTCGTCGGCAGATATGGAAAATGAGTCGGAGAGACTGAAAGAAGCCAGTCTTCGTCGTCGGAATGAAACCAAGAGGAGGCAGCATGCCGAGGAGGCGGAGGAAGAACGAGCCGCATGCCTCTAGAAGCGTCGTAAACACGAAGCGGCCAGGCGAGTTTGTTCAGATGAGGATGGTTCGTCGTCTAGTTCGGCATCTCGTGCCAGGGCTGCGGATCAACGATAGAATGAAACCAGGAGGAGGCAACGAGCTGCGAAGACAGAAGAAGAACGTGCTTAGCGTATCGAACAGAGAGGGCAGAGGGATGCAGCTAGGAGAGTGGCGCGCCTAGCCGCCGATACAACGGAGTTCGAGGACGTGAAAGCTCTCCGTGTGACGGACAATGTGGTTCGGCTGGCTTAACGTTCAAGTGCGACTCGTATGTTCCAAACGTACTTTACAGACAATCCGCTTGGATTTCCATGTGACGTTTGTGAAAGACTTTGGCATAAGTGAGATTTGAGTCCGGTGAGTAGCGCAATGCGTGAAACACTTGGTTTAGCCGTACCTGAGTGGGGTGAGCAAGGAGGAGCCGTAGCGAGTGTTTGTGCTACTTTTAGGAACAACAAGATGAAGACTTTGAAAATAAATGCGTTACACTTTAAAAATGTCTAGTCTTTAATGTAACCAGAACTTAACGATAGGTAACAACAAAACCTAAACAATGAAACGTGCCAAGATAAAGGAAAAAGATGACGTTAGAAATAACCAAGCTAAAAAAAGAAGATTAACTGTAGCTCTCGCTATGCACATCCAGGCTTAACAGAGTTAAGCCACAGCCACTTTCTTTCTACTTTTAGAAAATTAAATATATACATTATTTCACCTCCGAACCACGGCTGTTTACAACTGCAAAACATACCCCACGGTATGTCATGTTTTTTCTCGTGCCGGCCTGAAGAGTACAAATGATAACACCTCATTATTATGCAGTAAACAACCACTCGTCAAGCGCAGAGGCGTAATTATTCGTTCTCTTCGAAACAATTTTCTCCGGGGCGCATCATCTCATTAAGTACTGTTCTGGTATAATACTTAAGCAAGCATAAATTTCTTTGGAAAGCGAAATAAGTGTTCTTTCTTGTTCTACTTCTACTTGTACGCGTAAATCATGTGCTGGAGCAGCCTTATGCGCGCCTAGGAATACGTTCTATTTGCGGCCTTTCAAAAGCGTGAGCTGGAAACGAAGTGAAGTGTAAGCTTTGCAGAAATAATCTGAATGAGACAAACGAAATGTCAGCGAAGACCACATTTTTATTATCTGATTGAGAAAGTAATCCGCAAACACTGGAGCAATAGATTGAGACAGGTGCATGCGCACGCAGATGCGGCTGGGTCTTCAGTTCTAAATTATACGCCTTAGGGCATGAGACAGCCGCCGAAACAACATTCCTTGCAGGGTATTTCCCGTTGAACTTGCAGCGAGAAGAAAGCAAAAATAAAATGCAGCGTATAATCTAAAGTAAACTCATCCAGATTGGAGCCCGCATATAGGAGTGAAAGGTAGTACTGTCGTCTTTGACGGTCACGTTTTGGTGGTTGCAGATAACGCCCGCACTTTCAACGCGCCTGATTAGGATACTCGAACTAACGAGAACTTTACTGCCGAAGATGGAGGAAAGCGAAGCTGAGTTAAGGGCAAGTACACCCCTCATTAACGAACAGTCCTCGCTTCCGGTATTCGATATCTTAAGATTGAGGGAAGTGCGCAATGACGTGCGGGCGGGCGTATTTTTGGTTCAGCGAAGACGTCACTCCTGTTTAGCCTTTGCCCGTTAGCGCATTTAGGCTTAGTTTCAGAGCTATGGTGCTAGTTGCTCTTAGAGCAAGTAAGGTGAACTGCGGACGTTGTTAAAGGCAGCCGAAATAGAATGCTGGGAAATTAGAAGCGTCAGTTTGCATCCAACCTTTGTAACTGCACACTGTAGTTCATTAGTGTGCAGCAGCATACCCTCTGCATGCATGCTAAAAAAGGGTCGCCCTTATTATTTTTCTTTATCGCACTCGACTGGACTCTAATAAAGCTAAAACATAAAAAAAAGAAACGAATGAACCAAGCGGAGCTGAAGAAACAAACGGATGCTGTCTCACAAACTTGATCATACCGAACGATTCCGGACAAAAGCAGTTTTAACAACAAAGAGTTGATGAGGAAACTTTTTTCATATATTGCAATATTTGACTATAAATATTAATATAACCGCAGATCTCCAGTCTGCTGTCTTGAATATTCTTGCTATTAACGTTTTTTCCATCGTCAGAACCTTTCACCATTTGTTTTTTATGGCAGTCTTAACTGCTTGATGCGAGCGATAGGAACTCTCTAAAACAAATAGTTCGCCACATATCCGAAGAATGGATCTGTACCTTCAATATTTTTATACCAGTGCCTTGCATTTTGCTAATATTCAAAAATACTGAGCAGGAATGTTGGACATGGTACGGAATAAACCGCAAAACAAGGGGCATCTTTAGGGAGGTAAATATTGATTATCTGCACTACGGCAATGCTTAACAATCCCTTCGGCCTCTCAATAAACATGACTGGTCGGCCTTGTGGGAGTCCACTGGTAGTATGAGGGGAAGGGGAGGGCAAAACAAAGAAAGATACATGTTCAGAAGAGGGTACCAGTCAGATCAAAACCAAACTGCAAAAGAGACTTGCAGGGTGTAGTCGAATGGAAGAAAGAGGAATACAGTCGAAGAGCAATATTACCGTCAGTTTGGAGGAACAAATATTTATTAGGACGCATATGATTGGCGATACATATAAGAGAGAGAGAGGAAACAAAAAAGATGCCCAGGCTTAGCTTGGTTAAGCCAAGAATGCGTAGCATATTGCGTGGTCTATTTATTATTTTTATTTATTGTTTGTTTTTATTATATTTTATGTCATTATTTTTTATTTTTTTATTTTCTTTTTATATTTGTATTACCTTTTTATCCTTTATTTTTATTTTTTTATTTTTATTTATTCCTTTTATTTATTTTTTTTTTTATTTTTTATTTTATTTTTGTTTATTCATTTTTCACATTTCTCTTTTTTTCTTTTTTCTGTTTACTGTGTTTGCAATTCTCACTAAGAATCGCCATCATCTTTACCTATGGTTTTTCCTCCGGTTGTCGTGACGTCACATCACGTGGTTTGGTGGCTGCCCGGCCGCGCCCAAGGCTGAACTGAGTGATTGCAATATGCTACGCATAAAACTTTCATTATCAGCAAAACTCGGACGGAGGCCCTACACTCTAAACACAAATACGTCTATAGGGGGAGTAAAAAAAGATTAAGTTGTCCTCAAGCTCGTTCGTTTTTTAAAAGGATGTACACTAGACGCCAGCATACTCTTTCTTTGCTCCCTTCTGTTTAGAGTGTATGAAGTTGGAGATCCCAGTTCAGAGCGCCATATGTTGTAGCTACGTGGGTGCTCCGGGCCATCATGTCACGGTAGTATTGTAGTGCTGGGCTAGACAGGGCGGCTTCCCACTAGACAAAGTTCTAGATAAAGTGGGCCAGTAAGGGGTGGGGTATGGGAAGTACTGGGGTAGAGGGCTGGGGCATTCCCCTGTGTAATGGTAGATGATTGGATGTACTCCACAAGAAGGTCAATTTAAGGTGTGGTGGAGTGCAAAAAGGTGTGCATAAGAAAAAGGTCGAGGAAATTGTCAGCCTGGATTTGGAGCCAGAAGGCCACCTCCTCTCTAAGGAGATTTTGTGAGGTGAGGAGTATATTCTGCGAGAAAGTCAGTAATGTCAGAGTATCTGTGAATAGGTGAGTGGAATGGGCTCCGCCTCCTTTCGGTTTTAATGGGCTTCCTAGAATGCCCGCAGGAAAAGTTTACTAAGTGTGAATTCATCTTTGTCATAATCATCATTCTTAGTAAGGAGAAACCTCATGGCTATGGTGACGTAATTGACCTAGTTCAAAAGACAAAAAGTTGGAGGTGCTGGCGATCAAACTATGACCAATGTTAATGCAAAAGCGCATGTACCAGTTGATGGCTATGGCGCCAATTGGCACCATCTCAGGCAATAGTTAGAGATGAGAAGGATGAAAAAATGGGCGAGATTTTTGGTTAAAACTGCTTTTTTAAATCTGAAGTATGGAAAAGAGAAAAAAACGGACGTTCCTTCCCATGCGCCTTCTTTGCCTCCGCTCTGCTCTAAGTGCATAAAAAAATTATCCACT
Source organism: Amblyomma mixtum (assembly GCF_055824585.1). NCBI lineage: Eukaryota > Metazoa > Arthropoda > Arachnida > Ixodida > Ixodidae > Amblyomma > Amblyomma mixtum. The sequence goes on from NC_143013.1 coordinate 246,563,025, forward strand.
ATCGCTAACACACTGCACAGGAAGTGGCAGTATTTGGGAACCTAAAGTACCATGAAAGAAACATACACCCGATGAAGATTTCATGAAAAAGAGTTATCGGTGTCAAGCTTCAGGCATATATAGATTCAAATTATCTACACATTTATTTCATTGTCACCCCAAAGTTCCAACGTTTTATGTGTTTCCAGAAAAACTTTTTTTGCTGATTTTCTACAGTTCAAAACGTTCGCAAATTTCACACCTCTAGTTGCAATATCATCTTTACTTTTCGTTACTCATCCTTTGTTCTAGTCTTTGTGTCGACGACGTTCCGTTCCGCTACCACTACCAGTGCGCGGCAATACGAATTTAGCGAAATTGAGACAGAGGCGACATCTATCCGGGACCTGGGAATGTACTCTTCATTTAGTGCATATCGCAGAACAGAGAGGTAGCCACACTCCTGGTCAATAGAGCAAAGGCCAATTATCGGGCTTGCTTTCCTTCCGAACAGGTGGCAGCAGGTATTATTATTATGGAATTTGAGGTGTGTTATTAAGTGATTATAGGAAAATTAGGAAAACACCAGCGGCTAGTGCTAAAAAAAGCCAAGGAAAATGTAGGCGACTCTGTGAATGTGGAAAGATTGCAAGTACCTATAGCACTAATATAGTGAGTAAATAGTCACGTATTACGGCGCTCGGGTGGATGTCAGTGAGCAATTCCTCCTTGTGTTATAATGCTATGTCACCTTTGGGCATTCCCCTAAACATTTCACAATAACCTATAGGATGGTTATACCGGTACTACTCGCCATAAGAGGTCCGGATGGTTGAGAAAAAGGCAAATAGACAAGTGAAAGAGAACAAAGATCGTACGTTAACATAGCAGTATGGTACTAAACTGAATATTACATAGCAGAGTTATACTTATCATTGATTTTAGTACTCTATACAGGAGAGCGCATAATGAATCTGCAAAGTATTTATTTTTCACGAATCAAAAATGCGGTTTTTGCATTTGAAAAAGGACGTTTTACGCTTGTGGAGCATGTTACTACAAGTAATCGAGCGCCTCAGAGGACTTCGCATGTTTCTGCGCGCAAGGAAATAACCGATCGGACGCTTCTCCTCGATTTTAAGGTGCATTCGTGTAATTGCAGCATTTCATGAGTTAGCCGCAGAGGTACAATTCCCTGGGTATTATAAAGCGCCGCTGTGTGTCGATTGAGTAGAACATGGAAAAAGTAAGAGAAGAGCAAAGAAATCCGATAAGGAGCGAAGCAGTAGTTCAGGCAGGGATATTTGTTAAGTTCTTGTTCCGTTTATCCTTTTGAAAATTTATTGACGGTGGAGTGGGCACTAAGGGCGTTGTCCTAAGAGAAACAAACCGAGGTTAGGCTAAAGGGCGTTCTTTGCCGTCTTATACTGTGAAGACAATGCCGACCGTTTGGCATTAGCTCACATTTCAATGTTCTCCTCAAAGGTTGTGGCTGGAGTTTTGAAAATAGGGCATAATTTGAATAACCCACTCGTTTAACAGAACAACGTTTGAATTCCAGATTCTTGCTATGCAAGTTCACGCGCAGGAGACTCCCTCGCCTACCATATCCGATAGTGAAACCCTATTACAAGCCCAGCTTTCTTACACATCCCTTTTGTTACTATGCGCTACTATGCTACTACACACCACAATGTTACTATGCGCGAAAAACTGCATTCAAATTACCTTCCCTTTTGAAAAAACAAAAAAAAAATGCTTCTCCAGAATTTGTTGGCATGGTCATTTCTAGGAATGATTTGCGATTTCAGCTAGCTGAATAATTCAGCCGCCATATGATGTGCGGCGCCTGTCGACGGTACTCTTCGCGGCGCGTGATTGCTTTGCACATATCTCAAGTGCAGCTGCCGCAGTCTGTATGAAATTTGTCACATTGATCTCACGAGCCAATACCACATGCATCGAGCCTGCGAACCGCATTCTGATAACAACAAGAATGTCATATGAAAAATTACATTCTGTGATCTGTTGTTCACGTGATTATGATGTATATATGTTTTCGTTTTTTCAATAAAAAATTCAGTTTCGAGTCAGCGCTCGTCTTTGTGTCCTCTTGCTTCGTCTGTCGTCTTGTTCGCGCTGTTCCCTCCCACGATGTATTCTGTGGTCTCAATCATGTTAGAATATATGTAGATCAAGTTAATGTTTGCACAACGTTATGCAGAAAATAGAGCGAAAGAATATCTAAGAAACAAATCAATATTACTTGAAACTAGTTCGCTCACAACTTATGTGCTCAAGAAAATGTCACCTTTATTATGCAGGAAATGCCGAAATGGGGCATGAGTGTTTATGGGCTTCTTTGTGCTGCACTTCCTAAATTATCTTGCTGCCTGTTATTTTCTCTTGAAACTCAACACGTGTTCTTTCCAGGTCTGGACGCCACATGACTTAGAAATCTACAATGGTGGATGTTGCAAAGGTAGTCTAATCAACGTTAAAAGCGTAGAAAACTGAGCTAGTTGGTTCATACTTCTTGGTGGGAACAGCCGAAATAACAAAACGCAGACACAGAAAGGAACACACAGAACGTAGACGAAGCTGACTGTCATTAGTAGCAAAATGTTGCTTATAAAGACTGTCCTGTATTCGCACCGAGTAGTTGGTTTATAATATCCCTCTGGCTTGTGGCAAACAATATATAGGTTAGACGGGAAGGTGCCTTAATGATAGGATAAGGGAACATGCATCATCGCTATCAGGTGCCCCAAGCAGCAATCTAGCCCTACATTGCAGAGATTGTAAAGAACACAAAAAGGGCAAAAAAGTGCGCAAGTGTGAGCCCAAGTTGCATGAAGTTCAAGTCATGAAAAGGTATGCAGACCAAGTGACACGTGAGATCCTTGAGGCATTGGCGATACGGGAAACAGGACAGCGGTGCGTTAGTACACCATCAATCTCTCTATCAAGAAAAGAAATTTCCTTCTTGAACGAACCCCACGGGAGATAAAAGCAAGATCTTTTTGACAACGAAACAAAAAGCGCGGGTTTTCCAATAAAATTTTAGTTGATAGTCAGCTTCGTCTACGTTCTGTGTGTTCCCTTCTGTGTCTGCGTTTTGTTATTTCGGCTGTTCCCACCAAGTAGTCTAGTCAAAATAGAGAGCTCTTTCGCAGGCGCTTCTGCAATATGAGCTAAGTTTTGCTGCCATGCACTTTATCGCGCTAGAACTGGCTTCCTCGCAATGTGCACAACTTCGGTGCGCATATTTTATGACGTGGACCAAATACCACTGGAAATTCTGTTGTCAGTGTGAAGAGCGAGGCATCTGGGTGCACATCATGCGCTGCGCGAGCAGTGATGACCTCAGTGGTGCCTTTTCTTGTGCCTCAATATCACCTCAGAGTATTCTGGAACAATGCAGAAAACATGGAAGAAGGTGCTGCTATACTCTATCTGATAAGTCTATCGTAACGCTGTGGAAGCTAAGGCTATCTGTGCCTCTGAGGATGGCTCGCGCTGCCAGTACGGGTTTCTTCGCGTCAGGTTCCGAGTGGTGGTTCCATCATTGGGAAAGAAGGAACCCCAGTGCCCAGATGCTGCGCGCAGGAGCCATGAGGACGCCATGTTCACGAACAGCGGCGCAGAGCCTCTAACCAGCCAATTTGCGACGTGCAAGTGGCACAACGTCGCCAAGGTTCAGAAGAGCGAAGGTGAATCGTCCGTAGAACACAAGAGGCGGAACAACCGCGATGGTGCCAGTTAGATGTTGGAATATGAAATCATGCGCAACCTTTTCAAATTTGAGTTTGCGGTTCTCGACGGATTCTCAAGGATGCAATGCTTTTCAGCGCTTGGCGCGTAACGAGCTCATTATTTTCTTACGCCATAGGCAGGCGGGGTGAGCCGAAAGGCTACCGATGAAGTTCAGAGCATTCGTGATGGCGCATTGGTTAATTTCCTGGCGTCGTGTGATGCAGTGCAGGCTCTTGCAAGTAATCACTGCCCTATGGCCGCCGCGGTGGCTCAGCGGTTATGGTGCTCGGCTGCTGACCCGAAAGACGCGGGTTCGATCCCGGCCGCGGCGGCTGGAATTTCTTTGGAGGAGAAATTCTAGAGGCCCGTGTACTGTGCGATGTCAGTGCACGTTAAAGAACCCCAGGTGGTCGAAATTTCCGGAGCCCTTCACTACGGCGTCTCTCATAGCCTCAGTCGCTTTGGGACGTTAAAACCCCATAAACCATAAACCAACTGCCCTATACCGGGTTTGCCTGTATGTATGGGTTAAAATGTACGTTAACTGAAATATATAATGGCAAAATGAAACCTGGTTTGGGCGCGTATGTACACACCATGATTCAGTCTCTTGCGTATCCTGTATCCTAAATGACAGTTTTCCGCTTGAAAATGATTAGGACCAGTGGCGATTTCCTTTATGTCTTCCCTATGCGGGAGAACTCTGCACAAAAATTGATATTCAATTTTGGTTCTGAAGACCATACCAACAGGAACTATGAACAACGCACGCGCAAAGAACAGAGTTTTTAAGAATAGCGAAAGTGATTACAGTTTAGTCCACAGCGGTACCGTAAGCTGAAGATAAAAATCGAGCATGTGACTACCGTAGCCACCGCAGCGAATGGTTGTGCTAGCGGTTTTTAATGCCAGCTCACTAATCGTAAGCAAGGAAACCTACATTAAAAAAAAATCGGTGCGAATATACAGCATCACAGACTCTAAAAATGTCAAGACTCACCATGTACAGTGGCTGCTACTTTGCGCTTCAGTTTTATCTCTGCGAAGATAATATATTCTACGCCTAGGGATAGCGCGATATAACATATTAGGGTTTTGGCAGCCGATAGTGAATTTTCCGCATCTTCCTAATTTCTGAGCCCATCGGTGGCTTTGTTACACCAATACCGGTAAAGACATCCGGTAAACGCAAGAAGAGAGATCGCTTCCAAACATCATTTTAGAAAAGTAGAAAGTAAGCGTAAAACTGGGCGATTAGCTTCCATGTGTTCCTCTTTAACGGGTCAAATGTGCATCGAGTGGAACAGACGACGACACGTCGCGTGTCACTTGCTGGGCAAAAGTGAGCCCCCGCGTTTATTCAGCACTGGTTTTATACACGATGTGAACATGCGGGTAACACCCTTATCACATGGGGGCGTATCTTGCCATGAACACAGAGCGCGCTGCATGCTGAGCAGATTAGATACAGATTACGATACCAAATGTACGGGCAATCGAGCTGGTTTTAATGGTTATTCCACTACGTGGGCTTTAACTACGTGAGCCTTACAGGCTCGTATTTTGTCGGTGAAACCCGCACTCTTCATTGAGGGTGCTCCCAACAAGCCAGCTTTCGCCATCAAATATAGCAGGTATGACCATGATCGCGAGAAGCCGCTCCGTTTAAAAGAAGCATAGGAGCTGACGTGGAAGAAGATTAATTTTTCCATATCATGCCACTGATGTCACGATTACCCGAGAATTGAGGCGTTGCTCAATGGTTTGTGGCGCAGGTACCTGGGCTCAATCATTGTCACATTTCGGTAACACCAACCATGCTACAAGGCTCGGTTTTGTGGCGCCGTGCTTGTTATAAAGACAGCAAAGCAGCCGAAATTCAGCTGAAGCCTTTGTACTTTTCTTGCACACCACTCGCCTTCCGGACCTGTAGGTTTGAGAGTGGCGTCAGGAGAGTCTTGTGCTTTATCCACTTATAAGATTCAATTGCTTCGCTCAACCCTCCTTGTCAAAGGATGTACCACTACCTTCGAGTGTTTTGTTTTGGTGCCAGTGCGAGGCGACCTTCCCCCTTCTAATTTCTAAGGTGGCGCTTTGTGTTTGGTTGTTGCCACATAATGAAGCGATTCAGCGCGGGCAAGCCGTCCGTGTCTCCCACTGTCTCCGGCTTCTCTATACCACTTCGGACTTCTCTGATCAAGTTAAGTTCATATCTTCGTCGTAAAACCCACTCCCACCAAATACAAGGCTAGTAGAGTCGATAGGTTTCAGTGTATTTTTATTATTACCATCTTAACTGTATTAAGAATGGTCCCTTTGGCCGCGAAGGGCCGCTGAATATTTCTGTTCAGTTAAGAACGTTCTTCAAAAACAACGGATATTCAGGCGAGTTGGTTAAGATCCATACCGCGAACTGCGCAGAAAGTCTGTCTTTTCAAATTCCTAAAGAGAGGACCGCCGCGGTGGCTCAGTGGTTATGGCGCTCGGCTACTGACCCGAAAGGCGCGGGTTCGAACCTAGCCACGGCGGTCGAATTTCGATGGAGGCGAAATTATAGAGGCCCGTGCGCTGTGCGATGGCAGTGCACGTTAAAGAACTCCAGGTGGTCCAAATGTAAGGAACCCTTAGCTACGGTGTCCCTCATAGCCTGAGTCACTTTGGGACCTTAAACCCCCCTAAACCAAACCAGTTTCTTAAAGATTAATTGAAGCGTTGCTCTCTTACACGACGGATACCTCCTGCTTAAAAAACAGCTAGACAGCAGAGGCGCCTTGTATATTCATGTAATGAAGACTTTACAATACAATGCTGGAATCACAGCTTTTTAGGCAATTACTTTGTGTACACATTTGTCGCTACGAATCGCATGCTCCACTAGTTGCAAGCAAATAAGACATCTTAATAAGGGCTAGCAATTAAAAAGAATCAGGGGTGGGGTCTGCATAGAAGTTTCCAAGGCGGCAAATCACGAGAAAATTATTTCCATGAAATGAACTTGGGGCAAATATTCTGAACTTGTAATGAACCAGCGAGCTTAGGCTTTATTGCATATTTGTAAAAATACGTCTGCTGACGATACGAGATAATGAATCGTGCCGTATATTTTAATCGTGGCTCATAATAAATGCGCATCACTGTTCACAAAATTATGAATATTTTTGCCTACTTCTCTATTCAACACATTGAAATTCACTAGGCCTCATCATAAGACATGGGTGTATTATACTTGGTGTTACCCGCTGACCTTTTCTCTGAGACTATTTTTCTTCCCTGTCCACCCTGCGTAATGCAACGCAAATGTCGTGCTGCAGGTTTAAAGCCTTCATAAAAAAGTAGGTGAAGCCTGTGCGGCGACAGATGGCTTTAAGAGGTAGCTTTATAAAGCAGCCGAATATCGAGAGCTTGAGTACTCAGGAATCCCCTCGTACCCATCAGCGCAAGTTGATTTTTTATTCTGAAATCCAACAGTGATATGGCACAAATAAATAAGATACTGATTTTCTTCGCTCTGGCACTTCTCAGCGATCCAACCGAGTAAGTAGATTTTTAATCCTTGTCTAGAGCCCGTTATAAAAATAGAGAACTTCAACCACAATTCACTAGGTATTATTGCTCTTTTATTTATTACATGCCTGTGGAAAATTGTCATTAAAACATTGACCTTGCTCCGGCCACCGGGAAAAACAACCCAGAACGTTTATTGCGGTGTGTACAGGACCTACTGCTAATGCTACTTCTTCTTAACATTTGTATGCTATAGATTACAGTAGGAAAGAGCACAGCGACGCCTAGAACATGTAACTAGGAATCTAGTCTCTTTATGTCCTATAAACTTGTTCTTTCAGCACTGGAAGAAATGCCGCCAAACCAGATCGCATGCGCTGTATGGCAGTAGATGTATTGAGCCATCCGTCAAGAGTTTCAATAGAGTTGCTGGACACACATGTTGCCTTGTCGTATTCCATTTCCCCGCACATGAAAGAAATATTTCTGCCGCGGCGAAATCTTCCCAGAACGGCGGGCGCCAACATTTGTAGAAAATTCTCCAAGATGTGTGCTGTTCCTAAGCCTCTGGGTTGGGTTCCGATAAATGAAGCGGCACACGGTGCTTTATATAGGATTAGCGAAAATTCATTGTTTTTTATTCCTGTCAGTATTAGTTGGTGACATAATCGAACTTGGCTGTGTTTCTACGCTTGGGACTTCAGTTATACCTTTTCATAACGACGTTGCGATGAAAGATACACGTGCCAAAAACAGATCATTGTCGTGCAGGAAACGTTAAAATACCAGCAGCCAAATTCCTTCCAAATACGGTGGCACGGAGGGGAGTATTGCGATACTATGAAAAAATTTCTATTCGCTCTAGACTTCAATAGAGGCTAGCCGTGCGTGAAGCCAAGTCAGAGGAAACCAGGAGCTCCCGAACGAAGATCACTGGAACAGTGGTAATAGTTCAGTGTAGAGAACACAACCCTCGCCACGTGGCCGCGAATGGAAATGTTCATGCACCACGCAAGTCTATTAGGAAGAACTGGTTGCGTGGCTCCATAATTAAGTATATAGTAGATTCACTGAGAATTGAGAGGCTGGGAGTGCCTCCGCAGAAAGCAATTCGTAGTTATGCTGCCATGCTTAAAAAGGGTGCAAGTAAGCAGGTGAGGCTGTAGCGGTTGTCTAAATTTTTAATAATATAGCTGATGTTCAGTGAGGAATAAACATAGTGGGTGAGTGCGGCTCGAAGTGTCGATTACTTGTGGGCTAACATAAGTTATGCCTAGTAGAATCAGGGAGAAGGTGCGTTTAGCTTCAGTATCCGGCGGTCGCCAAAATAGCTTCCAGGAAAATGTTTCAATGGCATGGGTAAAAATGATCCATACCAGTGCGACCTCGTGCGTGATGGTGACGAGGAGAAGTAAGAGTAGGATAGTAGTAGAAGTAAATATCTCGGTAAAAACAACTTTGGTGAATTTTTAGAGCGCAGCTGCTAGATGATCGTTCCTGCATTCCACGTCGTAGTCGCCGTCGTTGGCGGCGTTGTTGGCGTTGTTGGCGTAGTTGGCGTGACACGCCACGTGACAATGGTGGCAGGTAGAAGCAGAGTGAAACGCCACATCCCACGGCGTGAGCGGAGGAGAAGACGTCCATAATGTGGCTACCACAGGAAGATCCCGGATGGTGGCTACCAGCGTCATACGACACCTTCCAGACGTGCCTGGTGGCGTGTGAAGAGCTGTGCTCAAATTTCGCTTTACCGTACAGTGTAATTACAATGCCGCCAATAGGCGGTAATAAGTGAGGCGTAATTATAGATGTGAACAGAGCAAAACTCTCTGACTTATTTAGACTTGCTTCAAATCTCACGAAAGAGATAGCTAACATGGCAATACAGAGTATTGTAGGGGAGGTTTACACCAAATCTTTTCGTGCCCCTACTCTTTATTGTTTTACTTCTTTGCAGATCCGGATTACCAACGGACACGAAGCCAACAACAGGCATTTCTAACTGTCCCGGGCCACGGTAATTCCTACCTAGCGACTTGCATTTCTTCGTGGTTGCCTTTTGGGCTTCGAAAAAAGGGTGATGGCACACCGCGAGAATAGATGGGGGGGGTCAAAGGAAAGTGCCACCGAATTTGAGGGCTGCCAAAAACGCGACCGTTCCAACGTTCTTTAACCTCGGGCAGGGCGGCCGAACTTTTTCGATTAGGTTCAATTGAAATGGACCACCACGGCCGGGATTCGAACCCGTGGACTTGTGCTCAGTAGTCCAGTGCTTTAAAGGTTGGTGCAGGGCAGCCGGTCAGCTTGGTGACCGGCTTGAGCAAGGCCGTGCTCAAAATTCCTGCAATCTCTTGAGTATGAATGTTCATTGTTCCCTCCGTGGACTAGATGTACCAGTGAAGCCTGCAGCTGGAAAGAAGCGACCACATAAAAGCACGAATGCACGTCAAAACGACAGCCAGTTTGACAAAATATTCACAAGTAGTTTTTAAAACCATGACTGCAAAATGAAGATAGGTCAGAAGATGCAGCAAGAAGTTAAAAGTGCTATCTTTTTTTTATTTATTGAGTGGTGAATTCTGAACGCTCTTTACAGATGAGGCTATGTTATTAAAATTGCATGAAGACGTGCTAAAAATGACATGAAAAGGAAAGAAACTCAGAAAGCAAAAACGAATGAAATGCCGAAAGCGGAGCAGTGACGAATAATGAGGTAGTATTGTCAATTGGTGCTGACGACATACAGAAAGCCTGGAGAAGCCTTAGCAAAGATTTTCGTTGTTCAAAGTGCTCCCATAAAGCAACTCTGCAAGGAAAAAGGTATCAATCAAATTCAAACGGTCGTGTGGTTAATTATTCCAGCTGATCTCTGCCTCTCAGTGCTTAAATTTGATACGAGAGCATGGAAAAGCTGCAACTACATTAATCACAGTGGAAACAGTTGCGCCTGGTCCAATGCTTCTATTGAAATTTGATTGCATTTCGAGCGACAAAGAGAGCCATAAGGAAAACAATACCATCAGCACGCGTGCCGGCGGTATTAACAACGTACATCAATAAATAGAAAACGAGAGCCTTGCAGCTTTCCCTTCCTCTTCAAAAAGCGTTAATCGGATGCCTAAAGAAGGCGAGTAATGAACGAATTACTAAATAAAATATTTATTTAAATAATCAGGCAATTATATTGGCAAATTGCAGCGGGTATTTCATGAAATTGGTGAATTACCAGTAGCTCCTAGAGTATTCAACGTATGGTAAAAATGACAATGAAATAAATTTAATAATAAAGAATAAAGAATTGTAATATTTAAATAATTCATAATTAATGAATTGACAAGTAATTACCCGAAGAACTTCATTGAATATATACTTATGAAATAATTATCTTGAATGGTTAATTACGGTTATAAGTAACAGAGGAGGAAAGAGAACTTGAGATGCTTTCGCATTTCCTTAGGCCTGCTTTCGAGGCCTAAGTACGCCAATAATTTTTTTTTCCTCTATGCCTTATTTTCCTGAATAGACAGTCAGCTGCACTTGTCGAAATGTGCTCCGGAAAAGCAGCCTCGCCAGGTGTCCTTACCTGAGTCACAAAACTTTCCTTTTCAGTGAGGCTCCCAGAACCGCCTTAGCAATGCTTATTTTCTCAAGCTTTGAATGGGAAGAGTTTTACGGAGGAAGGCCCCTGAAAGCTCCAAGCCAATATTTCCAACAAATGTAGGCACCAGACACAAAAAAATTCTAAATATGATGGAACGCAGCCCCTTCTCTTCAGTAACTTCAGTTGTCAGATCGAACACATTCAGAATAGAGCAACTAAAAGTATTATCAATGGTGGGTTCCGCATAAAGCTTCTCCAGAGGGTAAAAAACTGCAACTGATTGTTCTATGCGTGGAACATTGCAGCGCATTTTTGGCACCTATTTTCAGAGGGCTTCGGTAGGGTAGGATGCTGGGCTATAGTTGGTTCTGCATGTGAACTTGTGAAACGAGTAGCTAAAGACAACTATCACAGGCGCCTGTGCTTGTGGTCTTGTACTTTTCTTTGGGCCAATGTAACGCCTTTTTTCGGAAATTATCTTCAGAAGCTCCTTACCGTTATCAAGTAAGACTATTTTTTCCTTGCCAGGAACTCCGCTGCGGTGTTAGAGTTCTTGTGCAGTGAATGCGCACCTGGTGTCTGCAAGTTTGCCGCTGATGTAAGGCACATTTATTCTTCATTGCTGGAAGAGAAGTTAATAAACTACTGCAGCATCATAGACCAGGGTTTCTTCGGCTTGCTCAATTTCTACGCGAACTAAGCCTTTGTATTTGCAGAGGGTGACTGTTATCTACAAAAGGACGTGACTTGTGCCGGATGTTGCCTAGCACCGATGCCGAGCAATATCTTGATTGCACAATTTACAGCTGCCCTAAAGGAACGCCTGAAGAGTACCAGAGTTTTTTAAAGTGTTCAGAGTTGTTGATGATTTCGCAGTTTTATACATCTTGGCAAACTAGACTCGCTGCCTACCGTTCGTAATATTTCTAGTATCTTTTTGTGTCTGTTCCGGATAGGCTCGAGCTGAAAACTGAAGTTCCTATAAGCAACCGTCTACGTTTTTACCCATAATTTTTTGCATAATATCCTCATAATCGTTGGAAATATCTGCCTCGAACTTCCAAGGATCTTCTTCTGTATAACTCGGCTATTATAAGCTGGTGGAAATTTTGGAAAGGTGGTTCTGGGAGCCTCAATGAAAAGATCTTGGCACCATATGATTGAGGAAATTTTTTTGGCTCAGGCAGTGGGGACTGCAGGAGGTTGACTCTCGAGAGTGCACCATACCTGACTGTCTATTCCGGCAAACAAGGCACACGGAAAAAAACCTCCGAGCAGCCAAAGTCCTGAGATTTCCCTTGCTGGTTGTTACGTACATACACAAGCTGTCCCACAACATTTAGAAAGTAATCCAGAAAGCCAACTGACGATGGTGTCCTCGGAACCTCAGAAACTTCCTAAGCTATGCATGTGACTTTTATGTTTCATTCAAAACGTTTACTCGTTTGTTCTAGCAATTTCGTGGGAGTGCCGTTCTCAAAGACGCCTCTGATGTAGATACACAGGCAGTAGGTCAACAACTATTGTTAAAGGCTTACAGCAGTGGTGGGTCTTCTTGCGATTAGTGGCGGCATCATTTCCCGTGGCATCAGAGCTGGCGCTGTTCTGATCGGTGTAGCTTTCTCTCCGGCTGGCTGATGAGCATGCACTATTCTGCCACGTCCATAGCCGTTCGCAAAAGAAGCATTCAACACCTTCTTCAGATGCTTTGGTGCGCAGAACGGGCGCTGAAGGCAGGGAGCTCCCTTCCCCTTTCTCCCTGTTAATACGCCTGCCATGTCTCTCCTGTAGACGTCTCTATCCAAAGCCGGCAACAATCCCAGTCTTCGTTCCATGTTGCACCTTGGCGCACAGATTACCCTATCGCCGTTGAAGCGCCGCTTCTGCCGAGTTATGCACGAAGGAGTTTGAGTGGAAACTCCGCCGCTTGTAATAGTCGATGATCATCTCACGAGACAACTTCGTTAAGAATTTCCAGAAGCAGCACAGAGCACGACAGCTGTCGCCCCCCGACCATCTGCATCCCTCTGACTTTTACGCAGAGCTATTACAGTAGATTACGTGAAGCAGTTACCTCATCTGGCGAACTGAAGAAGTTGGGAGCCTGGAGCTAGGTCGGCGAAATAGCGCTGTGTGACGAGCTGGTTGTTGCGAAAGCGCGCCACCAAGATATCGAAGGCATGCCCTGTATGCTGTTTCTCAGACTTAAATCCTTCCGATCACCTTTGGCGCAAGTCCGCATGTCGGCATTTTCCCCAAAAGGCCTGCCAGTGAGATACGTTACTGTCTAAACGAAGTAGGTTCAATTTCGGAAGCCGCGAGCCGACGGGGCTTTGTCCTATGGCGGTCGTGCCTTGAGAGGATTGTCTAGCTGCTGCCATAAACTCTGCACCAGCGGCTGTAGAAAGGTCGGTCAGATGCAAAACTGGAGTGGCCACCTCAAGTGTCTTGATGTATTGGCGGAGTAACGCTAAGGTATCTACGGTGTTTGTGTTCCACCTCGAGGGCTGACGCAAAGTCGTCTGTATACAGAATCCTCGTTAACAGAACACCCTTAGACTAATTAGGCGAGCGTAAGCCGTCGTCGCAACAATGGAGGGCGCGTATGAGAGCTTCAGTGCGAGAAGAGTGACAGCGTTCGATTGTCGGTGTGGCCGGCCTCACTGCACATCCTTGTGTCCAAGGTGCGCTGGATGGTGTGGGGATCTGTTTTTCCCGCACCTGCCGGCAGCTGCGCTTTTTCATGGTCCACCACGGCTGCCTTTCCCCAGCGGCTTACTTATTTATTTATTTATTTATTTATTTATTTATTGTACCCTCAGGGCCCGAAGGCAATACAGAGGGGAGTGCGAATACATAAAAAATTCAACCTAAACAGCAACAACAAGGAGAGAAAACAAAAATAAACCAGGAATACATAAATAGTGAAAAGACAGGAAGGCAATGAGATTAGAATGCAGTGGGGATATATTAAAACAGTGTGTAGACAGTGAAAGGCAATTTTTATACAGTAATAAACGACACATACTCAGAAAGAAACATTAAGGACTTTACGAAATGCATTGTTATCAGAAATACCTGCGATGTCGTGGGGAAGGTGATTCCAGCTGACACAAGTTCGGGGTATGAATGAGTCATGAAAACATTTGGTGTGACAAGATGGGATTACAACTTTATGACGGTGATCAATGCGTGCTGATATGTAAGATGGTCTTGACAATAACTTATGGTTGAGAAGGCTGTTGTGGTAAATTTTATGAAAAAGACACAATGAGGCTATTGATCTGCGGTGGGAAAGAAGTGGTAGGGACAAACTTGATTTCATGGCGGTTACACTGCTTGTTCGGTGATAATTAGAAAGAATGAAACGGCATGCGCGGTTCTGCAGAGCTTCCAAATCTGAAACGAGTGAATCGATGCCAGGGCTCCAGACAGATGCAGCATATTCTAACTTGGACCGTACCAATGTTTTATAAAGTAATAATTTTATTGAAGTAGATGAACGTGAGAAATTTCTGCGAAGGTACCCAAGCATGCGATCAGCGTTATTTATTATGTATTCAACGTGAGTTTTCCAAGACAGGTTACAAGAAACGTAAACACCCAGATATTTATAACATGACACGGTTTCGAGAGACACGTTGTTAATGTGATAAGAAGAAGGGGCATAGAGAGACGAGAAATGCGTACATGTTTACACTTATTAATGTTTAGTTGCATGTTCCAAGTAAAACACCAGTCAAGAACCTTGTTAATATCGGATTGAAGACAAGAGACATCATTACCATCTTTAATTTCGCGGTAAATAACACAATCATCGGCAAAAGGATTAATTGAAGAAGAAATGTTAGCCGGTAAGTCATTTATATAGATGAGAAAAAGGAGGGGCCCAAGAACTGAACCCTGAGGCACGCCGGAACGGACAGGCAAAGAATGAGAGTTTATATTGTTCGCTGTTACAAATTGTGAACGGTTAGAAAGAAAGCATTGTAGCCATGCAAGGACATTAGGGTCTATGTTAAGATTGCTTAATTTTAGAAAGAGAAGCTCATGTGAAACAGTGTCAAACGCTTTCGAGATGTCCGAAAATATGCAATCTGCCTGAGACCCGTGGTCAAGGATGCAATGAAGGTCATGTGTGAAACATATTAGCTGAGTTTCGCATTAAAAAGACTTACGAAAACCATGCTGGGCAATGCTGAAAAAGGAGTTAGGTTCTAAAAAAGAGATGAGATGAGAATATATGACGTGTTCCATGATCTTGCACGGAATACTAGTGAGCGATATAGGTCTAAAGTTATAAGGAGAATGTTTACTTCCGGACTTATGCAGTGGAATCACCTTCCCAATTTTCCAATCATTGGGAATACAACCTGTAGCAAGAGACTGTTCAAACAATTTAGTAAGAATTATGGAACAATAGTACTTTGTATTAATTAAAAACTTCGAATTAATGTTGTCAACACCGCAAGAAGAGGAAACCTTAAGATTTTCTTTGATGCACTGGATGCCTGACGCGTCGAATATAACTGGATCCATAGGAAGAGCATCAAAAACAGGGCACACGCGATTAACAAGAGAAACATTGGTAGAAAATGCCGCAGCAAATATATTGTTTAGAACAGAAGCACATTCGTATGGAGGAAAGGCCCACCATCAGAAGAAGTAAGTAGTATTGTGGAAGGGTCTTTCTGGTTAACTACATTCCAAAATTGTTTAGGATTATTGACCAGCATAGCAGGCAGTGTGTGGTTAAAAAATGTTTCCTTTGCGTTTTTTAGCGCACCTTTGTACTCTGCAGCTACGGAAAAGTGGGCCTCCCATCGTTGTTTAGAATTCAACAACTTCGCAGAGCGGAACAAGCGCTTCTTTTTATTGGAGAGTCTCTTTAAAACATTATTAAACCAAGGTGATTCCCGATCGCACTTCAAAGATCTTAATGGTACAAAAGTGTTAATGAGATGTTCAACGATATCCTTGAACAAATCCCAGTTAGCGGAAAGAGAACGCTGTGAAAAGCCTGGTAAGTAATCATCCAAAAAACCAGCTAGTTCGCAGTTAATAGCGTTAAAGTCAGCCCGTTTATAATCTCTAATGTGTTTAGTCTGACTAACTCGGATACACACAGGAATTTGTACATCAAAATGCAGCAAAGAATGATCACTGAGACCAGGTAGGTAAAAAATTGAAAGGATAAGATCAGGAACGTTAGTTAGAACAAGATCTAAAACATTCGATGAGGATAAAGTAGTTCTAGTAGGTTTAGAGACTAACTGTGAAAGATTGAAATCCATAGAAGTTGACAAATACTTTTTACACTCAGAAAAAAAAGAGCTGAGATAAGGTGATGTACTAGTCCACACGATACTAGGGTAGTTAAAGTCGCCAGCTAAGACAATAGGTGTACTCGGAAATCGTACAGTGATCATGTTAAGGGAATCATGCAAATCATCAACGAATGTTGGGCTCGAGGACGGGGGACGGTAGCATATACCCAAAATTATTCTCTTAAAACGTACGCTAAGTTCCACCCAAACCAGTTCCAGGCTAGTTAGAATATTAATAGGCGATGCTACTAAGTTATCCGCGACAGCTATTAAAACACCTCCTCCACATCTCTCACTTCTGTCAGATCTAAATACGTTATAACGTTTTTTGCAGTCAAATAGTTCAATGTCCGCTATCTTCGAAGAAAGCCATGTTTCGGTTAGTAAGACGACATCAGCATCACACGAATCAATGATAGGATTAAGTTCATCGCGCTTGGGTAGTAAGCTTCGTATGTTGGAAAAAAGAAAAGAAAGCGAGTTGCCAGTATTGGACACCGGCCCACTGCCCCTCGTGCAGCCCTACGGCGCGTAGGTCGAGCCTGAGGTAACGTGATTTGACTGCTGATTGTGGACTTGCGAAGGAGACAATCGATCAGTCTGCTCAGCATGTGACGAAGGAGCGATACCGTGACTTGAGTTACTATCAAGAGAAGTTGGTGATGCCCGAAGATTAGCCTCCATGAAAACGCAGTCGCGAGCAGGGTTATCATTGTAGCATTTGTTCTTAATGTACTGTCAGCGTCAATTGAAACGCGAACAAGCCAATTGAAACGCGAACAGCACAAATCGCAGATATTAAACTAGGGAGGCAAAATACATGAGCAGTTGATTTTCCCATCGAAGCCGAAAAGACCGCTCTTCTGAACTGTTAATAGCCCACGCCTGTATTTCACCTCCATGCTCTATTATGCTTGATTTTTTGTGCTCGCATTTCAGGTGTTTTGTTCGCATTTCATTTGACGCTGATAGTACAGTTTGTTGTACCTAAGCTTGTAAAATGAGTCCTGACCCTTAGCGAATTGAAGCAGCTTTTTCCTGGCCTGACGCGTTTCCAACGAGTAATCTTCACTTACGGTGATACCTTCATCTTTAAGTTTGGCTGACTGGGATAGAATTTGTTGCTTTGTTTTAAAGGAGCAGAACTTCACGATGACCGGGCGACATTTATCATCCGTAAATGTACCAATCCTATGAGTACGTTCAAACGCATCCTTCGTAAGCGCCGGACTGAAGCAGTTAGAGATAACGCTCAAAAGCTTGTCTTCCGTTCCTTCCCATGTTTCCGTTGGACTGTCACGTAAGCCAAAAAACAAATGATTGTCTCTTCGCTGCCTGTCTTCAAGCTGTGACTGACTAAGCCGCAATTTGGCATTCTCGCTTATCAGGTTATCAGCGAGTTCGCGCAGGGTCAGCAGCTCTTGTTGAGCTTCGTCAGAAGCAGACGCTTGAAGTTAAACTGCCGACAGCCTCGCATCGATATCGGAGATATTCTTTTTCATAGATTTCTGATTTTCTTTTATTTCATATATGGAAGCAATTAAGCGTAACTGTTCGGTTTCCATTCTAGCAGTGCGTGAGTTAACGTTCTGTAGTAAAGTTAACACGTCATTAAGCTTTTCCTGTACAGAGTCATCCGTTTCACTGTTCTTAGAACGCGTACCAGGGCCAGGGTTAAGTTCGACATCACCCGACTGCAGAACCAGCTGAGCACACACATCAAATGACTGTACAAACAAACCTAATAGCACTTGTGGGCGTGGGAACAGCACAAGACAAACATTGCTAGATTTCTTTGCAAACATAGGAACGTCATTACTAACCTGCATGAACAAACGCATGCTGTCAAGCAACCGTGCCACGATGCTGTTCACACGCCCACTGTAAGGCGCGGGCCGCTGGTGTTCGTTTATATCCAGAGGAAATGGTGATGTCGTAGGCGATGAGCTGAACTTCTGCGAAGGAGCCACGGTCCAAGAGAGTTGCCAGGACGGGTCATATGAAGCCAGGTCAGCAAAACAGCAATAAGGTGCAGGAGCAATCCATGCGGTGTCTGTTGGAGCGGTCGATGCCACGTAGATCTGAAGATATCCCACTATCTGCATGAACAAACGCATGCTGTCAAGCAACCGTGCCACGATGCTGTTCACACGCCCACTCATCGGCGGCTGGCGGCGGAACACAACAGCGCGCCCTTCGCATCCTGTACCTAGATTTTGCGCTGGGCAAAAAAGACGGCAGAATGACAACGTTGACAGCGGATGGTGCTGGACCACGCTGGGAGCCGCAGATGTCAATGTGACGCTACTTCATTGGCGTTGCTCGTCTACCTGCCACTCTAGTTTCTAAGGGTGCCGTTGATTTGGGGAGCTCCCAAATAAACACCTTTGCCTGCTGGCTATTCCTCGGTGTGTTGGCCTTCGCGGCCACAGCTGTGGTCCGAACTGGCGGAGCGGTCCTGTATCGAACCGCACTAACCCCCCCCCCCCCCCCCCCCCCCAATAGTAAAAGTCTATCTTTCACGCGGTTCATGACTTGTCGTCGATAAGGCGCTCCTCCGCTCCTGGTTGATTGAATGAGGGAGTTTCGTTGGCAGGGTTTCAGCACAATGAAATAGGGTGCTGTGTACGACTGCCATTTATTAATGTTCCCTTTTTTTCAGGTGCTCAGTTCCAAGACCTTATACGTTGCCCAATCCTGTAACTTGTCTAGCAACGGTGAGTTCATGGAATTTTCATTTAGCTCCAGGAGGTACCCTCAAGAGCTGCCATTTCTATATGCACTTAATCGTGGGCAAGTTGGGCCCGCCATACGAATACCATTGCGCAGCAAGGGCATTGCAATCATTAATGCAATTTATTTTGTAGTCAGCAGCCTTTGCTGATCGTACTGCGCTGTGACAGAAGGCGCTATTACAAGCTTTTGTAGGAGGCCACATGGGTCGGGCCTAAAAGTGGAAAAGGATTACAGTTTCAAATCACTACGGGGGCACGTTTGACTTATCGCGTGCTTTGTACGGATAGAACTGTGGTAGGCTAGAGACCTTCACGCCGCCTACATATGGTTTCCGAACATATAGAAAAGTCGTGTATTCTATATTCATATATTCTATTCTATATTCTACAGGACACTGCTGCGAGTTACTAGGAAGCCAAATTAAAACAGACTGCGGCCACGCCACCAATCGAAACGGAGAAATAATCCTGTATATGTGCATGCAACTAGGTTGCATAGCCCTCAAGTTCAAGTCAGTTCTTCCTGACGCATGTGAAAGCCAACGAAGTACGAACGAGAAAACTGGAACTCGGTTTATTGTTTAGTGAAGCTCAGCCGAACATAAAAGTGAGCGATGTATATATCCCCTGCGTTAAAATTAAGGCCGCTACTCAATACAAGAAAACGGGAATCAGAACACGTTAAATCGGATAACTTTTTGATGAGAGTGCCATCAGCTGTAACGCAGGGGAGGAATCATGGGTTGTCCTTTGGAGCCAAAACGGAAACCTCAGGGTGAGATTACGAATTTATAAGAGAGAAATGGAACTAGAAAAAAAAGTCCAGGAAGGGCAGAACACTATCTGGTGGACACTTTCTACATATATTTTCATTTCCTTTATTGAACCCTCAAGGCCAAAGGCATTAAAGAGGGGAGTGGTTACAAAGATAAGAAAATACATAAACTGATGCAATACATGGTACAAACAAAGTATTATCGTATTCCTGTTATACATTGTTAGCTAGTGCAGAACGAAAATGCTGGTTATCACTTATGTCGACGATATCTGCGGGAAGGCGGTTCCATTCGCTTGATGTACGAGGCAAGAAAGACTGAAATGCAGTTACAGTGTTACACGTTTCAATGCCAACTTTGTGACGGCATTTTAAACTTCATTGCAAAATCAGGGCCACTCCTCCACCCATTCTGTACTCGCTCCCCTAAAGCGATCCTCTAAATCCGTCCCTTTTGCTGTAACTCCTTCACTGCGGATCAACAAGCAAACACCTTGCCCTTGAAGTAATCAAAAGAGCCGATATTGTTCGATGGGGAAGATGAAATAATCTCTCCTCATACCACGCTTGAAAGCATAATTTCATACACAGATTTGCAAAGTGGGATTGTTTCTCCATCATCGACAGAAGCGTAGTGATGCCGTCAGGGCGTTTTGATGTGCCCGCTGACCAGAAAATGCCTGCTTAAGAATAAGGGCGAGCTTTTTACTCTGCTTTGCGGCGCTACGTTGCAAAGTCGATTGGAAGGGTGCTTCTCAAGACTCTTTGGACCGAGGTCAGCCCTCTTCAAGACACACGCGGCCTAAAAAGAGAAATGTACGAACAGGCTTCCTCTGATAACCATTCCAAAACTCTGCTCGCCTGTCATTTATGTACATATTTTTATGACACTCCTATGCAGCAATCTGTTTTCTTGTTCATGACTTCTTTCGTTAGAAAAGGAAAGTTAGCCGTCTTCCATTCAACACTGCAGCATGTTTTCTACTATGATAGAGGTGGCGGGTGGCGTAAAAAAAGCAGTCGACTGTGACATTACGCACGTAACAACGCTTCGAAGCACAAATTTGCTAGGAGCAGTTTGTTTTACCGACTTAGCTGATTTAGTCAAGCGAATTTAAAAATTTAAATAATCATACCCGGGGTTGCTCTCTCAACCGTCAGTGCGGAAAAGTTTCATTTGGGGCGTCACGTCCCAAGGCTGAACATGCGACAAGACACCGTGCTTAAGGTGCTGCGGGAAAAATTTTACCATCTCAGGTTCTTTGACATGCTTTGATAACACGCAGCTCATGGTCGCTTTAGCATATTGTTTGTATGGAAATGCTGGCACCAGTAGCACAGGCCGATGAAACGCCACGATATGCCTGCTATCAGAACACTTGTGGAGTGCTTCTAAAGGATGTAGTTATGAGTAGGCGATAACAAATCCACGCACTCTGGCCACAACTCTAATGTTCCCTCTATCACTAAGCGAAGTGAGGCCGGCTCGAAATGAGGCATGCGGTTATCCCACTTAATTATGGTGCGTCATTTCAAGCGGCTCTTTGCACTTCAACTGCAATCACTATTTAAATAAGTTAAACTCGGAATGAAGCGAATTTAAATAGCGAAAATTTCCCCAATCAAATCAAGATAGCGAAGAAGGATTCCAAGAGAATACAGTGTAAAATGCGAATCGCAAAGGCGCCGTGTGCTCTGTGATGTCAGTGAACGTTTTAGATCCCCATGTGCTCGAAATTAATTCTGAGGCCTCCACTAAGGCACCTCTTTTGTTGCATTAGCAACACTGCGCCAGGTTTCCGCCTCGTCGCGTATCTGGTGGCCGGTAGGCACGAATGTCCTTGAACAGCCGTTGAATAGCAACCGTTTGATCCGAGCTCCTCCAGGTGGCGTCGCCCTCGTCGGCGACGCGCTACTGTGGCCGCTGCCGCGTGCCTAGTAGCTCGCTCGCGCCAGATGCGTGCTCTCCGCCAAGGTAGAGAGTGAGGAGGTGGCTCTTCGCGGGGGTATATGCGCGCTTCGCCTCGGTGGAATCATGTCGTTATAGAGAGCTGGTTTGGTTTGGTTTATGGGGTTTAACGTCCCAAAGCGACTCAGGCTATGAGGGACGCCGTAGGGGAGGGCTCCGGAAATTTCGACCACCTGGGGTTCTTTAACGTGCACTGACATCGCACAGTACACGGGCTTCTAGAATTTGTCCTCCAAAGAAATTCAACCGCCGCGGCCGAGATCGAACCCGCGTCTTTCGGGTCAGCAGCCGAGTACCATAACCACTGAGCCACCGCGGCGGCGTTATTGAGAGCGCTAAAGAGAAGCAACGGCGACAGGACCAAGCTAGAAAGAGACAACGCGCTCGAGAGACAGCAGAAGAACGCTCTGTACGACTCCAAAGGTGTCGCAGCTAACACAATTGACCAGGCTTAGCCAGAGCTAAACCACGCCTAATTTTTAAATATTTCTTCTTCCACTCCCCCTTCCTCTCTTCCGCTAAGGCATGGTTCAGGTGTCCTCCGAGATGTGAGATAGATCCTGGGCCATTTCGTTTCCTAAAAAAAAATTTAAATTTTCTATCTACATCTTTCCATATGTGTACTAATTCTATACTCGTAGAGCAGCAAACAGCTGCAGTTGCGGCTGCTCGAAATCTTGTACAGTCGACATCATTTCCGCAGTCGCGATATGCCCAGATTCGTTTTTTTTATCGTTGGCTATGCAGTGTACGGGCAGAAACGTATTGCATTGAAATTTTTTTTTCTGAACCCTCGCCACACGTTGTGGTCCTTTAGTGCTCAAAAGAGATTTATGTCCCAATTTCGTTTTGCCTATAGCTTCATTAACTTGCTGAAGTAGAATCGTCGGAGATGCGTCCCGAGCAGCTTGAGCTGTGTTAAAAAATATGCAAGTGTAAACGGTATATATTGATTTATTGACTGTTTCTGACTGGGTTGGTGCTTGTTGGACAGGAAAACATACATTTATTGGTCCCAAAAGTGGATATATAAATGAACAGCTCTTTCACGACGCGAGAAAGGATGTCGGGTTTTGAAGACCAAAGTCGACTCCGTGAACCTGGCTTGGAAATACTTTGCATTTTCGGGTAGCCCTAAAGATTTGGTCGAAAAAGTGTTTTGGTGTTACATCCATTTGCTTGCGAAAACATCCGATGGTGGCGATGCTTGGGCTTTCTTTATATTTTCGACTTTTTTAGAGCGCTGCTCTTTGGCGCCCATTCCTGCGTTTCGCGGCGTTGCCGTCGTCGTTGTCCCTTGGAACCAGCTCCGCAGCCGGGGTAACGCGCTGCTCTAGCTGCGGGCGCTTCTGGAGCCATATCCCGCGACCTCCCAATAACTTAATTTCTCTCTTCGCTCCTACTCCAATGACACCCCTTTGTGGCGGCAATCATAGCGCCGGATCGACGGCTGCAAATCTCGATATATGCACCGCCCGATCCGAAACGCATAGCCGCTGCCGTTCGCCACTGCTAACCACCTGCCTACATAAGTAGTTTATTCTCTGCCAGTTCTTTCTGACCCCTGAACGAGGCAACCGGTGGAAGTCATTCCTCTGCCGCTGCTGCTAAACTAGCTGCCACAGCAGAGGCCCAGCCCTGTCACCGCCAGAATACAGAGGTGCGTGCCCCCGAAGAAGAAGCATACCGTCCCCGCCGTCGAATTGTTGGCCTCAATCTATCATAAAGCTGAAACAGCTGATGAGCTGTGCTAAAATTTTGCTTGAGGAAGTAACGTAATCGACGGCAACTTTTTTAAATCTTACAACTGTTTCTATGGAACTAGGGTGTTTGTCAACATGAAGATCCATAGAGCACATAATTGGAGGGACACAACACAAGCGCTAATACCCACTATCCCGAACCCGGACCCTTCTGAGGTGTTTGTCGTTACAACGCGGGAACCTATCGATACAGGCCAACTTGAAATGAGCCTCAGGTTCCTTTGCAACTGTGGTTTTTCTCTCCCCTGGTACTTAATTGGTTGCCTGCCTGCCCTGGATAATTTGGTAAAGGCTGGAAGGTATCCTTTTAAAATCAGTGTGCTGTGTTGCCAAGAATTATGTTTGTGTGTGGCCCCATTCGCATACGAACCTCAATCTGACCGTAAACCGATTTAGAACTGCATTGTCACGTAGTAGTGACGGCAGTCCAGTGGTCAGGAAGACACCAACCAGTCTTAAAAACGAAGCTCTTTATTTGGTCTGACTTGCGCCCGCAAAGAAACTGAATCACTCGGCGGCGGCGTAAGCAACAAACGTGCTCGTCAGTCGCCGAACTACGAATGCCCGCCGCTCGCGGCATCGCTCAATTTACAGCCACCAAGGAAGCTTCGAGATAACAGGTCAAGATCATCTACAGTAATCTAGAAAAACGTAGATGCAGATCTTCATGGCTGTAATCTATCGAGATTAGTCCCGTCGCTTCTCGCGTCACAAACAAAAATGATAACGCCCCTTTCCTGTGGCCTTGAGCGCGAACGAACCGACACTAAAATGATACGTGGCAGTATATTGGGAAAGGAATACTGTTTAGCGCATCCTAGAAAAATGGATAGAGCGTTAGAGCGAAACATTGGCCAAGAATACATAGCAGTACGTTTCAATTGCGTACTACGTATTAAAGCCAAATTTTCTAGACTGGCGAAGCGCAACATTATTAAGGCACTTTACGTAAACCAGTGATGCTCATCTTAAAACTAATTTCTGGTCTTTTTCAGTGTCCGTCACACCAAGGATTACATGGAGCGATGTGTGGCACGGGATGCACATGCCGTCGCCGTCGGCTCGGTCCTAGTAACCGGCTTTTCTGTGTCAGAACTCCTGCACCGGGAAGAGTCCCGCCTGGATTTATATAGCTGCTCTTGACTATGTCTTCGAAAGGCATGGTGTCGCCCTTGGCTTTGTTTGGTGAAAATAACTAGAATAAAGTGCCAACATAAACACCAAATCAGTTGTTTGTTTCAACTTTAAAATACAATACATGTTTAGTTCCCAGAAAACGACTGGATGATGTTTTGGGTTAAAAGGTACAGATAAGCTTGACAGCCCTGAAGAGACAATTACGTGCCACAGCAGAATGAAAAATGACTGGAAAGTTCTAAAAAAGCTAATTTTAAGACAGAAACAAGAAAATAATTGAGACAATTGACAGTTATTGTAATGAAAATAAAAGTACCAAAAAATCCACCGAAAACGATTAAAAAAGGAAAGCGTAGGAGAAACGTAACAATATTCGTAGATAATAAACGTACAAACTCATAACGCAATGTTTGTCTGTGAACCCCGTCCCCCTCCCTGTCTTGGCAACATATACAGGGCGTTTAACCAAAGATTTCGCACAATTTTTGGAAACAGGTTTTTTTTGCTTTAGAAGAGCTCTATTTTCGCTATACCATTGTAAGCGGTGAAGTACACCAGAATATAGCTATGACGTGCTAATTAGCAGCATGGTGAGCGAACATTGAATAGTTAACTTTTTAATTATTTTTTTGGTCTCCATAATTATTAAGCCACACGAATGACCTTATAAAGCAACCTACATGATGCCGGCAGCATTTCTGCCGTAAATGCAGGACAGAAACGCAATGAGTGAAGAATTTGTTTTGAAATGAAAATTATTCAATAAATTATCTGATAGAGAAGCACCAAAGCGAAGTAACCCGCAACGCAAGCAGCACCTCTTTTCTGAAGTGATCAATGCGGTCGCCAGGATACGACCCACGTGACATTTATCTTGAGCATCGGGAGCGGAGTTTTGTCGATGAAACCCTTTATACTTCTCTTTCAAATGACTAACAAGGACGTTTTTTTACGCAAGTTGCTGGCCTTTTGAAACGTATTGCTGCCGATGAATATAAGTCAGCAGGTCTAATGTGCTGCTTGCGGTATGCTCATTGTTACCGGCGACCTTGACCTCTTGAATTTTGCTTTCGCTGTTAGACTGCTACGTTAATGACACATGCGCTTTGTGGTTGTTGAAGCGGAAGCGCTTCAACAAATACAAAGCGCACGTGTCATCCCTACCCAACTTGCCCCTTTCCAGGCACCTTCGTCTGCCACTCCACAGTTTCGGAAACATCCGTGTAATCCTGGTAGAGTCCGGGTTCCCTAACACCTATTACAGAGAACAAAGAGAATCATACTTCATTCATAAGTTAGGCACGCTCTCCCATGGCATGAACGCGACTCCCGAGAGACTTTCCTGCTTAAAGGAGCCAACGTAGGAAATTCCGCCGGACTTGGCAGCAGCAGTCACGGCGATCGCACTGTTTTTCTAAGCGCCTACGTATACTTTCACAGGTTGCTGTCCGTACATATCAACGCAGCACATATCAACGAGTGGTGTGATCTTGGCAGCCGCTGGAAACGACGACCATCACCTGTAGCAGCGTGCTTCGCCAGCATTCGTCGGCAGCGAGCACTGCGCCTGCGTGGATTCCTGGCTGAAGAACTTAAAAGCCCAAGGAGACCCCATCGGTGCCTCACTTGGCAGCAGCAGTCACGGCGATCGCACTGTTTTTCTAAGCGCCTACGTATACTTTCACAGGTTGCTGTCCGTACATATCAACGCAGCACATATCAACGAGTGGTGTGATCTTGGCAGCCGCTGGAAACGACGACCATCACCTGTAGCAGCGTGCTTCGCCAGCATTCGTCGGCAGCGAGCACTGCGCCTGCGTGGATTCCTGGCTGAAGAACTTAAAAGCCCAAGGAGACCCCATCGGTGCCTCACTTGGCAGCAGCAGTCACGGCGATCGCACTGTTTTTCTAAGCGCCTACGTATACTTTCACAGGTTGCTGTCCGTACATATCAACGCAGCACATATCAACGAGTGGTGTGATCTTGGCAGCCGCTGGAAACGACGACCATCACCTGTAGCAGCGTGCTTCGCCAGCATTCGTCGGCAGCGAGCACTGCGCCTGCGTGGATTCCTGGCTGAAGAACTTAAAAGCCCAAGGAGACCCCATCGGTGCCTCACTTGGCAGCAGCAGTCACGGCGATCGCACTGTTTTTCTAAGCGCCTACGTATACTTTCACAGGTTGCTGTCCGTACATATCAACGCAGCACATATCAACGAGTGGTGTGATCTTGGCAGCCGCTGGAAACGACGACCATCACCTGTAGCAGCGTGCTTCGCCAGCATTCGTCGGCAGCGAGCACTGCGCCTGCGTGGATTCCTGGCTGAAGAACTTAAAAGCCCAAGGAGACCCCATCGGTGCCTCACTTGGCAGCAGCAGTCACGGCGATCGCACTGTTTTTCTAAGCGCCTACGTATACTTTCACAGGTTAGTGAAATGTTTCACTACTAGTGGCATTGATTTCACTTTCGCTGTGACTGCTGCTGCTACACACTGTGATCTGTTGATTGCGCTTGTTTTCACTGGGGCTGTTCTTGCTGTAGCGCGATTTCAAACTGCATGTTTTTTTTTCTTTCTTCTTCATAAGTGGCAATGTCGAAAGAACTTATTAAACTATTTGATGAGCTGAAACGAGAACTTAAACAAGAGTTCCGTGAACTACGCGAAAGTCTCGAACGGGACTTAAGAAAGGACATACGCGAGATAAAAGCTAGCCTAGCATTTATAAATGACAACTACGAAGAAATGAAAACGTCTGTGAACCGCGTTGAGACAGAGAATGAGGAACTGAAGGCATCCGTAAACGAACTACAGGAGGAACGCGACGCTTTACGAGCGGAGCTGAAAGCTCATGAAGTAAGACTTTTACAAAACGAGCAACACACGCGATGTCACAACGTTGAATTGAAGGGTGTACCAATGAAGCAGAATGAAGACATCACAGAGATTGCCGATAGGATAGCTAGAGCGGTTGAGTTTCCACTTGAAAGGGGAGACATTGAGGTTTGCCACCGCGTTCGAACTGCGGGAGATGCAGATGCTCCAAACATAGTGTTGCAATTTGCCCGCAGATCCGTTCGTGATGCCTTCCTTGAGAAAGCTCGAAAGCAGAGGATAACGTCAGAGGACATTGAACTTGAACCGAAGACACAAATCTTCATCAATGAGCACTTGAGTCCTTCAATGAAAAAACTGTTTGGTGCAGCAAATGCTAAAAAGAAAGAACTGAAGTGGAAGTATGCATGGACTCGGAATGGCAAAATATATGTGCGTAAAACTGACACGTCAAATGTCATTGCGATCACCCACCAGGATGATCTGCGCAAAATTGCGTAGTTGTACCTGCTGGCATCCAACCTAAGTACTAGTTCCGTGACATGGGTTATGAGCCACATGAGGTTACGCATTTGGTTAAACCTCAAACTACTGCTTTGTCTTTTTTCCACTTAAACATTAGATCCTTAATAAACAAAGAAGATGAATTAACTATTCTACTGGATACTCTCGAAGTTCCACTCACAGCAATAATGTTGACTGAAACATGGTACACTTCAGCATCGAATGTGTATCACCGTCCTGGATATCAGTGCTTTTATCAAAACCGAAACGATAAAAGAGGAGGCGGCGTCGCGCTTCTACTTAAAGATACAATATCGTGTGAAATGGTCGAGGAATACACGGCAACAACTCCTGATTACGAAGTGCTCACTCTGCGAAGCTCAAACCAACTTTTTTGTGTCATGTACAGGCCACCGTCTGGCGGCATAAGTCATTTCTTAGCATTTCTCGGAAATATCTTTAGCTATGCATCATACGAATCTATAGATATGGTTTTAGGTGGTGACATCAACATAAATATGCTTTCAACTTCACAATCACAAAAAGAACTCCATTCTTTAATTGCAGTGAATGGATTCTTTAGCTTAATAACAAAGCCCACACGAGTGACTTTAGAAAGTACGTCTTTATTAGATGTCTTCATTACAAATATTGACACTAACTTAATAACCGCAGACGTTGTTTACACAGATATTAGTGATCACCTTGGAATCTTTATGCTAGTTAACAAGCCCGTGCGTGTTAATAAAAGGAAAAAGCGAATAATTTATACACAGTCTATAACTAACAAAAACCTTGATTCCTTTTGTCATGCTATTAGCCAACAGACTTGGAATAATGTTTTTGAGGCGGATAGTAGCGATACTGCTTACTACAATTTCATCACATCATTTAAAACTGTATATGACGCGCACTTCCCACTAAAAAAAGTAAACGCGCCATCTAGGGCTAGGAAACCTTGGGTAACGTCTGAGTTGCTCCAAATGATAAAACATAAAAATAGGTTGTACGCACAGTTTGTAAAAACTAAAGATGCAAATTTGTTTAGCCAATTCAAGAAGTACAGAAATAATCTTACATCAAAACTGAAGATCGCTCGAGAAGCTTATTTTACAAATATATTTTGGAGCTCGACTGAACAAAGATCGGATCTTATCTGGAGGAAATTAAATTCCTTATTACGGCCATCTAACCCTGATCTTCCTGATAACTTTCAGCATGAGGGAAAGCGTATTTGTGAGACTGGCTTAGCTGATACTTTTAACAACTTTTTTATCCAGCAAGCTTCTCAGAATCAAATGGGCAGCAGTCAAGATTACACTGCATTCTTGAAAGGAAGCAACAGTTCATCATCACTTTTCTTTGCTCCGACAAACTGCGCAGAAGTTTTCTCGTGTATAAACACAATTAAAAATAGCAAGTCAGTGGACACAAATGGCCTCCAAATAGCGCCCGTTAAACATGTTCTTCACCTTATATGCCCAGTCATTACGCACATTTACAATTTAATATTATCTACCGCTGTATTTCCGAAAGAACTCCAAACTGCTCGAGTGATACCGGTTTTTAAAAGTGGCGACAAATCTTTGATCCAAAATTACCGCCCTATATCTATATTACCGGTATTCTCTAAAGGTATAGAGAAGTTACTACATGGCAGAGTCCTGTCATTTTTTAACAAGCATGATCTCCTCCTTGACTTTCAGCACGGTTTTCGAAAGAATCGATCCACAGAAACAGCGCTACTTACACAAAAAGAAATAATAATAGATAAATTTCAAAATAAGGAAATAGTTGCAGGTATCTACATAGATTTCACAAAAGCGTTTGATTTATTAAGTCACAAAATTCTCTTACATAAAATGGAAACCTACGGTATCCGTGGAAAAGCACTAGACTTAATGGAATCATACCTCTCCCATAGAACACAGTATGTAGACTTTAAAAGCTCCTTGTCTTCAGTACAGAATATCTGCACAGGAGTTCCCCAGGGAAGCATATTGGGTCCGCTTTTATTTTTAATTTATCTAAATGATATTGTGCATTGTGAACCTGATAGTACATTTGTATCTTACGCCGATGATACTTCAGTGTTCATTTCTGGGAAATCAGAAGATGATATTGAAGAAAAAGCAGGTAGAACAATTAATGCATTAAATACATGGGCACAAGCAAATTTTCTGAAGATTAATCCTAAAAAGACTAAAATAGTGTTGTACTTGCCGAAAGGGAAGGTATTGTTTAGGCCACTCAATGTATGTTTAAACCATGATCCTGTGGAGATAGTGGATTCTGTCAAAATCCTTGGTGTCGTGTTTTCAAAACACTTGACTTGGAATGATCATGTGGATTATATCAGATCCAAAGTATCTTCAACTGTCGGAGTTTTGTCGCGCCTGCGCACCATTCTTCCTGTCAAAATTAGGCTGTTGCTGTATAACTCCTTAATTCTATCTCTCTTACAATACTGCATTATCGTTTGGGGTACCACCGGTATCACGAACATGACCAAGTTACATCTTCTCCAAAAAAGAGCTGTGAGATGCATTGCTGGTGTTCCGTATTGTTTCCCTACGAGTGACCTCTTTTTAAAATATGAAATCCTGCCAGTCTTAGCTTTACACGAACACAGACTTTTAATGAGTTTCAAAAGTGCTTCGCGGAGCAATGAAAATTATGTTGGTAATTTGGCAGAACTTGCAAAAAACACCCATATTCCACAAACCAGAAATAAAGAAATGTGGCTAGTTCCTACACCTAGAGCATATTACTCACAACAATCTATCTCGTATACGCTGCCAGTGCTATTAAATAACTTAAACAAAGAAATGTTTGACCCTTTCCAGCATTCAAATACCGTTATTAAGAAATTTTTTCTGAACAAGTTTGTGTCATGACGCTGCATGTATTTTTATGTTGGTACTTTTTGCTTTTTTTTCAAGGTGTGTTATTTTCTTTTGTGCTATAATGTATAGCGCAGAATTTATTGCCGCTTGTCTGTTGCAATGCCAGCGTGAAAAAAGGGGGCAGGACCTCTGTCAAGCTTTCGAGCTTTTAGTCCTGTCTCCTTCTCTAATATAGAGAAAATAAAAGGCTGATTGATTGATTGATAGGCCCTGGACAGCGTTATTATAGGAATACGCCGGAACTTGTTCTTGACAACTGCAGATGCACTTTGAAATGGCAGGGAATCTAGGAGTTCACTTCATGAGTACTTTCTTGTCCAACCTCCTGCCAGCATCCACGTTCCATCCCAAATAGACACCTTTGATCTATTACCTAGCGTTAACACGTTTTGGCGGGCTAGTTGGTTACCTAGACCATTGGGACCACGCGGCAGCTCCGCGGGCCGCAGACCTCGCGTTTTTCGCACACATGTATTATTATTATTATTAATTTGTTAACTTTTGTATAATTTCTTGTCCTCCTTTTTATCTTTTCCATGCGATTTTCATTTTCATTTTTCTACAGATTCCTTGTTATTTGTTATTTACTTACACCAACATCGACTTAGCTTGATGATCTCAGAATGATTTAACCTGCGCATGCATGCAAGTCTCGAAACCACATGCACCGCGCCAAGCTTTATCAAATTACTCTCACCATGTCATATTTGGCGCTACATTTCATCAATAGTTTTTCTTTTTTTTCTTTTTCTTATCTCTTTCTGTGTGTGTGTTAACATTTTTGTGTTATATTTGCTTTAAACATTTTTAGAGTTAATTTTTTTTGCTCTTCCCTCCTTTTGTTTTGTTTCCCGAAATTAATCTTTCCCTTCCCATTACGCGCTCGGGCTAGCTCAGTATTTTACCCGACGGATGCTGCTTTTTTCACGGGAATCGCACTGCGGGACACGGGTTGAGACAGCCCACTATATTTATGAGAAAAAAGGGCGCCAGCTTGTCTGGTAGAAAAGCCCGACCGGAGAGCAAAGCGACGAAATGAAGCAAAAATACGCAGAGGGCACAGTCGCAGGTTGCCGTTGCAACGGTTCGCAAGTTAGTGTTGGCCGTCTCTCGAACGCGTCCCCTTCAAGCGTCTCAGGATGCCTGATACGGGCCGCCCGCTCGGACCCGGCGGCGTCCTCCGGGAGTGTGTGGTGCGTGTTTGGGGGGGGGGGGGGGGGGGTAGCGACCTTTGTGTGCGCCGAGAGCTGGATTTAACGTTCTTTTGCCCCTTCTATCGCTGTGCTGTTCAAACTCGTTCTTTGCTACTACTTTACCATTTCCACCCCCCCGTTTGTTTGTCTGGTTGTTGTTGTTCAGCCGCGGCCCGTGTGAGACTTGTCGTGGTGTCTATTATACGGTCCCTTGCCCTCATTCTCAAGTTTGTTTCGAAGACGGAGACTATACCTCCTAGCTTGTTTTGTGTCCTTATATTGACGAAACCGATTCATTGTAAGCCTGCCCTGACGAAGGGAATACCATCCCCGAAACTGTTGTCAAAATAAACGTTAGAACAGTCAAGTTTGTCATACTACTATGTATATGTATATATATATATATATATATATATATATATATATATATATATATATATATATATATATATATATATATATATATATATATATATATATATATATATATATACATATATACCAGGTGGCTCAGTGGTTATGGAGATCGGCTGCTGACACGAAAGTGGTTCGATCTCCGTCACGGAGGCCGAATGCAGGCGAAACTATAGAGGACCGCGTAGTGTGCGAAGTCAGTGCACACTACAGAACCCCGGAGCCCTTCACTTCGGCGTCCATCATAGCCTAATTCGTTTTGGGACGTTAAACACCCATACACCGATATATACATATACATAGCAACCTGCCAAAACATGTAAGACGGCAGCTCATTTAATCACTAGAGGACGCTCGGGAAGAGCAGCCTAGGTCGCAACCCAGCCCAAGTCCCTCCGTTAGGAGCACCTGCCTTAAGGGCAGTGGCCTATCGATTGACTGTTGTACCACTGCGCCAGGAGTGGCGAGAAGATTCCCAGGGACCTGTGAATGGAGAGAATAACCAATGTAGCATACATAGACGTTGCGCCATTACCTCTCTCTGAACAACTCCCATCCGTGAGCACTGGATCTGAACACTGGAACAGAAGGGAACATCTTACTGCTAGTGCACCTAGTTCGCAATTTGTGTAGTACGAAAGTATCCATAATTTTTTTCTTGATAATTCGTTAATCAGTTAGTCAATCTTAATGGGTTTTCTATAAGTGAGCTATCTTTTCATTAACATTTTTCATCCGGAAGCAGCACACAATGTTAATTTACAACAGGAGATCCCAGAGATATTTGTACTTTATCGTACATAGAGCTCTAAACAGACGACCCCGATTAGAGCGGTACAAATGCTTCTGCTCTTAGTGCACTTCAGAAGACAGGGCAATTTACTTGACAACGCTTTCCGCGGAAAGCCGAATTGGACCGGCTCATCTCGTCACGTGACAACCACATTTCGGAGATGCAGCTAACGCTAGCTTACCCAATTTTATATGCATGAATGGTAATAGTAATGCGTTGGTAATAATATTGGTTGCTAATATTTGGCAATATTTGTCCACAGTAAAGGACATTTTGCTCGGTTCTGTGTCAAATATCTTCCCCAAATGAAACATACTGCCTATTGGTTATTGACCATATGGACAAAATTAGACAGAGCAACCGTAATTCATAGGTTGCATTTATTGAATACCTTCGAAGTCTGATTTTGTGCAAGCCTCTTTGTCAACCTTGCTTCTTCTTTTCGGCGCTTTTGATGTCCTTCAAGACGCTACCAGGAATCGCTTCTGCTGCATAGGGCGCTGTGAGCAGCACCGCTGGAAAATGGCGGGAAAAAATTGGTTGCGCTTTCCAGCAGGAAATTTGTCAGCCAGTCTCTTTCAGTTAAGCCCTGTAATGCTTCATTACCATGTAAGGTTTCAGTCGAGTTAAGCTCTACGCGGTTTCTTGTTCAGAATGATATAACAAAGAAATTCTAGAGGAGGTATGGTTTTTGAATAATTGTTTAAAAAGGAAAACTGCGCAATTCCCAAATAAAGGTCATAACAAAGGTAATAATCATCCAATATAAGCACTTGACACTACTTTAAATGCCAACAAAAGTTTTGTGTACTATGCAAAATTTCTAAAGCCTTCATATTGCCACGGACCTGGCTCGAGCTACTTGCGCTCTAAGCCGTGACGAGGAAGAAGCGGTCGCGTTCGCGTGAGGCGTGCTCGAGCGGGCTCTGGTCTGGGCGATTAAAAACCTCGGCCGTTCTACCGTCCCCCTCTACGTCTACGACTGTGCACCGTCTGGCCTGTGACATCTGGTGGAGGTGCTGGGCGTTGTCGGCTGATCTGATGCTCCATCCTTCCTCGGAAAGCCGAAGCGCAAGCCTGGTGCCTCTTGTGCGAACCCCCGTCCATCGTGTCAGCCGCAGGCTCCGCGGCTTGTCTCCCGAATTCGGACTCCTGCCTCAAGAGAGCGCACCCTTGGCTATGCCCACGGCAGCAAGGTCAGACAGCGCCCCGTGCATTCCTGCTTCCTTTGTGAGCCTGCAAAATCCCTGATCCCGAAGCCCTTTCACGGCAGATACTCGGAGGACACCCAAGACTGGCTTGATCAGTTCGAGCGCGTTGCGCGTTTCAACGGCTGGGACGACAGTGCTAAAATCCGGAACGCCTACTTCAGCTTAAAAGATGCTGCTCGGATCTGGAACTAAAACCGCGAGACGAGTCTTCTGACGTGGCAGAACTTTCGTCGCCAGCTGTTGGAGACTTACACCAGCAGCGATCGCCGTGAACGGGCCGAGCGTGAATTGACCGCTCGCATTCAGCTACCAAACGATAACGTAGCGATGTACGTGGAGGAAGTGACGAGCCTCTTCAACCGAGCGGACCCGACCATGACTGAGGAGAAAAAGCTGAGACACCTGATGAGAGGCGTGAAAGAGCAGCTGTTCTGCGGTCTTGTGCGAAGCTCGCCCAGAACAGTCACCGAGTTCCTCTCCGAGGCTGTGGTCATGGAGAGGGCGCTCCAGCAGCGGTACAATTTCTACGACCGGCAGCTAAACGCTATCTCGGCTTTACACCCTCTGGATGCTGCTTCGGGGGCCAATACAAGCTCCCTTCGGGACATCGTGCGTTCTGTGGTCCGTGAGGAGCTGCAGAAACTTCAGGGGATTTTTTCCTGTGGACTGTCTGACTAGCGTCATTCGGGAGGAAGTTCAGCAGGCACTGAGACCACTCGTCGCTCCAGTAGAGCCACCCCCACAGCCAGCTGCTTGGATGCCAGCGAGGTATGCGGACGTGCTGAGCCGTCCTGCGCCGGTTCCCTGCGCGCCACCGTATACCCCTTCGGTAGTCGCAGTATACGCCGAGCAGCCGGTTACCTACTGGCAAGCTCGAGGACAGGCGCCGAGGAAGACCGATATTTGGCTTACGCCAGACCGACGTCCCCTGTATTACCACTGTGGCGAGGCCGGTCACATCTTCCGGTGGTGTCCATATCGGCCTCTGGAGTTGCGGGGCTTGTCTGCAGGTAGTCCCCATCCAGGGCTTGCCGAACAGCCTCAGGAGATTGACGAATACGTCACCCGCCGGCGTAGTTCACCACCTTTTCAGCGCCGAACGTCCCGATCGCTTTCACCTCGCCATCCCTCGCCTCATCAGCCCGGTTATGGACCTGGTGCACAGCGTGGGTCCTCGAGCCCGCACCGGGAAAACTAGAACAGGCGACCTTTGGAGGCGAGGCCGCCGAACGCCATATTGCCGAAAAGCTTCCACTGACGCGCCGACTGAGCCTTCCCGAATCGACGACCACGATACCGATGACGACGACGATGAAGATGGCGCCGACGACTGGGTCTAGTAAGACCAAGGTCTCCCTTGACATACCCGTGCTGATTGACTCTAAGGAGGTTAGCACACTAGTGGATACGGGTGCGGACAACTCGATAATGATCGGTAAGATGGCTAAGGTGCTGAAGAAAGTTTTGATGCCGTGGGCAGGGTCGCAGATACGTACTGCTGGTGGCCACGTGGTTACGCCGCTCGGAATGTGTACGGCCAGAATTACGGTGCGCGGATGCACGTTCGTGAAAACGTTCCTCATTCTGCCTCAATGCTCACGAGACGTCATTCTCGGTCTCGACTTTCTTCGAGAAAATGGTGCGACTATAGACCTTCGGAATCGATTGGTTACATTTTCAACTGAACGCGCTGTCACCAAACCCGCCCCCGAGAATTGCAGAGCCGCACTGCGTATATCCGACGATGCCGTAAGGGTTCCTCCACGGGCGAGTCACTTGCGACGCGCCACATTGCGGACAACGTGTTGTTGAGCCAAATGTCTCTCTTTTGCTCACCATGGGTGTTTGCGTAGCAAGAGGGCTCGCCTTTTTATGTGACGGTCGCACTGAAGTCCTCGTGACCAATTTTAGTAATGAATACCGCCATTTATTTGGTGGCACAGCCGTAGCCCACGTCGACCCTGTCCAAGAGGTGGCTGAGTGTTTCGCATGCCTAGAAATTACGTCTGGTGAAGTCGACGAAGAGGCAGTACGCGCCGTTCACATAAACGAGGGCCTCCCGCCCGCTGAAAGGCAGCAATTGCAAGAATTGTTGCTGCAGTTTCAGGACTGCTTTACATCGTCGTCTAAGATACGTCAGACTCCCATCACTAAGCATCGGATAGTCACGCACGATGGCGCACGCCCAATACATCAACAGCCTTATCGCGTATCTCTCCGAGAGCGGGAGGCCATCCAAACGCAAGTGAAGGAGATGCTCATTGACGGCATAATCCAGCCATCGAATAGTCTCTGGTCGTCTCCTGTCGTTCTCGAAAAAAAAGAAGAATGGCACGCTGCGCTTCTGTGTGGATTACAGAAAACTTAACAGCGTAACAAAAAAAAAGATGTCTATCCGCTACCTCGTATAGATTATTCCCTTGGCAGACTGCGCCAAGCAAAATACTTTTCTTCGGTAGATCTGTGCAGCGGATATTGGCAAATAGAAGTTGATGAGAGAGACCGGGAGAAAACCGCCTTTGTCACTCCGGACGGCCTCTAGGAATTTCGTGTGCTCCCCTTCGGTCTCTGCTGTGCTCCGGCAGTGTTCCAATGAATTATGGATACCGTGTTCACCAGCCTTAACACGTTCGCTGCGTAGCCCCTTATCATAGTTTTGATCTGTGTGCGTCGTGGCCCACCGGTGGGTCACCTGATGCTTCCCTCGGGTGCGGCGTGACACACCGGTGGGGCACACTCCTGAACCTATTTCTTCCACCTGCTGAAAGATGGCTCTACTGGCATTTTCGGTGGAAACCTGTATGCTAACTCAGAAAGCCATCACGTGGTTCACTTGGCCCGTGCATTTCGAGGAAGTTGCTTTACCTGGGGCCGTATTTTGTAAGAATCCGTTGTCCATTTTGCGCTCCGTTCCGCGTGACGTAAGCGTGACGGAATCATCAGAAGAAAGCACCAGTCGACCAATCACAGAAATGAAAGGCAGCGGATACTCGCGTTGACGGTAGCCTTCGCCATTCGTTGCGTGCTCTGGTTCAATATTGTCTGCAAGGTGCATGCAATAGTGGGGTCCGCTCGCCGATGGGCCAATAGTCAGGTCACTTCCCTCGGACGTTTGAACGGCACGGCTACGTCATCGAACAATAATGACCTGACGTAGAGGACCAAATGGATCATAAAAACAAAATGGATAATGGATCCATGTAGCATACGTCATCTGGAGAATTTATGGAGTAATTTATTACCGCGACTCTGCTCGCTTCATCCCCAGTAAATGTGACTGAAGCACGTTCCCAGGGAAATCCTTGAAAAACGGAGCCCTTTCTGCCTACAAAATTTCTGTTTTATGTAACCAGAGCGCGGCCGAGAGTTTCGGTCGTTTCGGTCCGAACAAGTTCCAGAGGCGCTTGTTGCTCTCGTGCCCTCGATTCTTCTTTCTTTTCCTGGACATGCACAAGTTCCCACAATAAAGAGTTTGCGTTTTGAAGCTGTTACCTGCTACGTTTACTAGCCACCGACATGCTCCCCTTTGTGGGGCAATGCCCGTGACCCTGCGTTTCAGCATTCACTAAGCACCAAGACTCAAGAACAAGACCTCAAACACGACATTTTATTGAAGTACTTCCAGAATAATTTTCTGCAGAAAAGAAAACAGTTCAATTGATTGTAAAACATTTTATTCGCCGGGAACAGCTTGGCAAGAGGTCGCGTTAAGTGGTCGAGAGTACATAGCCCTCGACGACTTTGTCAGCCCACTCCACCGCCAAAACTTGCGTTCTGCGGTCAGAGCTAGCCAGCACGGTCTCCCACCGCTCGAGAGAAGGAGCTGTAACTAGATCACCCGGAGGTGGCTAATCACAGCATTTGCAACTGAACTTGTTACGTGCCACAAGCTCACGATGTCTAAAACGTAGTCTATGTTCCGGAGTTCTACTCGTGCAGAAGATTGAAACACGGCAAACATATAAATGGCCTTCCCGTGCAATTTGCGCAAAATCTAACAACTTTCTTCGCCATTACCCTTGCCTGCTCTGGGCTTCTGCGAGCTCTCAGCGATGCGTAGCATCCAGTACATCTCCTTCGGACAGACCGTGCAGGTCCATCGGCCTTTTCCAGCGTATAGGCGCGCTTTGTTTCGCGTGTCCTTTCGGTCTCAATCTGAGCTGTCGCGAAGAGTGCGCGTGCCAACTCTTCGCGGAATTCGTTGATTGGCGACGTTTTACCGTCCACCATTGAACCGACAACCTATGCGTTCACAACTGCAGTTCGAACGATGAGCTCGACTTTAGAACAGCATGAATGAGACATGTTTTTAGTCCTCATAAGAACTTAACCGTAATCATTCATCATACTTCAGAGAAGGTGCGTTCCTTCCCTACATTTCACTCAGGCCACTAAAGCAGAACAGCCGCGCACTTTGCTACTTAAAGCTGAATGGCAGGTAGTTTTCGTAATTGATGTGGTCTCCAGTTTCAGTTCCAGTCTTGCACTGTGCTTGTGTCCAGTGTGGGATGCCAACCGCACTATGTACGTTTCTTTCGAAGATGAATCTGTTCCTTTCTTTTGTTTCCGTTCAAACGCACATCAAGAGCATTTCTTCGCGCAGCCATTCATCGCGCAATCCTTCCTCGCGAGGAGGGTTTCTCTCCTAAGGGGGCTGCAACGCATCAGTGCCAGGTGCTACTAAGAAGGGCTCCTGGTGTCGTTTTGTTGAAGTAGTGTTTTGCACTGAAGGATGATGAAGTCCCGCGGGTAAGAGAACTATGGCATAGAACAGCAAAGCTAGGGGGAAGAATGTTTCAGATTCATCACCTGCATGTAGAATGCGCGAAAATATTCAGACAGGTGTGAGAAAAACACCGCAGAAGAAGATAAGTTGCGAAGAGACAAGTAGCATGGAATGGTCATGCAGATCAGCGAGATGGCCAAGCTATTTAGAGGTCAGCGTACGATGAGCAAATTGGGATTTCCGTGAAACCTGTTGAATATGAACTCAGAAGCGTGACTAAACCATCTATCTAGACGGAAGAAGCCGTCTAGTGCCGTACAAAGAATTGTGCTCTTAAATCAGCACAGGAGAGCCATATGTTTGTGAAAGCGCTGCGTGGTGAGCACAAATCGACCGTCTCCATTTGTCACGTTCGAACCGCATTTACGAGATCCAGGTAACGCAAACATTCGCAAAATTATTTCCTTGATAATTTGTAACATTTGGTGGAAACATCAACTTGAGTACCTGCAGTAGTGGTAATTTTGCTCGGCGTGTGTCAAAACTATTTTCCCTGACTGCAAGCCAGCGCTCGTTGTCTTTGACTACATGGACGAAATTAGACAAAGTAGTCGTAATTCTTAGTTTGCATTTACTGAATAACGGCAAAGTTGGCTTTGTGCAAGTCTTTTCTTCAACCCTGCTTCTTCTTGATGGCGTCGTTGATGTCTTTCAAGACGCCTCCAGGTAGCGCCTCTGCTTCATAGGGGGCCATGACTAGAATAGCTGCAAAATATGACGGGAAAGAATTTCGTTTGGCATGCCAGCACACGCAATTATCAGCCAGAGTGGTCCAATTTAGCCTCACAA
Organism: Amblyomma mixtum; assembly: GCF_055824585.1. Lineage (NCBI taxonomy): Eukaryota > Metazoa > Arthropoda > Arachnida > Ixodida > Ixodidae > Amblyomma > Amblyomma mixtum. Next base: position 246,603,003 of record NC_143013.1, read on the forward strand.
TACCTTGTTACCCGAATGGTTTGAGTCTATTCCACGCGGTTTCTTGTCATAAATGAGATCAAACATCATCATCAGCCTGACTACGCCCACTGCAGGGCAAAGGCCTCTCCCATGTCTCTCCATTTAACCCTGTCCTTCGCCAGTGTCCAGTTCGCCAGTTCTTAAAAGTGTAACCATTGTCGAATATAAGGATTTGGCGCAACTTTGTATGCAAACAAAATTTACCCAGCACTGCATCATTTCCTAAACCATGTGATGTATGGTTCGGATATGCGCGACCATTCCATGGAAACATTGGGTGTTTGTTATATTAATAAAGTGTTTTTAAGCCTCTCCAAATATTACATTATAATATATTCCGCAGATAGCTACAGCGAATATAGAACGAGGCGCAACAGTTTGTGTTGCCGATAAGCTATGATGTTGCAGGCAACAACTCCTTTGAACGCCTGCTCTTCGATCCGTTTAATGTCATGCAATGGTCTGGGGGGCCAAAAAAAAATGCGAGCTTTAATCTTCTCGAGTTTTTATTTTGAAATGCGAATGCGCAGATGGAGCAAATAGTTTTAGTTTAGTGTGCTTAACATGATTTCTTTCTTCCTCATACTGACTAGTGCGAACTGAGATATTATCATGCTAGCGCTTCTGCAGTCCCTTGTGAGATCAAAACGAACCACCTCGAGTGCATATCCTATACCATCCAGCGAAGCCTGTGCCGCCGACCAAAGAAACATCGAAGCTAAGAGCGCCTTTTTGTCTTGCAGCAGGAGGCTTTTTTTTAGGGTTAAAGGTTTTTTTAATTTCTTCCACGACTCGCTGAGTTCTCATATCTTGCGTTTACTTAAAAGTAAACAAATCATCGTCACTTCTTCATAAATGTATTTCCTAGCTATCAAAAAATTCATTACAATTACATACTGTCGTTTTGCTCGCCCTCTTTCTGATGCCAAAAGAAAAATCGATGAACAGCTTCTTCGTAGTACCTGTCCCATGATGGTCTAAACATAGGCATAACATTTCAGAAATTCGTGGTATCAAGTATGTTGGAATGAACGGGTCTCTGTAGCTCTGGACGCTTTTGCGTCTGGATAAATGCCAAGAATACTTTTATGGCTCCGCTAACTCTACATCGACGGAGATGACGCTTTGATACAGGTCTAAAGGAAAGAAACGACATTTTTTCCAGGTGTGAGTAAATATGAGTGTATATTTTTGCGAACACCGTCCTTGCTACATAACTTCTGGTCCTTCCAAATGAAATCCTTTAAATACCCAAAATAAAATAAGAAATGACATTTAAACCATTTGAAATGAGGAAAATGCTTCTGTAATGCGTACCAATTGCGACGGCAACAAAAACCAAAAGGTTCATTCCCAACAGGAGCTTCATAACGAATGTATCTGGAAGAAAATATTTCGTGGAACGGAGTGAGCAGAAAAAAGAAACACAATATTCCACAAATTCCAAGGAACTGTAATTTCGGTATCTAATTTTTCTGAAAGCAAACATCGGCGCGAGGATGTAATGATTTAGAAGCGCTGAACATTATAGAAATAATTTTTTTTTACTTTTCAGGGTTTTGAATGCCTATTGTTAAATAAAAGTGAAGCCATACAGTCCTCCCTGTAAATTTTACACTCCCGTTTTAAGCTTTTTAGGAGTAAAATGAAAACCGTTCTTTACGTAGAACTGCCCAGCTGCTGGCACTAGCATACAACCCATCATGTGTAGAGGCTTTTTTGGCGCTATTTCTGCACCGAAGTGGGTGCCGACCTTAAAAACCTCACTTGTAGAGTCGTCTGAAACCATAGTCACCAACGCCTGCAGTGCTTCTACTGACGTTTAAGGCTGTAGAGCGAAGCTCTTCTTAGAGACCAAAGCTGTAAAGCCGAGCCGTTGCTGAAGCCTTGGCCTTGAATAAATATCTAAGGAAAATAAACATTGCCGTGACTGGAATTCGAAACCACGGCGACGCCAAGATATCAGCTTTGCTGGCCACTGCACCAGACAGCTAAGCTATAGCCGCAGCCGGCCATGCCTCAGGTGAAATTGCAACGAACTTCCGCGCAGTGTGCTGCATGTCGTTGTTCTCATCAAAGATCTCTGCGGCGCGAAAAGATTTGATCACCGTAACCTTGATTAAAGTTTACCCTGAGCGTAATATCGTCGCCAGACGTCCCGACGACCCAGCAAAGCAAACGCATGTACCAATCAAGGTAAACACATGTTTCGCACGTATACCTGATTTAACTACATTAAACCACAAACATTTTATTCATATAGGCTGTGTATTGTGCGATCTGTACTGGTGAACAGGAGGGTGCGCGCCCGCCTCTATAAGATTCCGTCTCCTAGCCTTCCGACACAGGCTAGACCCATGCCTGATCTAGGATTTGAAAATGCTTTGTCGCCCTTTACGATTATTTATTTGTCTGCCTAAAGCCTATTGCTTGGTATAGCAATAGGAATGTGCTGATTCTTCTCCGCCCACTTCTTACTATCGTTTCGATGCCACCGTACTGAAATCATGCCCATAACAGCGCTGCAGCATCGAATCTACCATAAGAATTATGAGCACAATAAGAATAAATGGGACAAAATCAAAACTTTCATAAAATAAGATGCATAAGTGCATCTGCACAAGGACACCAGTTTACTTACAGTCTGTAGTGTTCAGGTATAGAGGTGAAATGGACTGTACCAGCTGGTCCTGATATGGAGCAAGTGGCGCTAGATCAAAGCTTATATACTGAGTCCCAAGGCACGGCTCACCAATTCCACAAAAAGATTGCAAAAAAAACATGGAAATAAAAACAGGCTATTAGAAAAGCAATTAGTCTACGTCGAGTGTTAATGAAATTGGACCGGAGAATGTCAGATTAAATTTGTTCTTATCAGGCTTCACTGATGTATATTGCATTCTAGAGCGAGAGTTTTGAAAAATACAGAGACCGGCATGGTTTTAAAGTAATGCCCGAAATGCGCTTTGAATAGAAAGTAAAATGTAACTTGACATGCCATGGCAGATTTAATTTCTGCCCTGCGATACCTCTGTACATCATGCATTTCGTGTATACGCTGTTTTATTGCTGACTTGATAAGACAGAAGACCGGTGTCATTCATTTTACCAAATTGCTTCGCTATCATGGCATCAGTACTGGGTGAGATTGACACAGATTCCACCAAGATGCATATCGCGGCACTCTTTTAATTTAAGCGGTACCATATGTCCCGAAATGCTGTGCCGAATCTGCCCTCCTAGGGGAGATCTACTTGCGGGAAGCTTTATGATTTTTTCCTTCTTGTATTTCTAAACGGTGGGAATCTAGTGAAGTCCGCTCATGCAAGACTGCTTCAGACAGATGATTTTCTTTAGCGGCACAATGCGAGCACCAGCCAGGTTACTGCTGCTTAGCTGTTAATATTATTCAGAGTCAGGCCGGTGATATCGTTCATGGTTCTTTTAATCGCTGTTGTTGCCTGTGACTACGAATTTCCGTCATCAGTAGAATTGAGAGTGAGGCGTTCTGTGCATGGCGATTGTGGTTCAAGTGTGCAACATGAATAAAGGATGTGTTGATCGTTTTTTCTGTTTTTAACTCATTTTCTGTCTACATCAGTCTTGTTCTTCGCTTCCTCTGCAGATTTCAGTATTTTTCGCCGGTATATTACTAACACTTCCTTGCAATTCCGACTCACATATGCTAAAGCGTCATCTCTGTACTGTGGTCCGAATTGTGATGTTCAATGGCCCAGATCTTGGCACGGGTTCTGCGAGGCTACATTGACATGGTGTGCAGATTTACTCGAGCTTCCTACTACCTAGAGTTCAATAAAGTTTAGTGACCGCACACCGCACACAGGCTGTTTTGACAGTTTTCCTACAGAAAACTTCAGCTTCAACAAGTAGGATTTGGTGTATATTACATATAACCCGACAGGCTGTGTCAGCAGTGGTATGTCATAGCATCTTAGCTAGTGGGAAACGTGTACGTCGGTCCTTGAGGAGAGTCGGGTAGAATATTTAAAATATGGCGGGGAAGTTCTTTATTGATAACAAGAGTTAGAATAGACTACGGCCGCCGAACCATGAATAATGTGCCAGAGGCGCTGCTATGCAGCTGACTGTTTAAAACAAAATGCAGAACTTCCCCACTGGGCAGAAGCTAAACAAAACACAAGAAGGAAACAAAATATACTAATTAGGCGTGTCTAGGTGTGAGAGCTCTTTTTTATTAGACCGATGGAGGTCTTCCTTAAGGCCATATACATGTTTTGTAGGTTATATACTGTTAAAAAATCTCGCGTTTCTTCAAGAATAATTACCGGACATTAAGTATGAATTACAGAACAGTCATTACATACTGGGAAGGTGTGCGCGGACGGCATTAATTTTTTGCACTGATTTGATAGACTCTCAGCGAGCGAAACGAGCTCGGCGTGAAGTCGGCGTTAAGCACGAAGCCGACCAAACAGCCCGAACCGGCCATGCTGAAACAGCTTAGGTCAAGTTTGGGACATCGGGAATTGAGAGGCCGACTCCGCCCGACGTGTCTTGCGCACCCCCAACTTAGGGTTGAGCATCAGCCGATATGCAACTCCCTGCTAAGCTACACAAGCTTCTTCATTTTATGTATAAGGGCAGCAAGGAAAAAAAAAATATTCACGCAGTACAAACGCCCTGCTGAACCACGCTGAGTAAAGCGCAGGGCCGATAATCTGAAGAAACTTCGAGACATTAAGAGCGGCTGGATTGCCAGAGGCATCGTAACTACACACATAAATTGTCATAACCAGGCTAAATAAGAAGAACAGAAAGTTGGGCGAGTTGGTTGTTATCCATTTTTTAACACCGCGAAAAAGACGACGCCGTTCACAAACACAACAACACGGGCATCAGCACAGCTTAGAGTTCGTCAGGAATGCTACCTATTCCATTGAACAATTGATAGCCCAAAGTCGGGTGCGAAACTAAACTTAGCCAGCAATAAATGACGCGATAAAAAACTGAAGAGGACACTGACGCTTCGCCTTGAGGGTATTAAGAGATAGTCTTAACGAGTTGTTGCTTACATACGCCGAATTTACCATTTTCTTGTTTACGTTCATAGATCAGTGGTAGTCATTTTGCCATTCCTGGCTGAGTGGACCAGCTCCAATGGTTAAGCGATGCGCCAATGCGCTGCTATTTCAGATGCTGCCCCCTGTGGGGCTTGTAAGACTGAGGCTGCTATTCCCGGGCAACTTCTCGCAACCATTTGTTGAATTAAAGTGATCTGCCATAGTGGACAGGCTGTGATGACGTCAAAAGTTCACGTTACCTAGATGCCTCACCTGCCAGCTAAGTTACATCTGTGGGGATTTTTGTGTATTTTTCGCTTATGGCCAACGACATGGACGCCGGCCATGGCAACGATTTCTCTCCGACACGGGGAGCTGAACGGCACCGCGTTAATGCATTTTCTTCGTGCAAAAGCGCCACGTTAGGGGCAAATTACCATTATGTGGTACTGAAGCATGAAACCAGGCTTGCAGTGCAGGTAGTGCCTATGCAACGGCAGTCCACACGACGCACAAGATTTTCAGAAATTGGCGACTCTTATAAAAGTTCAGGTTAAATGCAAGCGCTACGGGTATCCTCTACCACTCAATCGTCAACTGTAGGGTCACATATTGGCATGAAGTTATACAGTTGGATAACCTCGTGTTTAGGTCAGGAAGTACCATGAGTTCATGATGAAAAAATAGCCCAAATAGGTATTAGAAGTACGAAACGAACAACGCAGACAAGCGCTAACTCGTAAATGGGTTTATTGCTGAAAGACGCTCTTCATGGAAGTCACTTTGAAAAAAAAACTAGCAGCTTTCTCTCGGAAGCCCAAGTCAAAGAGAGAAAAGAATTGTAAGCAGCACGTGCCACTCATCGCTAAGGGAGACAGAAATCAGCAAAAAGTACCCTTTATTTAAAAGAATATCAATGCCGTGAAGGCACTAAAAATCAATTTCCCAGTCTGCCATGGTAACAGGGGACTCGCTGACGGAGCAGATTTTTGACATTTCCTTATATGGTATGCTTCCATAATTTCACCACCATACCAGACTGTGCCACGGTACCATCGTACTTTTCAGAGATCGCAAGGACCTTGTACGTGACATTTCCTTTAATTCTGCGTCATACAACAACCACGTTAACTACTCTACTCATAATTTAGTCGAGATTCGGCAGTCCCTCTAGGACCGTGCTTTAAACAAGAAATATTGTCTCTTTATGATTTGCTAACGTTGCCGTAATCCGGGTCAGTAACCTGATTTTAAGGGAATGTTAGAGCAGTGAACTCGAAGATAATAGTGAAGCTGAGAAAAAAAAGGAGAAGGACGGCCGTCGAACGGTTGTGTCAGGTTCAGCACTGGCTTCTATCCGAGCTCTGTGCATATCTAACTGTTTCACCATGCGGCAATAAACCTCCATCCCGAAGCACTATTTTGTTTCAGGTTTGAGCGTCACCAGCTTAACCATGGCCAAGGCTTCATCGTCAAGTTCACATCCTGGGGGCTTGAACAGACTGCCGAATAAGCGCCAGTTCTTCAGTTTAGTTCAAAAGAACATGCTAGGGCGGTTACCATCGCAGCCTGAATTCTAATGAAGGAAGAAAGGCCTAAAAGAACCCTGTTTCTCAATGCCCTGTTGGTGCTAATCTAATCTTTTTAGCGTTAGTTATATTCGACTATTCAATTCAAAATCAGCTCAGGGAAACAATTTAATAATCCTTTTTACCAAGTGTATTTGAAATGCACGTGTCCATTTATTTGTTTCATTCTTGCGCATATTTACACAAAAACATAATAAGCGTGAAGTTTTTCGTGTATATTTCTCGAAACTCATTTCATGCGTTCACACTTCATAATGGTGAACGTGCGCCTGTCTCATTCTGAATGCAACTGCCAACCATGGCTTCACATTACATGAAAATAAATTTAGATTCGGTTGAAGGTTTCTAGCGAAAAGAGCGCTAATGTTATTAATTGCTCTAATTCTTTTTAGTTGAGTAGTGAAGTTATAAAACCGGAAATTATTTTTAAAATTTAGGCAATTAGCGGCCGAAAATACCTTATCTTTAATTTCCCTAGGCAGTGCTTGGTTGAAAGCTACGGCATAGAAGCATCGCAGTAACATTTTTTTGCACGAGGAAAACTACTCAAGGTTATTCAGTTTCAAGTGCTCACCTATAAGCGAGCCACGTAGAATGAGATTTTGACTGATTACTAATTGTTTAGCGCATTTATATTGACCAGAGGGCGTTTTAAAAATCAATGCTAACTCAGATAACATATTGTTCTGCTCCGCAATGGTGGTGTAACGTAGAAAAATTTTCCGTACAATACGGTTATTTCACAATTGAAGTCCTCAAGATTTGCGCTAGCTGCAGAGAATGTCAGCAGATTAACTGGAGGTGGGCGTCAAAAGTTGTTTCGGTTATTTCTTTAGATGCCCATGTCCCGTTTTGGCAGCAGTGTGGTAAAGCCATCGAATGCAATTTAGATAACTTGCTTGAGATTGCGAGGCGCAATATTGTTTTATTGAATAAAATACTAGCGATCCTAACGCGCCTGAATTTTACAACCAGGTTTTCCTAAACTGATATAATGGCTAAGTAATGCGACGATGCCACGCGAAACCTTGACACAGGTGAACGTCGATGTATTTAAATACAGTGGTTGCTTCCGTAGAGTCGTTATATTGGAAATAAATTGTGCCGTCCTGGAATTGCTAGTTAAAATCCAACAGAATAACTGGGACCATTGAAATCAGACTAAATTGTCCCGATAGCATTATGTAGGCCATTGGCAAAGTTTCTCTCCGCATTTCCAAGTAAACGGAAACACTACGAAATGTCTCCGTTTCATGAAGATGCGTTATTGGCATGGGCAGAACCAGAAATCTGCATAGTTTATTCTAGAATGTACCAACACCCAGAAGGACTTTCCTACAATACAAATCTGAGTGACTCATAGTGACTTTTAGACATTATTTCGGGCAAGGTAATACTTGATTTACGAGAGTTTGCAGAAAACAGATTACACGCAATTCGGCACTCGCATCGGTATCCGCGTTTTCTCGTTGGTCTTTCTGCCTATAGATACCGATTACTAGGATTACAGGGCATGATTTTTAGATTTAGTTTAAAATATACTGAAGAAAAAAATCTTCATTTCCCACCTAACTGAAAAATTTTCTGCAAACTCTTGTGAAGTTCTTTTTTTCTTTTCGCGCAATTTTGATGTCAAATTCTAAGAAAAGAAAAAAAAATTCACAAAGTTAACAGCCCTTTCTGAAGAAGCACAGGCTCTGCCACTGAACAAACACAAATACGGCAATAGTGAAAGACTGATTAAGCAGATACGTAGCTGAATGCAGCCGTGCTCTTTATCAAGATCGGGTTATGGCCTCCGATTTCATATCTGCTGCCCAAGTTGGCCTTGTTGGACGATGTGTAAAGAAATATAACCGGAATGTGACCGTGTCTTGGAGGCAGAGGCTTTTGACATACGTGCTCTGTATATTGCTGTTTACGCTAGGTTTATAACACTTGGCTGTGGGGTTGTTCCTATGTGAGTGGGGCTGATAACGGTCGACAAAAATCCTGCTAACATCGTAATTGTCTGATTTCTTCATGCAGCGCCGATAAGCGAGTTCGTATGTTGTGTGCCTTGTGGTCTAGTGGTCTAGTGCCTAGTGTGGTCGACAAAAATACTGCTAAGATCGTAATTGTCTGATTTCTTCATGCAGCGCCGATAAGCGAGTTCGTATGTTGTGTGCCTTGTGGTCTAGTGGTCTAGTGCCTAGTGTGGTCGACAAAAATACTGCTAAGATCGTAATTGTCTGATTTCTTCATGCAGCGCCGATAAGCGAGTTCGTATGTTGTGTGCCTTGTGGTCTAGTGGTCTAGTGCCTAGTGTGGTCGACAAAAATACTGCTAAGATCGTAATTGTCTGATTTCATCATGCAGCGCCGATAAGCGAGTTCGTATGTTGTGTGCCTAGTCAGAGATTCACAAAGATTATGGCTGCAGCCGGAAATCATGCGGATATTGCAGCAAACTTTATCGCTGTAGAATTGAAGGTTCTCAATTAATATATAGAGCCTAAGCTTGCCATCGGTGAGCCTGAATTTTCACTTGAATTTGAAGGTTATGGTTAAGAATAGGCAGACAAAGAACCACGGATTCTAAACAGAGGGTTGAGTATCAAATAAGCCGGTGTGGTTTATTTTACAGGATTTAGCATCCCAAAGTGGCTCAGGCTAAAGGGAACACTGTAGTGGAGAGCTGCGGATACTTCGCACTGCGTGGCCTCCTTAACCTACACTTATCTCACCTAGAGTACACGGGGCTCTAGAGTTTCGCCTCCATAGAAGTGCGACCGCCGCGGCCGGAATGGAACCCGCATTTTGACGCTAGGCAGCCAAGCCACCCAATTGGCTCTAGGTATCTTCAGACAAGCGCAGTAATAGCGGTGGTTGATGCTACTCATGAAGAGCTCAGGCACGCCTCCTTCAAAACTGCACCATGGTGGACGCTGAGATGCTAGCGGTTGCTCTCCCCATCACTAAATGAAAATAGATGGCGCGGATATTTAACAAATTTCGGCGACTACCAAATCGCTATGTCATAATTGCACCCAAGGCATACTTTACAAAACAAAACCTGCCGTATTCAGTCGAATCTAGCCTAAGGAGGAGCACCATGCCATCACATGTAGCTCTGGAGGAGAAGACTTGACTGTAAACTAAGCAGCCGACGCCATAGTGCAGCCACACCATCCGAACAGCTAACGGCGAACAGAAATTCGTTCTGCTCTAACAGACATTCGCTGCAATTCCTCGAATACTACCTAAAATTTGGCTGAGAATTTATCAGGAAGTACTTTTTTCTGCTGGATTAAACAACAAAACAAGACCATTCCGAACTTTATCATTTTACAAAAAAAAAGAAAAAAACTAATCAAACTCCGTACCAGGACCATAACCTTAGTGCAGGGATCGCGAAAACTTTTATCACGTAGTATGGGGCTGCCAAAACATAAACTCAATAACTCAAATGCCATTTTCGACGCAGGAACTACGGGATAGCGCCGTCTAGATAACACATGGAAAATCTACGTAGAGTGATCGACCAGGTCTGTATCACCGCAGCAGTTGATGGGGCCCTGAACTAGAGGCTCTACCAACAACGCCAGCAAATAGTACTTTTAAGCTATAAAAGTTGTCCATTCATTCATTCATTCATTCATTCATTCATTCATTCATTCATTCATTCATTCATTCATTCATTCATTCATTCATTCATTCATTCATTCATTCATTCATTCATTCATTCAGTCATTCATTCATTCATTCATTCATTCATTCATTCATTTAATGGAAACACATTAGCTTTAATTTCGGTGTCCGTTCGCATTTTCCTACATTTAAGTGTGTCGATTCAAAGCACGCAATATGCTTTCATGCCATTTCGAATCGTACGCTCTATGAACGAAACTATCACCTTAGTGAAGAATTTTCACGCAAGCCTCTTAGATACAATAGGATAAATCAGTACGCAACACATGTGTTATCTGTTGAATTTGAGCTGTCCATTCGAGGAGCTTGGTCGGTTTTTTGTTGAAGCACTGACGTTGATTCCTCTTCTTGCTATCAGCAGAATGGTGGGGCTTTTCGCTGCAGTAAATAGCATACGTAAGTCCTAACTTCTAATAGCAACATTAGGTCGACCAAGGCATGATATGAGAAGCCCTAAGAACACATAACGAGCGACACCTCACGTTAAATTTAAAATGTTGCTTTTGCGGCTTTGGTTGGTTGGTTGGTTTATGGGGTTTAACGTCCTAAAGCGACTAAGGCTATGAGAGACGTCGTAGTGGAGGGCTCCGGAAATTTCGACCACCTGGGGTTCTTTAACGTGCACTGACATCGCACAGTACACGGGCCTCGAATTTCTCCTCCAAAGAAATTCAGCCGCCGCGGCCGGGATCGAATCCGCTTCTTTCGGGCCAGCAGCCGAGCACCATAGCCACTGAGCCACCACGGAGGCTCTTTTGCGGCATTGCCTAGCCGGTACTATCACGAAATGTATTTTTCTCGTGTGGCAGGTCTGGACGGAAAATTATCTCTCTCATCCGAGCAGAATTAATCTGCTTGTCGTTTCTTCCTTCCAGCTCTGCAGCCATATATGACAAAAATAATTGCATCTCATACAGGTCTACTTAGATTCTATGTTTCACGTTGTACTCTGGAGATAACTGGAGCCTGCGTCGCTTTGCACGGTATACCAGGTGCTGCCGCTAACTTTAGACAAAGTTAATGAATATATGAGGCCCCAACAGTTAGCCGTACATTAAGCAGGGAGATTGGCCGCTGTATACTGTGCGTATTTTAACTTTGCCGAGTTGAGAAATGAACTGATATTCCATGACTGGAGCGCAAATGACGAGACATAGTGAAAAGAACAAAACCACTGCGTCTCGTCAGTTGCGCACTAAACATGGAATACAAGAACAAACTCGCAAAGCGGATTATCTCGTAAATAAATAAAAAGAAGCCTTCAGCTATCGTGTTTCGGGTGAATATTTCGGTGTGAAAATATGCAGTGGCCCTAAACTCCACTACATCATCAGTTTTGCACAGAAAATTAGCGCAAAATTAAATCAAAGGAGAACATATACATATGAAGAATAACAAGCGCTCCTTCCATATCCTTAGTCTGTCTTTCTGTGCTTATGCTCTGCAACTAACCTGAGAGCACACCCGTCGCATCATCAGTTTTGTTTAGGTATGTGCATTATTTCGTTTACCATTTTGAATACAAGCAGGGAAATAAGAAAGAACAAACAAAGGTGACGGTGTGCATTGGCGCCGCGAGAACAGTGCCCTAATACGTGTAGCTATTGAACATAAGTATCTTCGGTGGTGTTTGGGAATTTGAATGGGGAGAAACAATGATGTGGCGCTGGCAGCAAAATTAGGATGTACAGCTGCTACCTGATTGCGATCTGTGGAGAAGACTGCAGTCGTGGCGTCTGCCCGTAATCACGATCCTAAAGAGCAAAGTGTTACCAAGGGATGCAAAGAGCCCAGAATACAGACGCCAATCACGAAACGCCACTCGACGAGTGCGACATCTGCTCATTCCTTCCGCATGCATACCATTAGAGCGAAAGCCGCGCCCCCTCTTTGAATCCGTGAGCATAACATCGGCTGCGTGACCGAAAACGCAGTGCCTATCTGTCGGTGTATAGTGGAGTTGAGGGGGCGGAAGAGGAGTGACGAGGAAATTCATTGACGTCACTAAGGAGGAAGTTAACAGTGCACAGGTGTGCCAAGGCTGAAGGGGGAGGGCGGGGGCCGAAGTGGCAGAGAACTCCAATAGAATTGGAAAAAACTTGAAATAGAATACGAACTGACGTCGAAATTGGAGTTGCAAGTGTAATTGAAATTGTAAATAAAATTTGAAAAATTGCAGTTGCAAAAATTTGAAGGATTGAAACATTAAAGCCACAAAATTTTGAAGAAGTGGAATAGCAGGCAGCCAATCTAAAATATTCAAAGAAATATTTTTCAGATCGCAACATAAATTATCAATCCTGTCAATGAATCCACATAAACACCGTCCGTTAAATCCGAACAGGGAACTTCCTTGCTCCACTTTGGCAGTACTTCCTAGACGTTGTACGTGGCGTACATGAAACTACACAATGGATGCCGCCTGTTCTTCACGGTGAGGCTTCTGGCAGATGGCCGGGGCCGTGCTCTCTCTTACACGTGAACAGCGGCAATTCAATCTAAACTCTTTCACGCGCTAACCACGACATGTGACTGGAGGTTAGCAGGTGACGCACGCAAACACTAGAATGTCTGACGCTGCCTGTTGTTCACGTTGGGCTTGTAATCCACCTGCATTCATTAACAAAGAACTTCACATAAAGAGTTAAATGTTTTTTTCTAACCGCATATGGCAAACGAGGCCGAGACCAAACCATGTCAATGAGGAGAAATTCGTGAGCATCGCCAACAACTGCAATCCAGAGAGATCCAATATGTGCTGAAGAGCAGTTTAAGCATGAACACAGAGTGAAGAGAATTTTGCTTGTTCAGTCCCACTCATTTTTACCAAAGCTACGTTAGCAGTGATATCGGGACCGGCCGAGATTTCCAGGATAAAAATGCGCTGCGATTCGTAGAAGCTAATTACTTCGTATATTTTCAGTAGTGAGTTACGCGCATAAAAAAAGATCGCTGCTTATGATGAAGCTTCTCGCATAAAACTGGCCAAGCAATCACAGCCACATGCATACACCTGCTGGGGTATGGAATGGATTTCTTTTATTTTTCCTTCACGGCCAACACCAAAGACGCCGACGACGGCACCGGTTTTCTTCTGACACTGGCATCCTTAATACTACCGCTGAAAAAGGTTTTCCTTCGTGCTCTATAAATTAGGCGGCACGGTAGCGTAAAATGACCATTGTATCGTACGGGAGCAGCAAAGCGGGGGTGCATTGTAGATCGGCGCTGTACGACGCATTTCCACACCACATAGGACATTTTCATAATTTGCCTGCTCTCCCAAAAGGTCAGGCCGAAGGCAAGTTCTAGTACTTCGTGCCACCGTTCAATCGTCTACAGTAGCGCTCCATATGCGCTTGAAGCTAGCTATTTACCCAGATTAGTTCATGAGCTGATCGAGGAATTTCCACGAATACTTCAGGAGATGCGATGCTACATATAGAAACCGTGACATTAAACACTACGAGAGGAAACCTCCCAAATTAGCTCGTAAAAGATTACAGCTTTCTCCAAAATGAACTTATCATTCTGCCCCAAAACGCTCTTAAAAGCTAACCTAATTACCGGAACTGTTGCCGCAGGGCCCGTAAGCGCCACTGTCGAGAAACTGGCCACAAGCAAATGAACTCTGTTCTTAAGCATGTTGTTGTATGGATATATATCAACAGCGCGTATTCTTCAGCGTCAAGAACTAGCATGGACGCGAAAGGTTTTCGCTCCTATGAAGTTGAGAGACGAAATCGGTGCGGGAAAGGTACAAACGTCGGGTCAGAGGAAAGACTATTTAGCTCAGCAGTATTCAGAAGATACTCACATATTCATTGTTGGTAAACATTTCTCTATTCGCCTTTATATGCTCTCGACTTTATAAGCCCTGATCAGGCGAAATGCTTTCATGGCGACTACAGCGTAGGACGTCTTCCACCACAGCAGACCTATACGGAATAAAAGAAGCTGTCTCCTATATCTTGCGTCATAACGCAGGACGCGGGGTAATCTTCACGGACTGGCAACGAGTGCTACAAACCTTGTCCAACCTACTGAATAAAACAAATCACCACCAAGTTTCTCATGACATTAGACGCCTGCACCACTTTGCTGCATGCTCAACACTTCTGCATAATTTTTCAATAGATTCAAGCTCACTGCGGCATCCTGGGCAACAAAGAGTACACGATGCGTCCTGCAAAGGTATACAGCACCGTAGCTTGAAACGTATCTTCACAAAATCCGATGCGTCCCAACTCGCCAAACTATATACCCAGGATGAAAAAACCGCCTCTGGAGCTCGCCAAGTCATCAGTACCACTTTATCCATCCAATCAACCCACAGCTCAAATCATGGCCACCACTCGCTCTTCCCCGTCATCTAGAAACCATTTGCCATCGTCTCCGTCTTAACGTTGCATTTACGAACAGACTAGGATACTGTTTCTAGCGAGCTGACAGTTCGTATTGAGACAACTGCGGCTACATTGAGACTATACTTCGTATTCTCTTCGCATGTGCAGCGTACGCCAACGAACGCGGGCACTATGAACGATACATGCTGTTCGTTACCCTAGTGCCACTCATAGTCGACTCTATATCAGGTCCTTTAGGATGCTACCGACAGCAGTGACCTGCGATGATATCGCTATATGCTTGTTTAGATGTTATTGGTGTTTTAGACCAATTCTAAATTGCCCCAACATTTGATCACCCTTTGTAAAGGCACAGAACTCTACTTCGGTCTGATGCAAAGAAGCCATCATGCAGTGAACTACAGCATTGAAAGCTTCTTCTATAAAGACACTTTTTTCTCCGTCCTTTACGCAAGCACCAGGTCAGGGAATATTTACGCCGACTAAAATCTCTGTTTTTAATAGAGAGCCCTCTCTTTCTCTCTTTTTTTCCTGTCCGCATTTCCCTGCACGTTACTGCTCCTTGGTTCAAAGCACATATGAATTGACGTTGCTTGGAGTCGTAGGCTGCATGAACGAAAGTAGGAGCAAATAACAGTTTCGCAAGTTTATTACCTACGAGAGGGCAAGCGAATACGATACACAAATGTGTCCTGATCTAGGTTTATATAGAAAAACAGTGCTTCCTGACTTATGGAGCGATTCCTTCATAATTTCAATATTCGGTTTCAATACATTTCTAAACTTTGCATATTTTCCATTAAGCTTGTCCAATTCACGCCTTCTGCGAATTAATACCAGTCGCTTAAAGCAACTTATTTCTGTATTGAATTTGCATGGCGCCTCCCGGAGGTACATTAATGAAGTTTAGAACAGCAAGAATGGGATATGTTTTTTCTCCATATTATAAGAGTACCTGCCCATAATCATTCATCATACTTCAGGGAAGGTGCGTTACTTCCCTACATTTCACTCAGGCCACAAAAGCAGAACAGCCGCGCACTTCGCTACTTAAAGCTCAATGGCAGGCAGCTTTCGTAATTGATGTAGTCTCCAGTTTCAGTTCCAGTCTTGCACTGTGCTTGTTTCCAGTGTGGGATGCCAACCACACTACGTACGTTTCTTTCGAGGATGAAGCTGTTCCTTTCTTTTCTTTCCGTTCAAACGCACATCAAAATAATTTCTTCTCGCAACCATGCTTCACACTATCCATCCTCGCGAGGAGGGTTTCTCTCCTAAGAGGGCTGCAACGCATCAGTGCCAGGTGCTACTAAGAAGGGCTCCTGGTGTCGTTTTGTAGAAGTAGTCTTTTGCACTGATGGATGATAAAGTCCCGCGGGTAAAAGAACTATGGCATAGGATAGCGAAGCTAAGGAGAATAACGTTTAAGATTCATCATCTGCATGTAGAATGCGTGAAAATATTCAGACAGGTGTGAGAAAAACACCGCAGAAGATCAGTTGAGAAGAGAGAAATAGCATGGAATGGTCATGCAGATCACCGAGATGTCAGAGCTATTTAGAGGTCAGCATATGAAGAGCAAATTGGGCTTTCCATGAGGCCTGTTGAATGTGAACTCGGCAGCGTGACTAAACCTTCCATCTAAACGGAAGAAGCCGGCTAGTGCCGTACAAAGGATTGTGCTCTTAAAGCAGCACAGGAGAGCCATATATTTGGGAAAGCCCTGCGTGGTGAGCATGAATAGGCCGTCTCGCATTGTCACGGTAAACCGCATTTACGAATCTAGCTAACGCTAGCATTGAGTTTGTAACATTTGGTTGAAACGTCAATTTGAGAACCTGCAGCAGTGGTATAATCTTGCTCGGCGTGTGTCGAATTAATTTTTCCTGACTGCATCCCAGCGACTACTTGTTATTCTCTACACGGACGAAATTAGACAGAGTAGCAGTAATTCTTATCTTGACTTTAATGGATAACTGCAAAGTTTAACTTTGTGCAAGCCTCTTCTTCAACCTTGCTTCTTCTTGATAGCGTCGTTGATGTCTTTCAAGACGCCTCCAGGTAGCGCCTCTGCTTCATAGGGTGCCATGACCAGCATCGCTGCAAAATAATGGCGGGAAATAATTGGGTTTGGCATGCTAGCACATGCAAATATCAGCCAGAATGTTTCAATTTAGCTCCCCAACACCTTGATATCAGAAGGGTTTGATTCTGAGTTCTACGCGGTGTCTCGTTATAAATGAGATCACGAAGCGACTTTAAAACAGGTAGTGTTTCAGAGCGGACTCTTAGGCGCCCGTTTATGGGTTGAGCCGCGTTGCCGTTGAAGGTGTAACAAAGCCCTAGTGGATGGATAAGAGAGAAGGAGAGCGCAGGGAGCGCGCTTCTCTCCAGTCCGGCCAAGCCGAGTGAACGAAAGTACCGCCGCTCACTCATAGATGGCTTCAGAGTGGTGTGCGCCTTCGGTCCTTAACTCCATTAGCGTAGGTAGGGTGGCTGGAGGAGGGGAAGTTTGTCTCTGGCAGTACAAGCCGAGGCACTGCCTCTATGGACGCGCGCCATGCTCCGCTCAGTTGGCGGGCGGTGGCGTGAAATGTGCTGCAGCGCGCGATAGATCGTTTCCTTTATTCTTTATCGTTGTAGTATAAACCGACTTATTCAAGCAAAACTGCGCAGAATAACACAAGACGGAAGGGAGAGACACGTACTCACACACGAGCGCACGTGTGTGTGTACGTGTTTCTCCCTCCGTCTTGTGTTAATCTGCGCAAAGTTTTCTTGAATATGTCGCTACACCAACTGGCACAACGTTCTGCTCTACTAAATAAACAGACTGCCGCAGATGGGACCAAGGAGGTCGCAGTGCGGAAGTAGGATATATGCGTCGCCTACGAGACGGCCTTGCCGTTCGCGCCATCGAAGCAAGCAGAATTGGGGTCAGATTTCGCATTAGGGAGTAATGTAATTGCCTTTATAATTTTATTTGAAATTATTATTCGTCCTCATAATTTGGAATTATGTATTTATAAGAGTAATTATACGATCGATAAATTGAACTTGTTCTTGAAAGTGTCACCTTCTCCCAATATAAGAATTTCGTGCAACTGTGAATGCAAACAAAAATTATCCAGCTCTGCATAATATCCTAAACCTTGTGCTGCGTGGTCTGGATATGCGCGACCGTTCCAGGGAAACGTTGAGTCCTTGTAATTATTTAAAAAAATGTGATTTTTAGCCCCTCGAAGCAATGCAGTATAATTTATTCCGCGGATAGCTGCAGCGAATCTGAACGAGGCACACCAGTTTCTGTTACCGATAAGCTACGAAGTTGCAGGCAACAACTCCTTTAAACGCCTACTCCGTGTCTTTTTACTCGCTGTATTTCTGATGCCAACAGATAATTCAAAGAATACCTTCTTCACAGTACGAGCCCCATGACGGTCTAAACATAGCATAGCATATCAGAAATCTATTTTATCAACATTGCAGTGTTTAAACGGGTCTATATGGCTCTGGACATATTTGCGTCTCCATAGTTGCGACGAAAACTTGTATGACTCCCTTGTCTTCATCTCCACCAACGAAGACAACGCTCTGATACACGATTAAAGTAAAGAAGCAATATTTTCTCCCGGTGGGATTAAATATGAGTATATACTTTTGCGAACAGCGTCCTTGGTACAGGTATTACTGACCCTAACTCCAAATAAGATCTTTAAAATACAGTAAATAAAATAAGAAATACATTTAAACCATTTGAGATAAGGAAAATACTTCTGTAATGCATACCAATTGCAACGGCAGCAAAAACCAGAAGGTTTATTCCCAACAGGCTCCTCATAGCGAATGTACCTGGAAGAAAATATTTGGTGGAACGGGGTAAGCAGGAAAGAAACTAATTTTGGTACCTACCTTTTCTGAAAACAAAGAATGGCGCGAGCATGCAACAAATTAGAAGCGCTGAACATTTTAAAAACAGTTTTTTTTAGTTTGCAGGGTTTTAAATGCCTGTAGGTAAGTAGAAAGTGAGGCCATACAGTTACCACGGTTCATTTGACTCTCCCACTTTAAGCTTCTCATTACTAAACTGAAAAGCACCCTTTACGTAAAACTGTCCAGCCGTTGGTGCTGGCATCTGGCCCATCATGTGTAGAGGTTTTTTGGCCTTGTTTCTGCAACCAAGTGGGTGCCGACCTTAAAAGCCTCACTTGCTGAGTAGCCTGAAAATATAGTCACAAGTACCTGCAATACCTCTGCTCACGTTTAAGGCATTAGGGCGAACGCTTCCTTTCGCGACCAAAGCTGCAAAGCCGGGCCATCGCTGAAGCATTGGCTACGAATAAATATATAAGTAAAATAAACATTCCCGCGAGTGGGATTCGAAACCACGGAGACGCGAAGAGATCAGCTTGCCACTGCACCAGACAGCTATGATATTTTTTTTCTTTTATGGTATTTATTGTGCTAGTAGCTATGCTATCGCCGCAGCTGGCCATGCGTCAGGTTAAATTGCAACGCACATGTGACCTGTGTGCTGCGAATCGTTGTGTTAATCTAATCTGCCTGCGGCGCGAAAACATCTGATCACCTTAATCTTGATCAGCGTTTGTCCCGAGCCTAATATCGCCTCCATACGTGCCGACGACCCACAAAAGCAAAAGCATGAACCAATCAGGCTAAACACATGTTTCTCACTTACATCTGATTTACCTATGTTAAACACCTACCATTTTTATTCATATATTCTGTTTATTGTGCGATCTGCACTTGTCAGCAGAAAGGTGTGCGCCCACCTCTATAAAATTCCCTGTCCTAGCTTTCCGGCATAGGCTATCCACCTGCTTAATCTATGGTTTGAAAATGCCTTCTCGCCCTTAAGAATTATTTCGGTTTGTATGCCTAAAACCTATTGCTCGACATAGCAGTAGAAATGTACTGATTCTTCTCCGCCCACTTCTTACTGACGTTTCGATGCCTGCGTACTGAAATCATGCTTTAATAACAGCGCTGCTGCATCCCATTCACCATAACAATTATGTGCACGATCAGAATAATTGGAACAAAATCGAAAACAGGTGGAATTCTAAACTGTCATAAAATAAAATGCATAAGTGCTTCGGAACAAGGACACCAGTTTACTTACGCTCTGTAGTGGTCAGGTATAGAGGTGAAATGGACTGTACCAGCTGGTCCTGATATGGAAGAAGTGCGTCTAGATCAAAGCTTATATACTGAGTCCCAAGGAACGGCTCACCAATTCGCCAAAAAAAGGTTACAAAAAAATATGGAAATAAAAACGGGTTATCAGAAAAGCAATTATTCTGCGTCGAGTGTTATAGAAATTGGACCACAGAATGTCAGATTAAATTTGATCTTCAGAGGCTGCTCTGATATATATCGCATTCTAGTGCAGGAGGTTTCAAAGATATAGTCACCGGCAAGGTTTTAATGTAATGCCCGAAAAGCGCTTTAGATAAAGCAAAATATAACTTGACATGCCATGGCAGATCTCATTTCTGCCCTGCGATACCTCTTTATTTCAAGCACTTCGTGGATACGCTGTTTCATTGCTGACTTGATAAGACAGAATACCGGTGTCATTCATTTTACCAAATTGCTTCATTATCATTGCATCAGTACTTAGTCAGTTTGGCACAAATTCCACCAAGCCGCATACCGCGGCACTCCTTCAATTTAAAAAGTTTCATATGTCTGCAGGTGATGTGCCAAATCTGCCCTCCTATAGGAGATCTACATGCGATAAGATTTACGATTGCCTCCTTGTTCTTCTATTTCCAAAGCGTACGAATCCAGTGAAGTCCCTCATGCAAGACTGCTTCAAACGGATGAATTTCTTTTGCGGCACAATGCGATGCGAGCAGAAGCCACGTTACAGCTGCTGAGTTGTTAATATAGTTCATAATTCGGATGGTCATAGTGTTCCTGGTTCTTTTCTTGGCAGTTGTTGCCTGTGACGCTCAATTTCCCTCATCAGTACACAGTACTATCGATAGCGTTGTTTGTATGGCGATTGTGGATGGAATGCGCAACGTAAAAAACCAATGGGTTGATCTTCTGTTCTTTTTCTTTATAATTTATTTTCAGTGTAAATTAGTCGTATTCCTGCCTTGATTTGCAGATTCCAGTATTTTTCGCCAGCATATTACTACTACTAATTTGCAATTTACACTCACTTTAGCTAAAAGGGGATCTCTGTTCTGTAGTTCGGTTTCTGAAGTTTAATGTCCCAGATTTTGACACGCACTGTTTGAGGATACATTAGCGTGTAGTGTGGATTTATTTAAGCTACTTTGTACCTAGGGTTCAATAACGTGTAATAACAGCGCACAGAACACGGTCGTTTTGACAGTTTCCTCCCAGAAAACTTCTGCGGCACAAAGTGGGATTTGGTGCATATGACATTTAGCCGGACAGGCTGTGTCAGCAATGGTATGGACGGCAATAATTATTTGCAGTGATTCGATAGACTCTCAGGGAGCGAAACGAGCTCGGCGGGAAGTCGGCCTTACGACCAAAACAGCCCGGACCGGCCATACTGAAAGACCCTGGGTCAAGGATGGGCGTCGGACATCCAGGGGTCGACTTACTGAGCCCGACGCGCCTTGCCCACTCCCCAACGTATGGCTGATCATCAGCCGATATAAAACTGAGATCGAATTTAATTGCTTGTTAATTGTCCCGAGATCTTGTGCCAATGCCAGCCCGAGCAAGAACCGATGAACTAGACATCTTTATCTGACCTTCCGGCTGCAATTCCTCGACAAACGATACCAAGCTATATTAATGTGTATGTTGGAGAACTTTGCAGGGAGCATTAAGCAATTGCTATCAGACCCCGTCAAGTGGACTGCAGCTGGCTTATGGCTTGCTCGATACTGAATTACTGAAGTCATTTAGTCCACCTCTGCTTCGTTACTCGACACACCTCGAGTGGCTGATCAAATGAAAACATCCATTCAGTGATTAGCAAGCCATGAGCCTGGTGCAGGCCACAAATAGCTTGGATGTAGCAACTGCCCAATATTCCCTGCTAAGATACACAAACTTCATCAGTGTACGGGCAGCATGGAAAAAATAATCTGTAGAAAAAACGCCCTCCTGAACCACACAGGGACATCAAGAGAGAGAGTGGCTGGAGTTCTAGGGGTAGCAGTAACTACGCACATAAATTCGCATAACCCAGCTACATAAGCAAAGCTTAGAGGCCATCAAGAAAGGTATACCGATTCCGTTCAACAACTGATAGCCGAAAGTAGGGTGCGACACTAAACTCAGCCATCAAGAAACGACCCACCAAAAACTGAAGGGGACACTTACGCTTCGCCTTTAGGGTATTAAGAGATAGTCTTAACTAGTTTATGCTTACATAGGCCGAATTGAACATTTTCTTGTTTACATTCAAGATCAGTGGTAGCCATTTTACCATTCCTGGAGAGTGGAGCAGCTCCAGTGGTTAAGCGTTGCGCCAATGCGCTGCTACGGCAGGTGCTGCCATCTGTGCGGCTTGTGAGACCCAGGCTGCTCTTCCCGAGCAACCTCTGGCAACCATCCGTTGAATTAAAATGATCTGCCACGTTGGGCAGTTTCCTTGCCATTACGGTGGGCAGGTTTTGAAGACCTTACAAGGTCATGCGACCTAAATGCCCGACCTGCGAGCTCAGTTACTGGTTGTTTATGGTCAACGACATTGACGCCGACCATGACAACGATTTCTCTATGACACGGGGAGCTGAACGGCACCGTGTTAATGCGTATTTCTTTGTGCAGAAGCGCCACGTTATCGTCATATTACCATTCTGTGGTACTGAAGCATGAAACCCGACGTACACAGCAGGCCGTGTCTATGCAACGGCATCTCTAAACGACACACAAGATTTTCAGAAATTGGCCACTCTTATAATAGTTCAGGTTAAATGCAAGCGCTACGGTAAGCTCTACCATTCAATCGTCAACTGTAGGGTCACATATTGGCATGAAGTTATACCGTTGGATTACCTCGGGTGTAGACCAGGAAGTACCATCAATTGATTATGAAAAAATAGCGCAAATAGGAAGAAGTACGGAAAGAACGACGCCGACAAGCGCCAACTCGCAAATAGGATTTATTGCTGAAAGACGGTCTTTATAGAAGTCACTTCGAAAAACAAGACTAGCAGCTTCCCCTTGGAAGCCCGAGTGAAAGGGAGAAAAGAATTGTAAGCAGCACGTGCCACTCATCGCTAGAGAAGACAGAAATCAGCAAAAAGTACTTTTTATTGAAAAGAATATTATTGCAATAGAGGCACTAAAAATCAATTTCCCAGTCTGCCATGGTAGCAGGGGGCTCGCTGACACACAGATTTTGACATTTACTTATAAAGTATGCTTCCATAATTTCACCGCCGTATTAGACTGTTCCACCGTACCATTGTACTTTTCAGAGATCGCAACCACCTTGTACATGACATTTTCTTTAATTCTGCCCCATACCACAGCCACGTTAACTACGCTACTCGTAAGTTAGTGGAGATTTGGCTGTCACTACAGGAGCGTGTTTTAAACAAGAAATATTGTCTCTTTAGGATGTGCTAACGTTGCCGCAATCCGGGTCTGTTAGCTTATTTTGGGGAAATTTTAGAGCAGTGAACATGACGATAATAGTGAAGCTGAGGAAGTAAAAGAAGAAGGACGTTCGTCGAACGGTTGTGTCAGCTTGAGAACTGGCTTCTAGCCAAGCTCTGTGCATTTCCATCTGTTTCACCATGCGACAATACACCTCCATACCGAAGCACTATTTTGTTTCAGGTTTGAGTGTGACCAGCTGAACGATGGCAAAGGCTTTATCGTCGAATTCACATCCTGGGAGGCTTGAACACTGCAGATTAAGTGCCAGTTCTTCAGTTTAGTTCAAAAGAACATGTTAGGGCGGTTACCATCACAGCCTGAATTCTAATGGGGGAAGAAACGACTAAGATATTCCTGTTTCTCAGTACCTTGTTGGACCTATTCTAAGCTTTTTGCGCGTTAGATATATAAGATTATTCAATTCAAAATCACCCGAGGGAAACAATTTAATAATCATTTTTACCAAGTGTATTTTAAATGCTCGTGTCAATTTCTTTGTTTCATTCTTGCACATATTTAAACAAAAACATAATAAGCGTGAAGGTTTTTGTGTATTTTTCTCGAAACTCGTTTCATGCGTTCAAAATTTATAATGATGAATCTGCGTCTGTCTCATTCTAAAAGCAACTGCCAAACATGGCTTCACATTACATGAAAATAAATTTCGATTCGGTTGAAGGCATCAAGCCACAAGAGCGCTAATGTTATTAATTTCTCTAATTCTTTTTAGTTGATTAGTGAACTTATGAAACCGGAAATTTTCTTTATACTGTTGGGAATTAACAGCAGAAGATACCTTATATTTAATTGCCCTAGGTGGTACATCGTTGAAAGCTGCGGCATAGAAGCATCACAGTAACATTTTTTTGCCCGAGGAAAACTACTCAAGGTCATTCAGTTTCAAGTACTCACCTATAAAAGAGCCACGTAGAATGAGGTTTTGACTAATTTCTAATTGCTTAGCACAATTATATTGACCGGAGGGCGTTTTAAAAATCAAGGCTAACTCAGCTAGCATACTGTTCTGCTTCGCCATGGCGGGGTAACGTGGAAAAATTTTCCGTTCAATTCGGTTATTTCACAATTGAAGTTCTCAAGATTTGCGCAAGCTGCAAAGAATGTCAGCTGATTAACTGTAGGTGGCGTCAAAAGTTATTTCAGATATTTCTTCAGATGCCCATGCCTTGTTTTGGCAGCAGTGTGGTAAAGCCATCGAATGCAATTTAGATAACTTGCTTGAGATGTCGAGACGCAATACTGTTTTATTAAATAAAATACTAACGATCCTAACACGCCTCAGTTTTACAAACAGGTTTTCCTAAACTGATATAATGGCTGAGTAATACGACTTTGGCGCAGGTCATAGGTGAAATCAATGTATTTAATTAGGGTGCAGACTTCTGCAGACTCGTGATACAGGAAATAATTTGTGCCGCCCTGGAATTGCTAGTTAAATTCCAACAGAATAGCTGGGACCATAGAAATGAGGCTAAATTGTCCCGATAACATTATGTGTGGCATTGAGTAGATTTTCTCTCCGCATTTCTAAGTAAGCGGAAACTATACGACATGTCTCAGTTTCATGAAGATGCATTATTGGCGTGGGCAGAACCAAAAATCTGCATAGTTTATTCTAGAATGTACCAACGCCCATAAGAACTTTCCTACGACAAAAATCTAACGTGTGACTGATATTGACTTTTAGACATTATTTCGAGCAAGGTAATACTTTATTTACGAGAGTTTACATAAAACAGATTCCACGCTTTTCGGCACTGGGGTCGATATCGGTGTTTTCTAGTTTTTCTTTCTGCCTATAGAGACCAACTTCTAGGATCAGAGGGCATGATTTTTAGATTTAATTGAAAATATGTGGAACAAAAAATCTCATTTCAAACCTAACTGAAAAATCTTCTGCAAACTCTTTGGAAGTCCTTTCTTCTTTTCGCGGAATTTTAGACCACAGATTCTTAGAAAAGAAAAAAAATTCCCTAAAGGTAACACCACTTTTTGAAGAAGCACCGAAACTGCCACTGAACCAACGCAAATACGGCAATAGCGAAAGTGATTAAGCAAATATACAGCTGACTGCAGCCGTTCAATGTATCAAGGTCGGGTTATGGGCTCCGATTTCGTATCTGCTGCCCAAGTTTCCCTTTGTCACGTGTTCTGTGTATCACCTTTTAAGCTAGGTTTATATGACTTGTCTGTGAGGTTGTTCCTGTGTGCGTGGGGATGATAACGGTCGACAAAAATCCTGCTAACATCGTGATTGTCTTTTTTCTACATGCAGCGCCGATAAGCGAGTTCGTATGTTGTGTGTCGATTGACTGATTCACAAAGATGACGGCTGCAGCTGGAAGCTTGCCATCGGTGAGAATGAATTGTCACATGAACTTGAAGGTTATGTTTAAGAATAGGCAAACAAAGATTCACGGATACTAAATAGTGGGTTCAATATCAAAGAAGCTGGTTTGGTTTGGTTTACCTCAAATTTGGCTGAGGACTGATCAGGAAGTAGTTGTCCTGCTGCATTAATCAAGACTGACCAAATATTTAGGGGAATCCCCCAAGGTGGAGAAGATTTGTAATAAGGGAGTAATTACTCATTGACGTCCACCCAAGCGCAGCCGTATGGCTGCGCTCGGGTGGACGTCAATGAGTAATTACTCCCTTATTACAAATCTTCTCCACCTTGGGGGATTCCCCTAAATATTTGGTCAACACTGTTCCCACTTTGAGTTATAGATCAATTCGCTCTCGCCCTACCATAAGCTTGCCGTCCCGGTTAGCTCAATTGGTAGAGCGACTGCTCCGGTGTAGCGGTGGTCCCGGGTTCGAACCCCGGACCAGGACGAATTTTTCTTTAACTGCGAAGTTTCTGTGAAAGCTGTATAGCTTTCCTTTGTAGCCGTATGGCTGCGCTCGGGTGGACGTCAATGAGTAATTACTCCCTTATTACAAATCTTCTCCACCTTGGGGGATTCCCCTAAATATTTGGTCAACACTGTTCCCACTTTGAGTTATAGATCAATTCGCTCTCGCCCTACCATAAGCTTGCCGTCCCGGTTAGCTCAATTGGTAGAGCGACTGCTCCGGTGTAGCGGTGGTCCCGGGTTCGAACCCCGGACCAGGACGAATTTTTCTTTAACTGCGAAGTTTCTGTGAAAGCTGTATAGCTTTCCTTTGTAGCCGTATGGCTGCGCTCGGGTGGACGTCAATGAGTAATTACTCCCTTATTATTAATCAAGACTATTGCGACTATTTCGAACCTTACCATTTTACAAAAAAAAACAAATCAAACTCCGTACCAGGACCATAACCTGAGTACAGGGATCGCGAAAACGTTTATCGCGTAGTATGGGGCTGCCAAAACATAAACTCAGCAACTCAAATACCATATTCGACGAAGGAACTGCTGGAGGTAGCGCCGTCTCGATAACACATGGAAAATCTACGTAGAGTAATCGACCAGGCCTGTATCACCGCAGCAGTTGATGGGGCCCTGAACTAGAGGCTCTACCAACCACGCCCGCGAAGAGTACTTTTAAGCAATAAAAGTTGTTCATTCATTCATTAATTCATTCATTCTTTCATTTAACGGCGACACATTTGCTTTAATTTGGGTGTCCGTTCGCATTTTCCTACATTTAAGTGCGTCTTCATTCAAAGCACGCAATATGCGTTAACGCCGTTTCGAATCGTACGCTCTATGAATGAAAGTATCACCTTAGTGAAGAAGGTTCAGGCAAGACTTTTAGATACAACAGGACAAATCAATACGCAACATATGTGCTATCTACGGAAGAGCTTGTTGTTGGGCTAGTTGGTAGTTATTCATAATTAAATTCAAAGGCGCCAAACCATACGCACACACACACACACAGGAGAAGAACGAAAGACGAGACAGAGCGCCTCTGTCTCGTCTTTCTTTCTTCTCCTGTGTGTGTGCGTGTGTGTGTATGGTTTGGCGCCTTTGAATTTAATTATGAATAACTATCTACGGAATTTAAGCTGTCCATTCCAGTGGCTTGGTGGGTTTTTTGTTGAAGCACTGACGTTGATTCCTCCTCTTACTATCAGCAGAATGGTGGAGCTTTTCGCTGCAGTAAATAGCATACGTAAGTCCTAATTCTAGTAGCAACATCAGGTCAACCAAGGCATGATTTGAGAAGGCCTAAGAACACATGACGAGCAACACTTCACGTTAAGTTTAGAATGTTGCTTTTGCGGCTTTGCCTAGTCGGTACTGTCACGAAATGTATTTTTCTCGTGTGGCAGGTCTGGACGGAAAATTATCTCCCTCATCCGAGCAGAATTAATCTGCTTGTCGTTTCTTCCTTCCAGCTCTGCAGCCATATATGACAAAAATAATTGCATCTTATACAGGTCTATTTAGATTCTATGTTTCACGTTGTACTTTGGAGATAACTGGAGCCTGCGTCGCTTTCCACGGTATACCAGGTGCTGCCGCTAACTTTAGACAAAGTAAATGAATCTATGGGGCCCCAACAGTTAGCCGTACATTAAGCAGTGAGATTGGCCGCTATATACTGTGCGTATTTTAACTTTGCCGAGTTGAGAAATGAAATGACATTCCATGACTGGAGCGCAAATGACGAGACATGGTAAAAAGAACAAAACCATTGTATCTCGTCATTTGCGCACTAAACGTGGAATCCAAAAACCAACTCGAAACGCGGATTATTTTGTAAATAAATAAAAAGGAGCCTTCAGCTATCGTGTTTCGGGTGAATATTTGAGTGTGAAAATATACCGTCGCCCTAAACTCCATACATCATCAATTTTTTTCGAGAAAGTTAGCGCAAAATTACAATCAAAAGAGAACAGAGACATATGAAGAATAACAAGCACTCCTTCCTTTTCCTTCGTCTGTCTTTTTGTGCTTATGTTCTGTATATTATGCAATACCGACTAGCCCGAGAGCACGCCCTTTGGATCTGCAGTTTTGTTTCGGTCTGTGCATTATTTCGTTTACCATTTTGAATACAAGCAGGGAAATAAGAAAAGAACAAACAATTGTTACAGTGTACATGGGCGCCGCGAGAGCAGTGCCCCAATACGTGTAGCAGTTCAACATAGGTACCTTCGATGGTGTTTGTTAATGTCAATGGGGAGAAACAATGATGTGGCGCTGGCAGGAAAATTAGGATGTACAGCTGCTACCTGATTGCCTTCATTGCGGAAGACTGCAGGCGCGGTGTTTGTCCGTAATCACGATCTTAAAGAGCAAAGTGTTACGAAGGGACGCAAAGAGATCACAACATAAATTATCAATCCTGTCAATGAATCGACATAAACACCGTCCATTAAATCCAAACAGGGGTATTTCCTTGCTCCAGTTTGACACTACTTCCTAGCCGTTGTAGGTAGAGTACATAAAACTACACGACGGACGCGGCCTGTTCTTCAACGTGGGGCTTCTGGCAGATGACCGGGGCCCTGCTCTCTCTTACACGTGGAAAGCGGCATTTCACTGGGAAATTTTTCAGGTGCGAACCACGACAGGTGACGGGAGGTTAGCAGGTGACGCACACAAACACTACAATGCCTGACGCGCTGCCTGTTGTTCACGTTGGACTTGTAAACCTCCACCATTAATTAACAAAGAACTTCAAATGAAGACAAAGATTTTTCTAACCGCATATAGGAAAAGTTGCCGACAGCAAACCATGTAAATGAGGAGAAATTCGTGTGCATTGCAAACAATTGCAATCCAGAGCGATCCAATAGGTGCTAAAGAGCAGTTTAAGTATGATCAAAGCGTGAAGGGAATTTCGCTTCTTCAGTCCGAGTCATTTTTACCAAAGCTACGTTAGCGGGGATATCGGGACCGGCCGCGTTTTCCAGGATAAAAATGAGTCTTGATTCCTGGAAGCTAATTACTTCGTGTATTTTCAGTAGTCAGTTAAGCGCATCAAAAAGATCAGTGTTTATGATGAAGCTTCTCGCATAAAACTGGCCAAGCAATCACAGCCACATGCATACACCTGCTGGGGTTTGGAATGCAGGATATTCGAGTTGGCTAGTTTAGCTTCACAACAATCACACAGTTTTCTGCTCATGTCAGTGACAGGAGAATGAAGTCTACTTGAAGTGAAGGGCACATGGCGCTTCTGTTTTGGAGTCACGAGAGACCACAACCAATGGAATGCCATTAAAATGCATTGCATAGCATCTCCACTACTCCAGCCTATATGCACAGCGTGACCACTGGCAGTTGTTTTGAGTGAGATGAGTTCTGTATAGCCCACACTAGCTAGATTGTATTGTGCGTGCTGCTCCTCTCTCATGCAATATATTCCGGATCATGCCAGATGAACCAATTTACTCCACATTTCTCCCTTCAAAACTGACTGACGAACACGAGGTTGAAAAATCGTATTTATAGAAACTGGCTGTGTTTACTTTAATGTGTCCCTGCATGCAAGGTTGATTAGAGGCCCTTTGCGAAGTCACTCTCATAATAAAAGCCGTTCGTTCGATGCTGCCATTTCACATGAGGCAGCCTGGAAGAACTGTTTAACTTTTCGACAAAACGTCTATTGACTGTAAGTAAACTGAAGTCATCATTCCCTTCTTCTAAGTGATTGATATATGAAGGCTTAAGCCTTGCCTCTTTGTGGCATGATGTTATGCTCCTCGTCTGTGAAAAGATATTACAGCTCTGAACTATGTTCAATATCTTTGCACATAAGCGTCTGCAGCAGCCTGCAGACTTACATGGGTCATTTTTATCAGGTCTTTTTTATCATTTTATCAGTGTTTTTTAAGGTTAGTACAAAACCACCGTTTGATCGTATATACATCAAAACAGCTCTTCAAATTTGCTAAGCATTTTTTCTTGTTTCACTTTGTGCACCTCATCGTGTGTTATGCCCAGCACTTAGTCCAAGTCACTGTCTTAAAATGTCACCCAAGCGCTTCTACACGCGACGATGTCACGGGGACAACCAATATAAATGAGTGAGGACACAGTGCGAAACTTTTCTTTTATCTCCAATTTAGAAAAATTACCTCCTGCGACGATGGCTCTTCGAGCTTTAATGCGGTGAATTCATTGTAAATCAGGTCACCCCATAGTTTCCCTGTGTAAAACAGTTGTGTGTTTCTTTGTCCCATGTACAATAGTTTTTTTTTAAAGATGAAAAGCAGCAGTTTCTTATTACTACATCAATGATCTGCTTTTGTTCTTGTGGAATAGATTGCTATGAAGTCATCCAAAAACACAAGTGATATCGCATAGATGTAACCTTAAGGTTGAGTTTAAAATTATGGCAACTGCTTTTAGTTTTGATGCTGATAATTCACAAGGGATGAAGGTGACAGCCCATGAGGCGATGGAATCAATGTGTCCGAAGTAAAACTCAAATATTATGCAACAGCACTGTTTTTGCTGTGCGGAGTTTTCAAATGTAACATTAAGGAGATAATACTCGAAGCGAGAAATATACTGCACTACAAGTTTCTTTTTTGTTCTGAATAAACCAAACCCCCACAAAGTGCTGAAGACAACAAGGATAGCATTTTTCAATACGTCATCATCCTGCCTTAAGCGTTACACTCTTGTGCATGCTCGCGATTCGTTAAGAATGCGTGCTGGATTTCGCATTTTTTTGCAATACCTCGGTGCTTGCGTTGCTTTCGCTTTCAGAATGCAACAATACTCAAATATTTTCTTGAAGCTAAAGCCGTTACTATGCGCCGCTTCGAAATAAACCTGCTCGTTCCGGTCGCCGTCGCAATTGGTAACACGTAATTTGAATATTTGTTGTCCTCGGAATGCTTGTATATAGATCCTGATCATTGAACTTCAGATAAGTGTAATCTGTTTTCCGGATAGGAACATCAAAACATCTTTTATGGACACGTCCTTCAAAATATGCAACCCAGATATGTAAAAAAAGTTAATATATAATACGTTTTATCCACCCTATATTACAGTATTCTGTTCAGCCTGCGCAAGAAGCAAGCGCTATAGAAGTAGACATACGCATATACTAATAAGTGAAACTGTCAACCGCAAAAGGTCACCTATTCAGGCATTCGTTTCACCCCAACTTGTTTACAGCGAAGTCTTACCGCATTCCGCACACTACCCCTTTCCGCAACATCTCAGTACTGTCCTCAAGAAGTTCTCCCTCGATTAAAAACACATTGTGAAAACTTCGGTAAGAAAAAGAAACACCAAAGTCATAGCCGGGATTATATGAATTAATGTACAGTGAGCTATTATTGGCATCTGGTGGCTACTGATTTACTTGCCAATCTTTGCGCAGACAATCATAACAAGCTCATCTCTATATACTCTAGGTTGAGAGCCCTCCGTCGTTCAAATTACGTAATAAATGCTCTGTAATGTTTTTTGGTTCTTGGCGTTTTACCTCAAGCAACCTGAAGACCATGCAATGTTGACGAAATCAAAACAGAGGATAAAAAAAGCTCTCTTCCTGTCGTTGCCTCGTCCTCTGTTGTTACCGCGCTATGCTTTCTGTGTAGTGATAATAAAAAGGTGTATAATGTTTGCAATTCTAAAGCAGACCCATGCATGAATTCTTTTTCTGCCTAAGGGGCGATGCGCTAGCGTTGTGGTGGGTGGTAAAATGTAATTACTCATTACTTCTCAAATACGAGAAATGAACACGTTATAATGTGATAAAATGAAAAGCCACCTTTTTCTGAATGTTTGTGCGTAATTGACAGGCGTTAACCAGATGGTTACATCTGCAGGAAAGCGAAATGCAGCGATAACTGGTGGCAGGAGAGATGGAGCGAAAATATGACTTGAGAGTACCGCACAGCGCCCTTGCGTAGTAAAACAGTACCAGGTGCCCGAAGTGCTGCAACGTTGCCTGTGACACATTTTGTGTTCGAGAGAACGCAGCCTTAGTTCAAAGCGCACAAGCCGCGCAAATGAGCGCACATGGGTCAAGCCCGACTACGAAGGCCTGCTCGTAAGCCGCTAGAGCTCGCAGGGAATGAGAGCGCATTCAGGGACGGACGCCGCTAGGATGGACAGTGCCGCCGCTCCGCTTTCAATGCGCAACGCGTTTTCGCGGGGCTTTCGGTTATGTTATTTGCGTAGCACTTTGGCTCTGTCTGGCCCCTTCGATCTCTCAGCAGGAGTCACGGCAGTTGATTGATTATACAGTGCTGCCCTCCTCTGCTGTGCATTCGAAGACTTTATTACGAGACATTCCTGTGCGATTTGGTGACTGAACATAATGAAGCAACATAGAATAAAGACATTGTGCGTTTGAATGTTCATTAAGGTGTGGGTTTGGGCTAGTTGCTCTTCAGATCTTTACGCAAAACATGCAGACAACTAGAAAGAAATTGCGAGTTACGTTGTCTGCATCTTTTCTCGTCTTTGTCTTGTCTTTTTCTTCACACTCTGGAGTGTCGTGTACCGAAGCGAGCTCACGCGAGTGGAATAGCTGCTCGTGTTTACTCGGTAATTCGAGATCTTCACTCCTCGCTAGCCGTTTCGTCCGCTCGTCCCTAAAGCGCCGAGGACAGTATCCATCCCTGCTGGAGGAATCGCCTCGGCAGCATTCGGTGCTATAATCAGCGCGGCTGCAAAAAGACAAATGTGTCACATATTTCACATGGACCTGTTTCAAAATTGCTGCTGCACATTTGCTGTACTTAGAAAGGGCACATTGCGATGAAGAAATTTCGCATGAATATTCGTCTTGGTCAAATGTTTGTGGGAGTCCCCCAAGGTAGGTAGATTGGTAATAGAGGAGTAATTACTCCTTTATTATTAATAATTTTCTTGTACCACCTGCACGCATTCACAAACAACCTGCTGTTTAAAAAGAAAGTCCTGTTTAAAAGGAAAGTTCTACGAACAGTTCTTGCTTTAAATAAATGTCAACTCCGGACCTACCGCAGCATTTTTTTGGACGGTATTCCATTAAAGGGACTATGCAGCGAATTAAAAGTAGCTTATAAATTTTTTCAGTGACTAGAAATGATGCTAAGAAGTGTTCACACGAAGTATGAGTTTTGGGAACTGAGGCGGCAATTTATTATGAATTTTTATAAACACTGTTTTTAAAAACACGGTTTTCAAAACCTTAGGACCTCGAGTGTACGGGAATCTTCGAAAAACACTAATGTGATTTGAATTTATGAAAAAGCAGACGTTAAGAGAAGCAAAAATTCTCAACCGATCAGTTTTCGGTCCGCCTCCTACAATTTATTTAAGAAGACAATCA
This sequence comes from Amblyomma mixtum, assembly GCF_055824585.1. Taxonomy (NCBI): domain Eukaryota; kingdom Metazoa; phylum Arthropoda; class Arachnida; order Ixodida; family Ixodidae; genus Amblyomma; species Amblyomma mixtum. Next base: position 246,636,580 of record NC_143013.1, read on the forward strand.
GGTGAAGAGTAAGGACGATCTTAGTGATCAATCAACGAAAGTACTAGGCAGGCTTTCATAACGCGTATTGAACAATTGGCCATAATTTTTGCACTGCCAACCACGTGGTAGAAAAGTGCGCTAAACATAACGAACTGATATAAAAAGCCTTATAAGATAGTGATAAAGCATCTATCACAGGCCAACCCTCATCATAAATCCAGGAATTGCAGAACTAGGGTGTAGATTAGCTATATATAATAATAATACAATATATCTATAGCCGCTATGGGAGGCAAGGGAAGTCTCATTAGCACTTGGAAATGTACGTAGACTGATTGACCAGGCATGTGTCACCGCAGGAGTTGATGGGGCCCTGGACCAGAGGCTGTACGAAGCGCGCTCTCCAAGACTACGTTTAACTAATATAAGTTTCTTTATTCATACACTTAACGATAACACAATATCTTTAATTTCGCTGTCCTTTCATATTTTCCTCCATGCAAGTGCCTCATGATTCAAAGCACATAATATGCGTTGACGCTGCTTAAAATTGTATGCTCTATAAATGAAAGTATAACCTTAAAATCAATGTTCACGCAAGCCTTTTCGATAGAACAGGAAAATCAATACGCGACACGCTTGTGTTATCTGCGGAATTTAAGGTACCCGCTTGAGGTGACGGTAGATTTTTTGTCGAAACATTGCTGTTGATGCCTCCTCTTACTATCAGCAGATCTTGAGGCACGCGTTTTGGGTCATCAGTTTTGTTTTGGTATGTACATTATTTCTTTTACCATTTTGAATACAAGCAAGGAAATAAGAAAAGAACAAACAAATGTAACGATGTGCATTGGCGCCGCGAGAACAGTGCGAAAATACATGTAGCTGTTTAACATAGGTACCTTCGATGGTGTTTTGGAATGCGAATAGGGAGAAACAATGATGTGGCGCTGGCAGCAAAATTAGGACGTGCAGCTGCTACCTGATTGCGTTCACTGCGGAAGACTGCAGGCGTGGCGTTTGCCCGTAATCACGATCTTAAAGAGCAAAGTGTTACAAAGGGATGCAAAGAGCCCAGAATACAGACGGGCAATCACGAAACGCCACTCGACGAGAACGAGCTCTGCTTATTCCTTCCGCATGCATACCATTAGAGCGAAAGCCGGGCCCGCTCTTTGAATCCGTGAGCATAACATCGGCTGCGTGAACGAAAACGCAGTGTCTATCTGTCCGTGTATAGTGGAGTTGAGGGGGTAGAAGAGGAGTGAGGAGGAGTTTCCGTGACGTCACTAAGGAGGAAGTTTACAGTGGACAGGTGTGCCAAGGCTGAAGCGGGAGGGAGGGAGGGGAAGAAGTGGCACAGAACTCATATAGAATTGGAAAAAATTGAATTAGAATACGAAGTGTATTGAAATTGGAGTTGCAAATGTAATTGGAATTTTAAATAAAACTTCAAAAATTGCAAATGCAAAAATTTGAAGGATTGAAACATTGAAGCCACAAAATTTTGAAGAAGTGGAATTGCAGACAGCCAATCGAAAATGTGCAAAGAAATATTTGTCAGATCGCAACAGAAATTTTCAATCCTGTCAATGAATAAACAGCAACATCGTCCATTAGATCCGAGCAGGGGAATTTCTTTGCTCCATTTTGGCAGTACTTCCTAGACGTTGTACGTGGCGTACATGAAACTACACGACGGATGCCGCCTGTTCTTCATGGTGGGGCTTCTGGCAGCTGGCCGGGGCCCTGATGTCTCTTACACGTGAACAACGGCATTTCACTCTAAACGTTTTCACGTGTGAACCACGACAGGTGACAAGAGGTTAGCAGGTGACGCACGCAAAAACTACAATGCCTGACGCTGCCTGTTGTTCACCTTGGACTTGTAATCCTCCAGCATTAATTAACAGAGAACTTCATATGAAGAGTTAAATGTTTTTTCTAACCGCATATGGCAAACGTGGCCGAGACCAAACCATTTCAATGAGAAGAAATTCGTGAGCATCGCAAACAATTGCAATCCAGAGAGACCCAGTATGTGCTAAAGAGCAGTTTAAGCATGAACACGGTGTGTAGAAAATTTTGCTTGTTCAGTCCCACTCATTTTTACCAAAGCTACGCTAGCGGTGATATCGGGACCGGCCACGTTTTTCAGGATAAAAATGCGCCTTGATTCGTAGAAGCTAATTACTTCCGATATTTTCAGTAGTCAGTTAATCACATAGAAAAGATCGCTGTTTATGATGAAGCTTCTCGCACAAAACTGGCCAAGCAATCACAGCCACAAGCATACACCTGCTGGGGTTTGGAATGCAAGCTATTTGAGTTGGCTCAATCACACAGCAATCACACAGTGTTCTGCTCATGTCAGTGACAAGAGAATGAAGTCTAGTTGAAGTGAAGGGCATATGGCGCTTCTGTTTCGGAGTCACGAGAGACCACAACCGATGGAATGCCATTAAAATGCTTTGCATAGCATCTCCATCACTCCAGGCTATCTGCACAGCGTGAGCACTGGCAGTTGCTTTTGAGTGAGAGGAGTTCTGTATTGCCCACACTAGCTAGATTGTATTGTGCGTGTTGCTGCTCTGTCATGAAATATATTCCGGATCATCACAGATGAACCAGTCTGCTCTGCATTTATCCCTTCAAAGATAACTGAGGTACACGAGGCTAAAAATCGTATTGATAAAAAACTGGCTGTTTGTACTTTAATGTGTCCCGGCATGCTCAGTTGATTAGTGGTCCGCTGAGTAGTCACTCTCATAATATAAGCCGTTCGTTCGGTGCTCCTTTTTCACATTAGGCAGCCTGGAAGAACTGTTCTCCTTTTCGACATAACGACTATTGACTGTGAGTAAACTGAAGTGATCATCCCCTTTTCCTAAGTGCCTGATATATGAAGGCTTAAGCCTCGCCTCTTTTTGGCATGATTTTATGCTCCTGGAGTGTGAAAATATATTACAGCTCCGACCTAAGTTTAATATCTTTGCACATAAGCGTCTGCAGTAGGCAGCAGACCTCCATGGGTCATTTTTTTTCAGGTCTGTAGAGCACTTGTCCGATGGTTGAAAGCTAAGATTATTTAGGTTCTGAATGCAGCAAGGGTATCAATAAGTTTCTGCACTGCCAACCACGTTGGATAAAAATGCGCTAAACATGATGAACTGCTATAAAAAAGCTTTAAAACATAGTGAAAAAGCATCTATCACCGGCAAATCCTCATCGTGCATCCAGGTATTGCAAAACTAGTGTGCTGAATAGCTATATCCAATAATAATACAATTTAAGTTTCTTGATTCATACACTTAACGATAAAACAATAGCTTTAATTTCGCTGTCCTTTCGCATTTTCCTCCATGCAAGTGCTTCTTGATTCAAAGCACATAATATGCGCTGACGCTGCTTGAAATCGTATGCTCTATAAAGGAAAGTATAACTTTAAAAAACAATGTTCTCGCAAGCCTTTTTTAACAGAACAGAGCAAATTAATACGCGACACGCATGAGTTATCAGCGGAATTTATGCTATCCGCTTGAAGTGGGTTGATGGGTTTTTTGTTGAAACACTGACGTTGATGCCTCCTCTTACTATCAGCAGATAGTGAGGCTTTTCGCTGGAGTAAATAGCATAGGTAAGTCCTAACTTCTAACTACAACATCAGGCTGACTAAGTCATGATATGAGAAGGACTACGAACACATGCCGAGCAACACTTCACGTTAAATTTAGAATGTTGCTTTTGCGGCTTTGTAAAACCTAGCCGGTTCTATCACGCAATGAATTTTTTTCATATTGCAGGCTTGGACGGGACATTATCTCACTCATGCGAGCAGAATTAATATACTTGTCATTTCTTCCTTCGAGATTCGCTGCCAGCCATAATAGAGAGTAATCTAATCACATACACGTATTTTTTAATCCTGTTTTTCAAATTGTACTCGAGAGATAACTGGAACGCGCGTCGTTGTGCACAGTATACCAGGTGCTGCCGCTAACTTTAGATAAGGCTATGAATCTATGAGGCCACAACAGTTTGTCGTACATTCAGCAGTGAGATTGGCCGCTGTATAGTGTGCGTATTTTAGCTTTGCCGAGTTGAGAAATGAAATGACATTCCATGACTGGAGCGCAAATGACGAGACATAGTGAAAAGAACAAAATATCTGTGTCTCGTCAGTTGCGCTCTCACCATGGAATCTTAGAACTTCTTGTAAAGCACATTATCTTGTAAAGAAACAAAAAGGTGTCATCCCCAATCGCTTTTCGGGTTGATATATCAGTGCAAAAATATACTGCGACCCGAAACATCCCTACACCATCACTTTTGCTGAGAAAATCAGCGCAAAATAAATAAAAGGGCAAGAAAACATGCGACGATATACAAAAGCGCCTCCATTGTCGTTCGTCTGTATTTTTGCGCTCATTTTCTGTACATTATGCAGCACCAACTAACCCGAAACCACGCACTTCTGATAGTCAGTTTTGTTTCGGTATGTGTGTTTTTACGTTCCTAATTTTGAATACAAACAGGGAAACGTTGGAAAAGAGCCTAATATGAGAGTGTTCGTGGGCGCCTCGAGAGCAGTGCCCTCATACGTGTAGCTGATGAACACAGGTACCTTCGATGGTGCGTGGGAAGATGAATGAGGAAAAACAATGGCGTCGTGCTGGCAGCGAAATTAAGACTTAGCTGCTACCTGATTGCGTTCTGTGCGCAAGACTGCACGCGCGGCGGCTGCCCGTAATGACATGCATGCAGCAAGCAGTGCTCCTCCAGCTTCATCGGGCGTTTCACCTGCCCTACAACAGGGCAATCACGAGCCTAAGGAGGAACCTAATATCTTCGAATGCATTTCAGACATCAGTTCTACGAATGAAAAAGGGTCACTATTCATGATGAAGCCTCTACCATAAAACTAGGCACGCAATCACAGTCACGCCAATACACGTGCTGGAGGTTTGGAATGCAGGCTATTTGAGTTGGATAGTTTAGCGTCACAGCAATCCCACAGTTTTCTGCTCATATCAGTGACAAGAGTGCAAAGTCTTTACTTGATGTGAAGGGCATATGGCTATTCTGTTTTAGAATAGCGAGAGACGAGAGCCAAAGGAATGCCATTTATATGCCTTGCATAGCATCTCCATCACTCCAAGCTTTCAGCCACAACATGACCACTTTCACTTGCTTTTGAGTGATATTATATTGTGCGTTTTACTGCTCTCTCATGCTATATATTAGGGACCATCCCAGATGAACCAATATACCCTGTATGTGTCCCTTCAAGCCTAACTGACATACATGAGGCTGAAAAATCTCATTTATGAAAACGGGCTCTTTCTATTTTAATGTGTCCCTGCCGCTGCATTAGTGGTCCCCTGCGTAGTCCCCCTCATAATTAAAAACCGTCCATTCGGTGCTCTTATTTCACATTAGTCAGCCTGGAAGAACCTGTTTGGGTTCCGACATAAAGGCTATGGAACGTAAGTGAACTGGTGTCATCATTCTCATTTTCTAAGTGCATGATATATGAAAGCTTAAGCCTTGCCTGTTTGTGGCATCATGTTATGTTCGTCATGTGGGAAAAGATATATATCTGCGCTGACGTTGAGTATCTTTGCCCATAAACGTCTGCAGTATGCTGCACACCTACATGGGTCATTTTTATCAGGTCTGTATAGCAGTCGTCTGATGGTTGGAAACAAAAGCATTTATGTCCTGAATACAGTAAGGGCATCAATAAGTTTTTTTCAAGATTAGTACAAAACCACCGTTTGATTATGTACACACCAAAACAGATTTTTGTGTTTGGTTAGCATTTTTTCTTGTTGCAGTTTGTGCAGCTCATCGCGTGTCGTGGCCTGCACTCAGTTGAAGTCGATGCCTCAAAATTTCACCCAAGCGATTATACACGCGACGATGTCACGGGGCCAACCAACACAAATGTGTCAGGACACAACGAGGAATATTTCTATTATCACCACTTAAAACAATTGCCTCGTATGACGTTGGCGCTTCGAGCTATAATGCGGTTAATTTATTGAGAATCAGTGTGATTCACATTGCCCTGCACAAAAAAGCTCTATGTTTTCCTTTCATCTGTACGATAGTTTTTAATAGAAGACGATGCAAAGCAGCAGTTTCCAATCAATAGAACGATGAGCTCTGTTTACTTTTCTGTAAAGGTATACTCTTAATATCGCTTTTCGAGCTTTTCTTATAAATTGCTGCGAACTCATTTCAAGAAGATAATTAATAGCGCATAGAGGTAACGTTAAGATTCAGTTGAAAATTATAACAGCTCCTTTCAGTTTTGATGAGGCTGACGCAGGAAGAATTCAGGTGGTCGCCAATGTGGCAATAGAATGAAAGTACCCTTAGTAAGACGCAACTATTAAACAAAAACATTGTTTTTGCTATGAGAAACTTTTAAACGTACTACTAAGCTGAAAATACTCGAAGCGAAATGTCTACGGTAACACCAGCTCCTTTTTTGTTCTGATTGAACCAATACCATAAGATTACTCAAAACACCATGAATAGCATTTTTAATACATCATTATCATGCCTTAAGTGTTACACGTTTCTCTCGCGCTCGGAATTCCTAAAGAATGAGTTCAAGAATTACCATTTTTTGCGATTCCCGGATGCTTGCTTTGCTTTCGCTATCTTACTGCAACAGACCTTAAATATTTTCTTGCAGGTAGAGCCGTTACGATGCGCCTCCTCGGAACAAACCTGCTGGTTCTGGTCGCCGTCGTAATTGGTAACACTTAACTTAAGTCTTCGTGGTCCTCGTAATGTTTTTATATAGACCCTGATGCTTGGAAGTTAGATAAGTATAATCCGTTTTCCGGATAGCAACACAAAGACATCTTTTATGGACGCTGCCCTCAAAATACACATCCGAGATATTTAAACAACAAGATAATATATAATACATTTTACTTACTCTGTATTAGAGTATTATCTTAGCCTGCGCAAGTAGCAAGCGCTATTAGACTAGACATATGGACATAAGAATAATTGTTAACCCACCAAAAGGTCACCTATTCAGGTATTCTTTTCACCCGAATTTGCTTGTTCCGAACTCTTACCGCTTTCCGCACATTACCCCTAACAGCAGTATCTCAGTACTACGCTCAAGAAGCTCTCCCTGAGTAAAACAGGAAACTCGAATAAAAAGACATGCTGAAAGCACGGGTACGAGAGAGGCACAAGAGGCATCATACGTATAATGTACAGTGAGGCATTCTTGGCATCAGGCCCCTACTGATGTACTTGCCAATGTTCGTGCAGACATTCATAAAAAGCTGATGTTTACGCATTCTACGCACAGAGTTTAGTTTAGTTTAGTTTATGGGGTTTAACGTCCCAAAGCGACTAAGGCTATGAGAGACGCCGTAGTGGAGGGCTCAGGAAATTTCGACCACCTGGGGTTCTTTAACGTGCACTGACATCGCACAGTACACGGGCCTCTAGAATTTCTCCTCCAAAGAAATTCCAGCCGCCGCGGCCGGGATCGAACCCGCGTCTTTTGGGTCAGCAGCCGAGCACCATAGCCGCTGAGCCACCGCGGCGGCCTACGCACAGAGTTCAAATGTGGTTCAAACTAGGGGGTAAGTGGCCAGAAAAATTATTCGGATCGTGACGTTTTACCTCAATTAACCTGAAGACCATGCAATGTTGACGAAATTAAAGCAGGGGATAAAAAACCGCTTGTCCTGTCCTCGCCTCATCCTCTGTAGTTTTCGCACTATCCTTTATGTATAATAATAACAAAAAAAGGTATATTATTTGTGTAATTCTATCACAGGCCCCATGAATAAATTCCGTTCCTCCCTAATGGACGAAGCGCAAGCGTTGTGGTGGATTGGAAAACGAAATTCGTCATTACTTCTCAAATACGAGAAATGAACACGTAATATTGTGAGAAAGGGAAAAGTACCCTTCTTCTGGCTCTTTATGAGTAATTTACTACATTAACCGGATGTTTACACCCGCAGGAAAGTGAAATGCAGAGAAAGGTGGTTGCAGGAAGGATGAAGCGAAAATATGACGTGAGAGACAGCAGCACAGCGCCTTTGATATAGTACGACCCTACGAGATACCTGTAGTGGTGCAAAGTTGCCTGTGACCCGTTTCATGCACGGGAGAACACAGTTTTGGGTGAAAGCTCATAAGCAGCAGAAGCGAACCCACGCACCCCTAGCCCGACGAGGAAAGCCTGCTCGTAAACTGCTAGAGCTCACACTGAACGCGAAAGCGTTCAGGGCGCTCGTGGCTGGAATGGACACTGCCGCTTCCCCTCTCTGGCTTGGCCCCGTATTTCTCGGGGTCTTCGGTTATGTTATTCGCGTGACACTTTGTCTCCGTCTGGCCCCTTCGCTGCCTCAGCAGGAGTCACGGCCGTTGGTGGATTTTTCAGTGTTGCCTTCCTCTGCTGTCCTTTCCTAAACTTTATTAAGAGGCATTCCTGGGCGAGTGGTAACCGAACATTGTGAAACAACAGAGCGCTAAAGGTACGGGACAGCAGAGAAAAGTCACACACAGCGTTTTGCGCGTCTCTTCTGTTCTGCCCCGTGTCTTAAGCGCTTTGAGGTGCTTTGGTGCTTTGAGGGAAGTTTGAACTATTGAGGATGCTTTTCTCGCAACACTTGAAATGGACTTTTCGCTAAGCCAGGCATTTTGTCGTCATTGATAAAGCACTTGATAAGGGATTTTCAAACCTCCCGTTTAAAACTGCCCACCACCCTCCTCTTCCGAATCTCAACGGCCAACAAACAAGAGGGCGCCACCGGTGGAGTCACTGCTGTAACTGCTTGTTCTGTTTCGTTGTTGTCGCAGGCGATGTGAATGTCAGACTCTTTTGATGAATTCACCCAAATACTCCAAACAAACGTAGCATAAATCATTTATGCCATCCAAATGCCATTTCTGTGCGAAATTCGAGCTCCAACAATTAACCGGCTTAGCTGACAAAAGCCTGATATGGGAGACGTTTAATTGCGGAATACGCTTTGTATACGTGTTGAATGAATTAAGGACGGCTTTGAGCGAAAACCTACATTCTAATTCTCGGCTTGATAGTTCCAGGTTTGCTACCGTGAAAAAGTATTTCAAAATCCTCGGCGCCATTAACGTCGCGTAACAATCTATGCCAGTCCGTAACCCGAGCGGGCGCGGCACATGCGTTTTATAACGGCGCCCAAATAGCAAACGGCTGTGGCGTAATGCTGATACCCCTTCCTTGTTTGGTCAGAAAGAATCCAAAGTGCGCTGTTTCTGTTCTGTGTCCAAATAAAGGCTTCAGAAAATGCCTATTAATGGCGCTGTCTCACTTCGGTCACAGAAAGACGGAGGTAGACGGCGCGAAAATTAAAGTTCTCCGTGGTCGCGAGGTTCTTTTTTTTCACATCGGACACTCGCAATAAAGGCATAACTTAGGTTAGCTGCACACTAAAGGAAATCATGTAAGGTGTTCTCATGCAGGAGTGGAGATGGCATCTGTTTTTATTGTTGCCGGTCAGCAACTTGGAGAAACCTTTCCCCCTTGTCGTCCTTAGTCCCAATTTCTCTAAAATTCGTGCGCTTAAAACCTTTTCTGTGCACAACTCCACATCAAGTGGCCAACATCCAATTCTGCAGGTAGTGTGGATCGCGGGGTTCTTTCGCAGTGCTGTTCATTTATTTAATCGGCCTTATTGTCACTGGCATTATTCGCGTAAACACTCACTGCGGTTTCGCGTCATGCAGTGAGCTGCCGATGTGCCGCAACTACGAGACCGCGCGTAAGCGAGTGTTCCCATTCATATGGCACATTCGGCACTTGCTAATGTCATCGCTTCTTGAGTTTCTGTTTGAAAAAGATGATTTTTCAGCCTGACTTCTGCCACCGTCAGCTACATGAAAAATGGCGCAATTTTGTTTTCAGGAATCTATGTGTGCATGGAAAAAGAAAAAAATTGTTTTTTTTTTCTGGGAGGGGCGGGGGGGGGGGGGCATTTTTCTTTGCAGGTGGCTTTTAATACAACGATACTTCTTGAAATGAGCGCGGCTTGAAATGCGAAAGCAATTATTGTCAACCATTTTTTTTTTTTGCAGTGATGCTGATCACGGTAACCAAAGAAGCAGCGGCTATTGGTCCTGACTTAATGGACGTGTGGGAAGATTTTGAGAAAGTTGTCGGACGAGTCGACGACCAAATTCGTAAAAAGTGAAGGTTCTCGTTTGATAATAAATTGAAGCTTGGAATGATGTTTCACGTTTCTCGAGTCGTAAATATCGTTGCTAGCTAGAAGGTAGGTACTCAACCCGTACGGGCGAAACATATTTAACAAAGAATCACGTCAGATCGCCATTAGAGCTTCTTTTGAAATTGGCCCCCTATAAAATGAGTATTACCCTGTGATACAAATAGCTATGTTAATATATGGGCCTGCCATTGGGCCCATATGAAGAGCAGGGAAGAAGTTAAAGCTCGTGTTTTGACTGACACGCAGGCCGTTTACGATGTAAACCGTCTTTCTTCCTGGTTCCGAGCACAGACCAGAGTTCCGTCCCAACCATAAACTTTGGAACGCCACATGACTTTTCGGTGTTGATTAGCTGAATGACACTGGGTGCGCTAAATGCGGAAGGAACAACACAACAACGAATTTATTGAGCTCATCTTTGGTAAACGCTACTGCTAGTTATTTGCCAAATCCACGATGGTTTCTATTGCTTTCACCTATCGTTTTTGAGCAGCGTCCAAAAAAAGGTTCTGCTTGACGTTGATCAGTGAAAAGCACTCTCCGTTGAAGAGTGCTTTTCAAACTGTAGCGGTGATAATGTCACTCCCTGCAGTAGATGATTTTTTATTGATTTAATAACCTTTTTCGTTTTTCACTGTGCCTATAGAAGAATGGGGTCTATTACCACGCATTCCAGGCATTGGTCGGAGTGAAGTGCATTCGATGGCAGCAAAATTGTTGAAAAAACATAGTTTACTACAAAGTTGCATTCAGCATGAGAAACAACAGAACTGTAAAATGTAGTTAAAACACTTGAATTTTTCACGGAGGGTTGCACAATACAGAAGAAATATTTGGGTCGGGTCGAAAGCGAGTTGGGCAGTACAAGGTCGAGAAAGTTAGCTTTAACGAGTTTTAATGCGGTAAAGTGAGGTTGTTGGCGGAAGGAAAATACTTGAAGGCTGCGTAAATCAACCTGTTTTGAATAGATACCATTTTCAGATGGTTAGTGGACCTTAGGAATCGATAATGAGACCATACCTTGCGAAAAGAATTGTATTGCTAAACCATATCGCGCTCTTCGTGCGACAAATTTCAGTTTCCACGAATAGTCCCCTCATCAAACTTTTGCAAAATCACGTCGGGAAACTCGGACAATATCAATGTGAGCAAGGGTGTAACCCCAAATTACTTCAGTAGGACACGTTTCGAATAGCGGCAAGTTAAGACTGCAGGACCACAGAATGTGTAAACACACAAAAAACATATACCTACAAAGAAATGCACATATGAACATAAAATAACTTGACCTCTGGAGCATTCGTTTTCTTCGCAATTGTCATTCAGTTGTCTTCCAGCGATCAGTCTTCAGAGCAATCGGTTGTCTTCTAGTGTTTTCGTTCTTAGCAGTTGGATGCATTCCGTCAAAACGTAACGAACAATTGATGCCCGGTGAGGGAGGTTTTTTCTGGATGTAGTGGGGATATTTATTCTTTCCTACGAAAGAATTGGTACCAGGTGCTGTGTGAATGTTTAATGGAAACAGGTAGGTTTTAAATGTTGCCTTTGGGAAATAATTTTGCAGCCATTCATGTCTTAGAAAAAATATGATTTTTTTCGGACATAAGAAGATATACTTTCGATCCCACTGCTCCCCTTGGTGCTTCTCTTGAACCTGCTGCAGTATGGGATCCATTGAGAAAGGGCTGAAATGGTGCTATACTAAAATTTGGTACCCTATACACGACGAATTATAGAGTAACTACACAATACCTTGCTGTAACCGAGCACCGCAACACATTTCCCGTACTCGAGGGGATGGAAGAACAATAAAATCAGGATTCGTCAGGCGGCATACACAAGCAAGGTACATCTGCACTGGAAGGGGACACTGCTCGAGCGAGAGCGAGCAGCACAAGCTTTATCAACTGGGATGTAGCAGAAGAGACAGCAGCTTGCGCACATCCCATGCGCAACGCCTGTTGGCAGGTCTGCAGTGAGTTCTCAGTAGTCACTTCCCACCCTAAAAATCATCACTGCAGCTATACGTGAATGGATGAACCCCCATAAGCACCGACCACCGTCGCAGCTCAGCACATCAGCAGCGCGCGAAACAGTCGTCTGAATGGTCCGATAATCTCTTTGCGTGTTCGGTAGCCCCATAAGACGAGCGTGCAAAGTGTGTGCACAGTGGAGGAGGGCGTACACAGCCAACGTTCCTGCGCAGGACTGACCTGCACTGCAGGGCGAGTGATAAAGCTTGCAGCTCAGCGTACACACAGGCGCAGGAAGGAAGCCGTGAGCGAGGCCGTCATTGTGGCCACCGCGCAGTTCCTACCGCTACTAACTTAGCGTTGATTGGGCGGGATTTGATGGCTGATGCGATTGACGCAACTAGCAAATGTTTCTGGGGAATATCTGGCCAACCACTTCATGTGCAGAATACTGAGCGCAGCGAACAGTAATGCGCATTCTTTTCTATTCTAAATAAGCTTCTACAAAAATTTCAATGTTCCTTGACGTTACCAGCGTTCCTAACTTAAATACTGTGTTAAAGATCCGGCCGTCGACACTACCAGCTGGTATGTGATGAGACTTAAGATGCTGTCTTACAAATACGGTGGTGTCGATTCAACGAAAAAAAATTACCATAGACACTAAAAGGTGTGCCTCCGCTGGCGGATGTCAATAGTATGCTTCAAATCAGAGCGCAAGATATCTTCAGCGCTGAGGATACTTTCGTGATTCCCACACGAATGCGGAAAGGCGCCTGACTGATATGCAGTCATATATGTGCCTCTATGACTGCTCAGTTAGCTCATTGAAAGCAAGAGGAAGGAATAGAGCAGTAACTGTGCTCGTTTTGAATCGTAATGATATTTTAAAATATTTCAAGGCGTTTGCGAAAACTTAAAAGCCAGAATTCTATTTCATGCAAATCCCGTGGGTTATTAGTCAAGAGAAGAGTTATGTGAGCAGGTACAGTGATAAACGCAAAGATATTCGTGCACAAGGTCGAGCGAGTGACCTTATATAATGCAGGCATGGCATTCTTCAGTATTTGCTCTTTTATCACCCGGAAGCTATCACCCGGATGTAGAATATGAAACGAACTACTACTTTTTTCCAGTGTTAGATCAAGAAAAACTAATATTGGTAGGTCGCATTGTGGCGTCACGCAGAGATTGAGAGTAATGGCTATTCGGTACTGCGTGCGCACATAAAGACTTTTCGCACAATAACAAGTTGAATGCGACTCTCAAGATAAAATTACTCAAAAAAATATGCAGGAGCAGATTAATGCTATTATCAAGTTCACAACGTGTTAAATCTTCGAGTTTACCGGTTGTATTGGCACAATACGACGGATTATTACTAGTATCTTATGGTGTGCATTGAATTGTTGGAGTTGTGAACAGAAAATTAAGGACATGGCTCTAGCAGGTGGTCTCTCGAGAACAACTTACAGGGAAGGTGGGTTGTTCCAAATATGATAGCTGAAAAGAGAGAGGCGGATTACTCGAATGCGGGTTACCGCAGTGATCTCCAACGTTTTTTAATAACGCGACAACGTTAAGGAGCTTGCGACGCAGAAAATCCGCGTTGGCGTCGGTGTCAGCGTCAGTGACGGTGAGCGAAAAGTACACTAAAATCTCCAGAGAAGCAATTTAGGAGGCAGATGGGCCACCTAGGTCACGTGACCTTGCGAGGTAACCACAACCTACCCACCGGATGGTGAGCAACGTAACCGAAGTGGTTGGTGGCATTTAAATTATATATTGCTCACTTAGGTTGCTCCGTGAGAGTAACCTGAGCCGCACAAGCTTCACCAGTGGCAGAGCCTGCCATCGCAGGTCAGAAGCGCATCGCTTAACCGTTGCACCAATGCGCCATGAGGGCTATGAGGACTCGCAGAGATCTTTCACAGTAATGTAGAGAATCACCTGTTGTGCTTGTATGGCCATTAACCACTTAATCTGTCGCGCCATACCCTTAATGTGGAGCTTAGGTGTCCACTCTTTTTTTATAGTTTTAGAGTCGCGGTGGCGTTTGACAACGGTTCTTACGAAAATAAATAAAAGACCTTGATATGACACGACTAAGGTTTATGGACTGTGTTTCGTTGAGACGAGCAGACACGAATGTAATCAATTTACACATTTATTCATTTACTGGTAACTTCACTCCTTGTCAGCCGTTTCGGCCTCACGTAGCATAGCCTGGAGGAGATTCGTCATCATTGAAGGTGGAAACATCGCTTCTGCGTTGGGTGCCATGAGCAGCGCCGCTCAAAGAAAAAAAAAATGGCGAAACAGGTGTGTTACGAAATTAAACAAATGTTCCCATGTTCATGGCTTTCAAAGGAGCATAACTGCATGACAAATTTCATCTGGAGTTACTTTCGGCACGAATCGCTCACGCTTTACAGAAAGCGCTAAGAAAATTCGGCAATGCCGATGAACCCCCTAAAACAAAACATTTTCGCATTGTGGTGTGCCTTCAATATTTCGTTTGAAGCCGGCGCTGTCGAGCTCAATTGATTCAAATGGCTATCGGCAGGATTGTGAAATGCTAAAATATAATTTCACTGGCATTAATTAGTTCCACATGGCACTGGAGCAGGCACCCATATCTGAGAAACCTTAGATAAATCCTGCATCATGAAGAAAAGAACAACCGGGAATTTCAATACCGTCGTTCTCACATGGCGACAGTCTTAGAACAATAAGATTAAATAGGTGATATATGTTAGCGACATATACCCCGTCATCTTCGGGATTTGTATCGTTCCCAGAGAATCATAAAGGAGCGGGAAGAGTGCTGCCGAGGGTAATCGTGTATTAGGCAAAGTTAAACAGAAGCGGCGTTTGGATTGGGTTTAAGGCGGCTGCACATACTGATTGATAACTTGAGGCAGTGTCTACCCTATTTTTGACATTTGTTTAGTTATGCCTGAGCATGCAGAAAAAGATGCTGATATAATTATTTCGCATTTAAATAATACCAAGCACCTTACCAAGTATGGCGGCCACCACAGACAGAAGAATAACTCCCAAGATACGGTTCATGTTGGTTTGGCCTGCAAAACGGTATATTGTCAGTCCAGATGTTCAGTGACAAAAAGGAAGTACTTATCGACAAAAAAGGCGACCGCATTCGTGAAAAAATCTTTATATGTGTGGTATTTCATAGAGCTGAATATGAAAGAGTGTAAGCCTCAGGATTTATTAAATTTGGGATTTGGTTTTCTTTTTCTGCTTTAGGGGACTGTATGAACGATGCTGAAGTAAAAGAAAATGTCCGCTTCGAACTTAATGATACAAGTAGTGACACAAAAGGCCAAGACTTCTGCAGTTCTGTAAGACAGTCGTCTGTGCCAAGTCATATGAACGCACTTGTGATGATTATTTCTCCTCAGTAAACACTGATCATCAAATCCACACCATGTTTTCTGCAGGATTTTACCTCTGCTAGGCTCGCAGGATAGGGCATCAACAAATGCACTGCTGTGAACCCTGTATACAAAGAAAGCTCCTTCAGGAGACACATATGATATGCCTTAATGTATCGCGCGACTGCGTTAATGACTTCCTTCAGGTTCTTCGTGTTGTCTTAGAATATCACTTCGAAGGCACGTACACTGCCAGACAAGAGAGTGGCCTAGGGTAGCATGTCTGACTTTGAGTACAAGCGGCAAATGTTCTATTTCTATCTTGCAACAATTTTCTTATCAATCAAATACTTAATTTACTGAAGTTTCAGGAATGTTGCGAGATTAGATTCACTATTTTGTGATGTTTTATTCCCTTTTCAAATACGCCTCTCCACGTGTGACGTCACTACCATTTCAACCTTTCGGCATTTTCTCACACACCACCAGCGCCGGCGCCGCTGAGTTCTCCTCTGAACAAGAGCGTTAACGGTGTCGTGTTAATAGGCACATGCTTATTACCTTCTTCCATCACAAAGCTTTATCTGCTTCACTGACTACATGGGCATAAATTAATGACCCGTCTAGATTTGACTGCGATGTGCAAAATATGACGTACACTGTCCTTCAAAGCTCTGCGTTTAAGTCACACATGAGATTCTCATCAGTTTTGTTCGATTCTTACATCTGGCCAAGGATTTTTTTTTCGTCCTACCGCCCTGATTTTTCCTCAATAGAGGGGTTTTCTTTTACCCTTTGTCTACCTAGTGTTGTTTCATGCTCATAAATTCAACGTGCACAGGCGTTTTACTAGAGCCCCCGATGGATGCCAGGGGGAAGCCCGCTACATTGGACACGTCAAACATATGTGATGATCACTGAGACAATTTTTGTCTAGCCTTTCCTTCTGCACAAAATTAACTAATACTTTTAGAGTGGAGAAAAAATATATGGAGCTGCTTTGTGCTGGCCAATTTCGACATATTTATTCCCAGGTTGTCCGCGCTACCAAATCTAGACCTACGCAGAAACGAAAAAAAATAACTTTTTGCGAAACGAATCGCTCTATGAACTAGGAACTGTAGGACAGAAATCGACCGTAAGAATTTTTTAAAACCACGTAGCGGCTTGGGAGCGGCCGGTCATATGACTCTGTGTAAAAGTGCCAGGTGGTGGTGAAAACTTTTATATTGTAAAAAAAGAGTTTGGGAGCCACAGAGTGGCCCCGCTACATGGTCGGCGTCCCTAGTCCGGGACACCGCACGACGAGGCCCCGTCTCTCGCCCGTTTCACCAGAGCCCTTTGGGACTCAAGCGAGGAGCAGTTGAGGAGGGCAGTCTCCCATGCCTCTCTGGAAGGGGTAGGGGAAGGGGGGAGCTGGGGATTTTGAGTACATGCCTACACCATGTGGAAGATATCACAGGTCTCCCCACAGTGTGGGCATCGCCCATCCGTGTTAGGATCGTAATGTTTTATTATTGCAGGACAGAGTAGAGTACCTGTCTGCAGGCGCCTTAAAGTTCGCTCCTCCGTCTTACTCAGCCCTTTTGCAGGGGCCGGGAAAAGGCGGTGGTTGTCGCTATAATGTGTTAATATTTCCCTGAATCGCAGCAGCGGCTGGTTAGTCTCCGAGCCAGAAGAGCTGGGATGAGGAGCCCGGTGAGTAAGCGCTCGGGCAGCCGCGTCAGCGGCCTCATTACCTCGTAAGCCCTGGTGGCCAGGAGCCCAAATGATTCGTTTGGGTGTTGGATCAGTGGCAGTCCGTCGTAGAATACAAGCAGCTAAGGGGGAGATCTCCCCTGCCAAGTAATGTTCACATGCTTTTCGGGAGTCCGTGATGATTATTCTCGAATTGGCGTGGGCGGCAGCAAGCGCTATCGCTACTTCCTCGGCCCGCATTGAATTCGGGGCTCGAAAGGAGAGTCCATCAACGTGCATTTCCTGGTGAACGACAGCGGCCGAGTAAAATCCCGTGGGCGATGGCCCTGCTACGTCTACATAATATACACCGGGTCGGGAGCCGTGTTGTCTCTCAAGAGCCCGAGCCCGCGCTTGTCGTCTGTTTTCATGCATGTCGGTGTCCATGTTACGGGGGAGCGGGGAGACCCAGAGCATATGGCGCCATAGTACTGGGATACGCTCCGCCTCCTCTGGAGTGCAGTCGTGTTGGATGTGTAAGCGGTTTAGCAGGCGGCGCCCAGGAGCCGTCTGCGTGAGCCGCGTGTATTGGTTCACGAGGTGGGCCTCCCGCAGCTCCTGGTAGGAGTTTAGCACCCCCAATGCCTTGAGTCTGGCATTAGAGGTAGCCACCGGGAGATCCAGGGCTCGCTTAGTTGCCTTGCGGATGATGGCGTCTATTCGCGCCTCGTCTTGCTTAGTAGTGCGGAGATATGGCACGGCGTAGAGGATCCGGCTAGTCACGAAGGCATAGACGAGCCGAAGCGCGTCCCTGCCCCGCAGACCACCCCGCTTGTTGGAAACGCGGCGGATCATGCGCCCTACCTGTTCGCCTACTCTCTTGAGTTTCGCAATAGTGGAGTCCGGTCTGAGTCTCTGGTGAATGAAAAGGCCCAGGATACGGAGCTCCTCCACCTCTCTAATAGGACCTCCTGACAGAGAGATGTGTATTGCTGTCCTATCCTTTGGGTTCGCTCTGACATGCAGAAGCTCTGATTTCGCTGGAGCACATTGGAGCCCACAGTCATTAGCATACGCATCGACTATGGAAGCAGCCTGCTGAAGGCGGTCCTCCATGTCTCCAAGGCTCCCCTGAGTGGTCCAAATTGTAATATCATCTGCATATAACGCGTGTTGAATGCCTTCCACCCGGGCCAATTGGCTTGGGAGGCGCATCATAGCAATGTTGAACAGGAGCGGTGATAACACTGCTCCCTGAGGGGTACCCCGTGTTCCCATCATGTAAGGGCCGTATTCCTCACCCTCAATCCGAAGAAAGGCCTGGCGATTTGACAAGAAATCGCTTACATACGCGTAGGTCCTAGCCCCACAATCGGTAGAACTCAAGTTGGCCAGGATGCTTCCGTGTTTCACATTGTCGAAAGCCCCTTTCAGATCAAGGGCGAGGATGGCTTTGTCATTGTGTTGCATAGTTGTGGGTCGTATTACATCCCTGTGCAGCTGGAGAAGGACATCCTGTGCAGACATGTGAGGGCGAAACCCGAACATGGTGACTGCAAAGAAGCCCTTACTCTCCAGGTATGGAGAGAGGCGATCCCGTACCATCGTCTCCATAAGCTTGCCCGCACATGAGGTCAGTGATATGGGCCTCAGGTTGTCCGTTTTCACGGCCTTACCTGTTTTAGGGAAAGTGCCAGAACTACTTTGACCAGACAGACACACAGGCATTCAACGAGCTTTTTTTTTGCCCTTATAACAGTGAATCAACGTATAGAGAGGAATACTGGGTCTAGTTTACGTACCGTGAAATGCCTCAAAATACGAAGCCTCAGATTTTCTTCTACTGATGATGGTATGTGAGCAACTGCATCGAGGTAGGGTGTATATACTTGTAGTAAGCACGTAGTGGAACATATTCCCCTCTAAAAATGTCGGGAAAAATTACGTTAGAGCATTGCATTCATGACAAGTAATTTAGCGTTTGGGAAATGTCAATTATACAGATAAGGAGAAATAAAGAGGAGAAATCTAAGACTGCAGATTACAACGGAGTGGACTGCAGTTCCGTTAAGTATGCCTCAAAACCTGACATTAAAGGTACATACAAACCCATCACAGCCATCTTATCCCTTCATTCACAGCCATCTTATCCCTTCACAGCCGTTAATTAGGGCGTAGAGTTGAAGTAAAGAGCAAATTGAATCAATGTGGCCGCCCTTGACTCGCACACCGGATACAGGAAGACTCCAACCTGTGCCCCATCGATTCCACATCTTGTCTTCATTACCATCATCCAGTGTTTACACTCTGGACAGTAGAACTGTAAGCACTGTTTTACTTTCTTTGTGAGAGCCACTTGGTGTCCGTCATGGACAACCTGGACCGGCGCTAGCAAAAGGTCGCCCCAAAAGGTCGGAACAATACCGGCGCTTTTTTTTCAATTATTTTGCCAGGTCATGTACAATTCACAGCCACTCCTGAAAGTGAGTTAGGGTAAATCTCCCTAACAAAAAGGGTAACCCTCGAAGTTAACAGACAGACTGTCATGTGCCGACCCAGTGGTACACAGATATGCTGACGCAAAATACGCACTCATGAACAACTCCTCTTCGGAAACCATCTGTTCTCACTTGAATATAATGTCTAATTTTCATTTACTTCCCCCTGAAATCAATACTACCAATTTGATATGAAAATTTAGTTCATAATATTTTAAATAGTGATCCATATGACGGGCATTCTGTCCGCCTTGCAGTACAATCCAGCTCAAGAGACTGCACCTACGTTTCTCGCACAGTTTAAAAATAAAATATGTGGCGATTAAAAAAAATAACCCTGTATGCATTATTGTAATGGTAAAAGGCGGTAAAAGGCAAACGGCGCTGTTGCAGCTTCCGCCTCATTCTCTAACGCTTTTGCTGCTGTTGTAGTTGGCCTTTGGATTTCGTCGGCAGGGGCTCACCCTCATGCCCCGCAGTAGCATCCGGTACACAGCACGCCTACGAGCTGCTGTGCCGCCTGTATTTTTTAGCGCATGTCACAAAAAAGGTGGCGCCGCTGTGCAAACATTTGAAGTGTGAGGTGAGGCGCCGGCTGCGCTGTGCTCAGAAATAACAGCTATTGCTGGTGTCTTTATCTAACTGCCAAAGGAAGGGAAGTACCCAGATTGCCGGTTTGAGCAGCAGAGGCTGAAATCAGAAAGTGAAAGTAAAGCATGCACGCTCTTATGGAAGATACCGCACTAAAACTTCATACTTCAGGAAATATGAAGAAGCTCGCGAGTGACATTAAAAAAAGGTCAATTTGTTTTGAGGTTGAAAATGTTGATTAGTCAGCTATAGATGAAGTAACGGCATTGGAAAAATGAATCAGCTCATGTACACTCTTCGTCCTCCGCCCTAGCTACCCGTACATTCAGACTGCATTTCAGCGCACTTATAGCAACTGCCCTTTATTATCAGGTACAAAATTCTCTCACTTTTGTGGAACGCAGAGAATATAAGCGTTTTGAAGATTTGAAATCGGTATCTACAAGCGTAAAAATAACACAATGATGTCAAAAATGTTCATGTAGAGTCTTTGAGGAAAAGTTGTTGCTAACCTTTACAGGTGTAATTATATTTGCAGGAGAACCGGAAGATTCAGCTTGGATGGTTTTTTTGTTTCAGAAATATTTGGTTAATTGCTCCATACTGATTGCTTATTATACTATACCTTTCCACCCTAATACGTTACTCTTTTACACATGTGTTTCACCAGTTATGGATATTTCCAGGACATTTCAACAGAGTGTTAACCACAACTGTACAACACACTAAAATGAGTCCTAGAAAACAGTATCGAACGTCTACGGCAAATATGAGCATTTTTTCTGAGTTATGTACGTTTAACTTGCTCCCAGCTTAATTACTGACAACGAGTGCCAGCTTTTGTCATGAATTCTCATAAGAGAAGTATTGAATTCATGAGAAACTATTGCGGTAGCTGGGAGGATTTAACGAAGACTTTGGAACAGGAGCGCAATAACCTGACAATGGAGGCCTTGAGTTCGTCCGAGACTTATGAGTGCCGGTTACAGCCGTGAGGACTATAGATGCCAGCAAAGCCCTCCGCTAAAAGATTTTTACCAACGAGGGTAAACGCACCAGGTTTTTTTTAAAAGCAAGGTATATCAGTCTGCGCCACTTTACGTAAAACTCTCAAGACCCAACCCCTAAACCACGTCCTATTTTGCGGAATAAAATTTTATACTACTACTACTACTACTACTAGGCTTCAATTGTTCGTCGTTACAGCGTAGAAACGCACTCATAAAAAAGGTGTTTGCGTAGTTAACACAGTGCCCTTAAAGACTTAGGCATTGTGCTTTTAATATAACGAATTGACTTGATATGTGATTAATGCGCAGCTGCCTGTGAGAAACAGTATTTTCAGATTTTTCTTTCATAGTCGGATTTAAATTATCCGAGAAATTCACTAGTGCCATCCCGCCACAGCCACACCATCGGCACTGTCTCGCAGTGTTCAGCCCGCAACAAGGAACGTTCAGGTTTCTCTTTCGAAATGTCGCCAAGAAACCACTCAAGCACAATATTGATAAGCTTGACAGAGAACATAACATGTAGCTGTAGAAAACGCATCCTTTTTATATCACCTACTCCAAGCCAAAAGAAAAAAACTTGGCGAAAAAAACTCCAAGGCAAAACTACCCTACACATGGTTGGCGTGGAGTGGCTGTGACGTGCGTTGATTTTTTTTTTTGCCTTGTGAAAAAATTGTGCAAGAGGCGTGCGTTTTTTCCGAACAAAAAATGTTAAAAGGCAGTGGTTGTATCCTGTCTATATCCATTCGATCTGCAAGGTTCACTTCCAAAAGCATGATAGAATGTAGGCTGCTTTTATTATGCGAGGTGATGGAATGCGCACTTCCTTTTCTTTTTCAAGTAGCATGTAGCAACTTGTAAACTCTGCTTGTTTGAGATACGTAGGGTTACCATTCTAACGTTCAACAAACCGGTGTTTACACTTATGAAAATCGACACCCTTGGGAATAAAGCGCATATTTTGGTGCTGTGAAGAAGTTTATATAATTGCAGTTAGAGGCTGAATCAACTGACGCTCGATGCATCAGAAATATTTTACTGAAATATAGCAACAGACCTGGAAGTAGAATGGACCTATATTCTTTTTCTGATCACGTGAAACTGCGCTGCTGAACTGAGAATGTGGCTTGATGTTATCAGAGTGCTTTCTATCTTTCAATTAAATATGACGCGCAAAGCTTTAGCCAGGACGAGCGTTATTTTAAAGCCATGTTTTGTATTTAGGCTTGGAAATCTGACTGACAGGAAGGATAATAGGAGAGCTTCTTCGAAACGACTCGCCGCAAATACTGCCACAAAGTCATTTAGCATTTGCGTAGTCTTGCTGTGCCCACTTACGCCCACATGATGTCGTTGTCAGATAACAGGAAAATTCATCTACTGTCCAGATGACTTAATTAGAAACGAGCTGTCGTGGTCCACAGGGAAGGCTGCGTGGAACTTTTGACACACAAGCTGTGTCTATCTGGTATTTCACGATATATCTTTCTTGATATGGGACTCAAAAATGTACTTTTATGTGTTGTACATGACCTCTACCAAATACCCGAAGAGCAAGAAAACATTGCCATCAACGTAACTATTTCTCGCCTTTAAATTAAATTATTTTCTGAAAAGCACCCATCCAAATACAGCGTAAGGCTACAAAAAATAAAGGGCGGAAAATTCAGCATAGTAAGCCAAATGCATATTTCTTGCATTTCCACATTATTTTTCAATTCGGTTTCGGATAGAGACTTCAGAGGTGTGCTTCTCACAAGGATCGACAGAATCAAATCGAAGCTCCGCATTATGGGTATGGCGCGATAACTTTAATGGGTTAATGCCCATATATATAGAATTAGTCATTCTATAATTAATATTAATGAATCGCTGCGAGTCCTCATACCACTCCTGAAGCAGCGGTTAAGCGATGCGTCACTGCCCTGCGATGGCACACGCGACATAAGTTATTTCTGTAGCAAGGCAGACATTTGGGCTAGTTGGTGTGAATTCATGGTGGAAAAAAACAGCGCAGACTAAGACAGAAAACACAGAAAAGAGGGGAGACACTACAAGCGCTTGTAGTGTATCCCCTCTTTTCTGTGTTTTATCTCTTAGTTTGCGCTGTTTTTTTTTCCACCATAAGTTATTTCCTTCGCGAAATAGCAGCTCTTAAACTTCAAGAAGGAGCCTTACTGGCAACATTAGATGGAGTCACTCTCTACACAAGCATTATTCATTCAGATGGCATCATATACCTAACCGAAGCGTATAAACAAGATAGAAAGGAGGAGATCTGTGTTCTAGGTGTTTTAGAAATACTTGGGAAAGTCATCCTCGAACACATCAACTTTGAATTCAAGAATCAACATTATATTAAAATTAATAGCACAACCATGCATAGAAGGATAGCCGCCACGTACACTAACATCATTAAGCCCATCCTGTAGAAAGGCTATTTGGTTTACATCTCTTTAATTTAGCCTGACACCGAGCATGGTCTCTTACAATTTGTTGACCAACTCAACCTCATTCACCCAAACATATCTTGCACTTACGCGTACACCCACACCACAATTAACTTCGTAGATCTTGAGATTTCTGTAAAGGAATGCCTACTACCAGCGTATATAAGAAACTGAAGAACCATCAACAATATTTCCACTTTGAGAGTCATCTTCCTCGTCGTCAGTGCATGTGTTTAGGACACACCACGTTTTTATCACTTTTTGTGCGCCGTAGTGCAGAAAAATTGTTGGTGAACTACGTTCATTCCAGGCATTCGTTTGAGCCTCTATGTATATACTGTGACCCAAACCAAAACACATTGCCCTTAAAATACTCTGGCCCGACTTCTCCTTATGCGACACGATATTTGAGTGGTGTACTTTGACAGTATTAGAAGACCTCGCGGGTGTGTCACGTCTGTCACGAAGCAACTCGGGCTCTCTATTCTCACCAGAGTGCGCTCCTGACGCAAAGTCTTCAGTAAAAACCTCTCGAATACTACAACGTTTTATGTCAAAGACGCAATACATTCCACCAAAAATTGATGCAAAAACAAGCAGTGCATGAAAAGTACCAGGCTCTTGAAAAATGAATGATTCTTTACCTGAGAAAAAAGTCATATTTGGCGAAGGCGGTTCAGCCTACCTTCGGGATTAGTTTCTGATGCTGTATGCTTGTAGTTCGTAGCCTGCTGTAAGGCTCCGTGAAGGCGAATAACTGGCGCAATTCAAGCTCTTGTAACGAAGTGATGTAAGGGTAATGCGGCACAGCGCTCATAGCAGTGAGCTCTTAATATTCAGACAAATATGTGTTTTATTAGGCTGGCCCTCGGCGCTGGTTATCCAGCTCTGCTGTAACTATAATCAGACATCAGAAGTTGTATTTCATTATGTTTACATTCGTATGCTCTAATACATGATTTAAAATTGAACTGATAGAATATTTGAATGATTTTTTATTGAGAGCATATGAAGCTTTCTCACATTACCAAGTTACTGATACGCTTGCAGCTACCTTCATGAAATCTTGGCAACGCTTACCTTATTTTCCTTCTCCAATAGTGTGCAAAATGTACATACAAGAGATAACACCAATTGTTATAACTCTGATATGCAGCCTGAATATGCCGGTAGCTAGAAACGAGGCCGGGGAATGTAGTGGACATCATTGGATTCTTTCTTACAGTGCTGTGTCTACAGTTGAGTAACCAAGCATGCAGAGCCTCAGAAAAAAGTTCAGTTTTCATTTTATTTATGTAGTTCTTAATACTTGCTGATATTAGCCATTTCTTTACTTTACTTTGAATAACGATGCGCTCCCGTACCCCAAGCAATATGAAGAATTTGCCCTGCACTTTCTGATTCCAGTCTGTTGCACAAGACGGACCCCGGAACCCGGACCAGGACCCCGGACCCGGACGAATTTTTCTTTTTCATTTAACTACGAAGTTTCTGAGAAAGCTGTATAGCTTTCCTTTGTAGCCGTATGGCTGCGCTGGGTGGATGTCAGTGAGTAATTACTCGCTTATTACAAGACGGTAATGTGTGATTTGTGGAAAGCAGCGTAAAGCCATCCATAGGATACACAAAGTGAAGACACAGGCGTTATCAGCTGAAATTCAATGCTTTAGCACCTAGGTAAGTACACAGCGAGGATCAAAACAACAACTTCAGAAAGAAAGATAGCCACACATGGGCAGCACAAATCAAGCAGGAAAATTGGAATCACGAAGCTCCCAGAAGGAAACGCAAGTCTTTGTCCAGATTGGTTATGGAAGGTGTACTTAAAAAGCAGTATGCTAGGCTCGCGGTTTTGGCGGCATCATTGATCTCTCGCGTAGCTTTTTCACCATATATCAGCTGCACGCTCGTGTTCTTGAATCTAGCTTTGCATTTACATGAGCGGCTGTGGACGCCCACATGGCCTCAAATCCGCTCTGTTGCGTTGTAGTTGTGTTCTGATCATTTTTATTAAGTGAGCTACCGGTTCTGAACGCGTATGCATAGGCACAAGTACCAGGAATGAAGTAAACGACGTCTAAAGCACCAGATATAAACCACTCGCGTAGGTTTGTGGTGAAAGCAAAGTTTCTTCTTCCCATTTGATTTAAGCGCTTGTATAGACATCACGAGCAATCTGGAGCCCCAAAAAAAAGAAGGTCTATCTTCTAACACTTTCTCCTACATTTCTTCAATTGTGTTAAAACCCCTGCGCACACGGAATGACCGCAGTCTTATCCTCGTCTCCTTTGCGTGTGTCTTTTCTTCTTAATAACACTTACTCCACCCCTCACTTTAAGAGTATCGGTGGTTTTGCAGCCTGCACTAGTCTGCGTGTCTGGTTTAAAAAGCTACCTTTAAGCTTGCGCTCGCAAATTTTTTGTCTACACTCTTAAAGCATTAGTAATTTGCGTTGCGCTGTTTTCAATCCTCTATAAACAACCAACGACTCGAGTTGTGTTTTTCAACGGCAATGTATTCGGAAGCAAAGGATCTGATTTTCTTCGACAGAGTCAAACAGCAGCAAAAATTGTTTCTCTGCCGAGCATAGGCGACGCCTCCTGTTACACTTCAAAATTTCGCACAATAAACACCTACTCACGTGTGACGTGCAGACATAATGGTGGCATGGCAGTACATATTGCCACACTGCTGACACTCTGCAGGCGCCACCTGGTGGCCGAAACTTGGCTCCCAGCACGTGGCGGAGCGTCGTTTTCGTCTAGCTTGTGCTCGGCGGTTCGGAGCCTCGTCTGAGAATACGGCTGTGCTTCCCGCTTCCTGGTGACATTTGGTGGAGGTGCTGGGTACCGTCCCATGTACGCTGACCCCGACGACAGCCGTGACGCTTCTCCCCAACGCGCGGACACCACACCCGTCCACAAAGCGAGCCGTCGCCTGCGAGGCCTGCAACCCGAGTTCGAGCCACTGACCAGGCCTGTTAGAGCTATGACATCCACCACTGGCAGCAGCCAGACAGGTCAGTGCTCCGGCAGTGCTACGCCGTTCGTCCTACTCGCACCTCGGTCGCCACCATCCTTCCACGGCGACCGGTTCGAATATGTAGAGGATTGGTTGGCCAGTTTTGACCGTGTGGCCGCATTCAATCAGTGGGACGACGAGCGGAAACTGCTAAATGTGTATTTTGCACTGCTCGACTCGGCGAAAACGTGGTTCGAGAACCACGAGACGTCCTTCTCCAACTGGGCAGCTTTTCGCCGCGAGTTGCTCGCTACATTCAGCTCGAGCCAACGGAAGGAAAATGCTGAGATCGCCCTTCGCTCTAGGTCACAGCAGTCCAACGAGAGCGTGGCCATGTTTATAGAGGACATGACACGCCTCTTCAATCGGGCCGACCCTGCCATGCCCGAAGCTACAAAGGTACGGCACCTTATGCGTGGGGTGAAGGAGCAGCTGTTCGCTGGCCTCATGCGCGACCCTCCGCTAACCGTCGCCGCCTTCGCCAAGGAAGCTACCTGCATGGAACGTTCGCTGCAGGAACGGAGTGCCCAATACGGCCGTCAGGCGAATGTAGCGGCCACTCACTACTTCACGTCCTTGCCAGGCCCAGGGGACGAGGCGCTGCGAGAGGTTGTACGGAGCATTGTCCGCGAAGAACTGCGACACCTCCGCTTGGATGCTCCGTCGGCAGGTATACCTTCAACGGCGGACGTCATCCGTGACGAAATCCAGCGAGCGCTGCAGTCACCACCAGCACCACTACCAGAGCCGCACGTCATGTCGTACAGCGATGCCCTGCGCCGACCTGCCCCCGTGCCGCAAACCTTTCGCCCCGTTGCCGGACCTCGACCACCCCCCCGTTACCTGCGCCCCGTCGAGCAGCAGCAGGATCTGCGCCCTCCTACCAGCAAAGCGCGCGTGTGGCGCACGTCCAACGATCGCCCGCTCTGCTACCACTGCGGGGAGCCTGGCCATATTCTGCGGCATTGCCCGTACAGGTCGTCGTTTTCGTCTAGCTTGTGCTCGGCGGTTCGGAGCCTCGTCTGAGAATACGGCTGTGCTTCCCGCTTCCTGGTGACAATATGCTGTCACTTTCATACCCTTCATGATTCGATCATCGACTGTGCACGTGCCAGCATTGAGCAGCCTCGGCTTTGCTCCTCCCCAAAGTGTGACAGGCGACCTCGTGCCGGTAAAATGCTTGTCGCGGAAGATGCCGACAGCCCCGTCTTCTGTAAAGGCAGGGTGCCCCTCTACTGAGCCTGCTTTTCTGATCTGAATATTACCTTCAATCCGAATGATGCTGCTGCACATGGCCACTGATTCCTCCTTCCTTTCGCTGCTCTGACTGCGATAGACCTAGCGCATTTACTTCAAAAACCCATTTTCTTGCCCATCAGCGCTTCTCCGTGGAGAATGCCTGAAACTACTCGAATCCTTTGACCACGTTCTGGTAGGCTCCGTCTCTGACAACCGTGCCTCTCCAGGGAGTTGTCTCGATTTTCCTACTGCTGCGCCAAACCTAGACATTCTTTGTGTTTTTTTTTCCTGTTCTGTCGAGGCAACCTTTCGCCAGCCCAACGCGATAAGTTTGTCGCATTTCTTAAGCGTTCCTATCCGTCCTTCGACTCTCCGCACTCCTCTCTGCGCAGCATATCTGTCGTCGCTGACTGTATCCAACCCGGCACGTATGCCACTTTGCGCCAGACGTTCTAACGTATGTCGGCCACTGAACGTAACGTAAGCACCGAAGAGGTGGCCTTGCGTGAGCGCTCCGTCCCGCGACATTGCCCGCCCATCGTCTTCATCTACGTGGTGCTAATCCGGTGGTTCTGACCCCAGCAAAATCGTCTCTTGCGTGTCCCGAGCTCGCCTTGCGAGAGCGCTCCGTCCCGCGTTCCTGCCCGCTCATCGTCGTCTTCCACGTAGCAGAAATCCGAGCTTAAGCACCATTTCGAATGTAGTGAACATTCCCTTCAGTTTTATTCTGCTCACCGCCGCCACAATCCATGTGCGCAAGAGAATTTATTTTTTTTTTTTCAGTTCCGCTATTGACTATGATCATCATACTAACATAGTCATCATTGTCACTATCAAAACTGCCGCCGTAGTGACTATGATGGCAGTTGCCTTTGGCGTAGCGTGTTTGCTCGAAGGCGCCTTCGCAGGAGTTCAGAAATAGGCTTCACGAAAGCAAGATTTATAGTAGATAAATCAATGCATGTTTCAAAGACCGTTTGAAATCTTCCCTTTGAAATGAAGAAAGGAGCTATTAAGAAAACAAAAAACATTTGTTTCAATTGAGCTTGGCGATTTCCATTAGGAGCATTCTCCAATTCCCTGCGTAGTTGATTTTTAAATAAGTGGGCCTGAAAAAATCGCTGGTGCAGGTAAGGCAGCTAAAGTTTTTTCAGACTAGTGTGTGGGTGGCAAACTCTACAACTTTGCGCCTGTATTGTGGTTGCGGGCAACGGTTTGTCGAAGTAGGTCAATAACAAAAAAATGCAAACTCTGTTCTGATAATGACACGCCCAACGGCCTTCCGCAGTAGGACGCGCTCTGCTCGATCAAATGAGAGACCTTAAGTAAGTTACGATACAAAACTCTAAAATAAAACAAAGAGAAGTGCTGCCCTGTGCCAGTGTTTGAGCAGCGTAGAAATGAATTGCACCCTCGGGCAACAAGAAATCAAAGATCCGGCACATTTTAGCAACACCTGTACTCTTAATTGCCTGACTCGTCGGCGACTTCGTATTTGGATAAAAATAATTCACGCACAAGGGCTGAAAGAAAGAATTTCTGTTCTGGCCGCGTGATAAATAACTGTGTGGAGGCACTACTCCAGACATACGAACTCTGAGGAAGAATTTTCTTATCTTCCTTTCTGTGCGAGTGGTTGCTTGGAAGGAATAACATATGTCGCACAATCCCTACCGATGGCTGTGGTAGAAACAGCCACCTGTCAGTGCAATGACGCATCGCCTAATCGCTGCGCCGCTGTGCTGGTAGTGATATGAAGACTCACTGCGATCTATAAATGTTGACTAGAGAATGCCCAATTCTGTATATATTGACATTACCGCACTAAAACATTCGCGCCATACCCTTTATGTGGCACTTAAGTGTCGCCTACAATTGTAGAATAAAAACTTCCTTTCACACAGCAACTCGGTTCAACTACGTCAAATTCCTACCACTGTTTTTCTCAAATTCTTGAAAAAAAGTAAGAAAAAAAGCAGTAACATTTTTCCCGGGCATGTATTGTTCGCTTTCATTGCATTTCAGTCTGTATTTCCAGGCCTGCATTCTGATGTCAGTTTTTTGTCTTGTCGTGACACTTGAATTTGGGTCAAGTGTCACGACAAGACAAATGGAATGCAATGATACTGTAGAGTGTATCGAAGCAGAAAAAATTGTTATTTGGCTGTCCCATGGCGTACCAGATAGCCACGTTCCGTGTCGGCTGCAGAAATGCGAAATACAATGATATTTCTGTGCTCAGTGTTCATGTCATTCAACGTCACCTCCACAAATTATTCGATAAAGAACCATAACCATCATTTTATCTTTCAAACTGAATTAAATGTGTCACCTCGTTCAGCAAATCGGAGCTATAAAAACTTCACCCACACAAATTTTTGCGTTCGCCGCTAAAGTAATCATTTAATCAATAATACTTGATATATAAGTACAAATCCATTCTGTAATACAATGGGGGCATAAATAAATGCAAAAGACTTAAACTCAAACTCTCCTGGATACATGCTTATATTCTACTTGCATATATACAAGTAGGAATGTACGATGACGTGATTATAAACATTATATTTTTACAGGGCGTACAAGTCCAACCACACATACCGCAACTAGAAGGTGTGCATCACGCGCTTACAGTTTTCAAAGCGCTCATTTCCCTGACGACTTCGGTAGTCATCTTATCTTGGGCAGATATGAATTAAGCAGCCTTCACGCAAAAACGGAAAAGAGGCTCAAGAAGTCTCACCAATCGTTATTAAAGGCGCTGTTTTTTTATGGAAGCTGTCAACACCGAATTACGAATGAACACCTGCTTACGCACTGCTACTCGGTTTAAGTACATTTAACCGCTACCACTTTTCTCTCTAATTCTGGAACAAAAAGCTCTCTCGTCTTTCATACCTGAACATATAAGCGTATAAGGCATTAACACGCGCCAAGCTTTGTCTGTAGCAAAGTAACCCAACCGCCATGACTGCGTAGCTGTTACCTCGTTTAGCTACTGAACCCCAGGACGAGGGACGAAGTGCCGTCCCATGTGGCCTTATTTCCATGGATCCCAAAAGTAAGGCACCCCTGTGCTGTACTAAGTAAGCACATATTAAAGCAGCCAAATTTGATATGATGATCCCGAGCTAAATGCTATCGTGCCTCTTTATGTATTCCTTCATACCGTCTCTCTTTCATCCTTTCCCTTACGGCGTGGCTACGGTGTCCATAGAGAAGTGAGAGGGCAACTTCAAAATTTTTTTTTCATCCTCGCCATATTTCACTTTGCTTGAATGGCCGACGTTCAAGCGGTAGTCGCCTCACGACCAGTGAAAAATATCCAGAGGCATCCTGAAGACTGCTTAGCTGCTCGGGCCTGCCGACTGGCTGGAGTCGAGCCACCACCGCTGCCGCGTGCAGATAGTGGAGAGTTAAAGGATAAGAAGACAAGATAAGATAAGATAAAAAGATAAACCACGTCCGCCGAAGCGAAGACACCGGCTGAAACAACCGATACCCCAAGATAACCCTTCAGACTGACTGACTGACTGACTGACAAAAAAGGATGAAAAGGAAAACTGCACGGGCCTGCCGAGTGGCTGCAGCTGACCCATCCCCGCTGCCACGTGCTCACAACAGAGAATTGAAAGATAGCAAGAGAGAGAAAGAAAGAAAAGACGCGCGTGGCAGTAACCGCGTCGGCCGAAGCGGAGACGCTGGTTGCAACAGATACCCTACCCCTTCAGGAAGGCGAACGCATTAGTGCGTCATCACGAACATCGACCTCGACACAGGTTGCGCACTGAGAAATGGAACGAATACGCATCTCCGAAAGCTGATTCCACAAAGCCTGATTCCACAAAGGTCAGAGTGAAACACTCGGACATTACGTTTGAATCTTATCGGCAGCTAGCTTCCAACCTGACAAAAAGCCGTGTGTAATATGCACGGAGAAATTGTATGACACCAGCTGTAAAGGTATGAACCGAAGCGTTCCATCACAATTTTGATATAAAAAATAAGCTTTTGAGGAAGGGAAATGGCACAGTAATTGTCTCAGACCTCGACGGACACCTCAGTTGGACCTTAAGATATGAGGTAAAGATTCCGGGAAGGCCTGTAATTGAAGGTGCGTATGTCGTCGCTTCGAATCTCTGCCGCGAGCTCGCCTCCAAATTAACTAACACATGTCAGGTATACGCTACGAGAATTCGCGTGAAACCCCAGGGAATGCGGTACGACAAACGGCCGCTACCAATTTTGTTACCAATTTAGTTCGGAGAACTGTTGCCAGATTGTGGCCAGCTTGAACGAGATGTTTATGTTTGAAATAGTGGTGCTCAGCTTGCTCGGTGCGTTCTACGGCCTCTAGATAAGATTCATTGTGTGTCGGTCGACAATAGTCGCCTTTCTGTGTCTGTTTGTGCAATGAAATTCTCTTAAAAGATAACCACATTTGTCGCTGGGATATTCTGTACCATCTACGAATACACACCCTAACAAACTGACACACACCGCCGGCTTATCTCATAATCGGTATAGTAACACTTTCGCACTAAAACACCGTGTGACCGACGTGAACTACGCTTGATCAGCGGCCGATGATAAGCGCGTGTCAACCAAGAAGACAGAATTTTTTTTGATGATGAAGTATTTCCTAACGCGACTCCCTCCTTGGAATAGCTCCTGGGGTATAAAACTTACACAAACACGAGCAACCTCCTAAAACACAAAATTTCGCTAAAAGCAGCCCTTGCTGTGCGATTTCCACTTCTGTCCTAGTTTGTGAATATGTTCTTTATCTGTTAGCACATAATTAGCAGACGGCGGCTCCATACACTACCCGTGCAGGGCAGCTGGTATGGCTGCTTGCCTCCTACACTTGCCATGGTACCGAACAGAAATCCTTGAATTCTAGCAATGGCGTTTTGCTTTGACCGCGAAGAGTACTTGGTTTACCTTCCACCTCACGTACGGCTGGATTTTCTCTTTCTGTCACTTTTCACATTCACGAAGACATTGAATCGGCTGCTGTATACAAAAAACAGAAACGTTGCAGCTGCGGTCTACCTGCTGTTACGAATTTAAGTAGGCTTCGACAGTTAGCTGTCTGCATTGAATTGTTTTTTTTTTTTTGCCAAAAGGTCCTGCCTTTTCAAATATTGTACATAGCCGCGGGAATAAATGCGGCGTACAAATTGTGTACAACAAAATTTTCCCACATCTTCTCGCATCACAAGCGGGACGTGCCTCTATTTTTAGGAACATTGCGTATTCCCAGAACAGTACTTCAAATATCAAAGGTGTAGCGCACACTAAATGTGGAACTCTTATCGCATAGCTACCACTCGGCTTTCTAAAGCAGACAGCACTGAAGCCAGAAGGGAGTGCCTCAATGCTTATACACCATCATTCACCGAGTCACTGGGGCTCGCATATTCGTTTTTATACTGTGTTCTGCCTGTATAAAAATTACATGTATCATTGCAATAATGCGTAAGGAAAACGTTCGCATACCAGAAAAGGCAGGGACAGGTGAGTACGCCTTTGTTCGCCGCAGAAAGCGCAAAAGGGAAGGAAGTTGTTCTCCTGTTTGCTCTTTTGCGGCGGTACCCAAGAACGTACCTTGGCAACCATTGGCACCTTTTAAGGTACCTTCGCCGGCTTCATACGTTTGCGTTTTGCCACAGTGCCGTGATATTAACGCGATAGCTTTAAAGGCCCCGTTAGCAAGAAAATCCGATGTCGGCGCTGTCGGCGTTGTGAGCAAAAATCGCGGGCATGGCTCTGGGAAGTGTTTCCCAGAGAGAAACCTTTTAGGCAGATGAGCCACCTAGGTCACGTGACCTTCCGCCGCCATCACAACATGCCCACCAGAAGTCATAAAACTGCCCACCATGGCAGGTAAAATTTAAATAAATTGTTGATCCCTCCGGAAGAGCATCCTTAGCCGCACAATTGAGATCCACCGCCGCGAGCACTTACTTTCGCAGGGCAGTAGCGAATCGCTTAACGGCTCAACCACTGCGACAGGGAAGGTATGAGGACGCCCAGGGATCTATGAATATAATGTACAGAATGACCTTCTGCATATATAGGAATGACTTGCCCCTTATGGCATCATGGCCTCATTCCCTTAAGGCGGATCTATAGTGTCACCTCTAATTGTTTCAATTATTTCCTGTTTCTGCATTTTGACGTCAGCAAAGGCTGCTAAAGATATGTCGGAAAAATCTCTGCGTCAACGACCACCACCCCCTCCAAGTTTATTGGTGAAGAAATTTGCATTTCATGCCGCCGACGATTTCTGGCAGGCGATTCCACGCAAACACCAACATTTTCCTGAATTTGAATGCGCTGGCTCAGATAGAACAATTCTTTTTCAAATTTTGAGGGTTGAATTTGAGACGCAATTCGTTGAGAGCCATTTTATGTCACGTTAGATAGAGCAGAACTTACCTTGGCCTTCGTCTCCTTGGTTAAAATTATTTAAACTTCGCTAATCGTGCCAACGTAGGACACGTCAAATTTCAAACCATGAAAGAAAAATGCACGTATATAAGACTTTTTATGGTGTTGCCCTCAGTTAAATCACGCTAGAGAGACTTTATCGCCTGTTCTTGGTAACATGCTCGTGTTGTATTGAGCAATGTTTTTGCCAACTTGGTATTAGAAGGAAGGATGGTTTAGCCTCTTTGAGGTCCCAAGGCAACTCAGGGTATGAAGGAAGCCGTAGTGAGCGATACGGGACAATTTCGAGCCTCTAAGGACCTTTAAAATGCGCTAACTTTGCACAGTGTAGCAATTCTTCCTCTAGAAAATGCCAACGCCGTGGCTGGGGTCGACGACACGTCTTTTGGGTGAGCTGCCGAGTTGCATAACCACTTAGTCGCCGCGCCGCATAGAGCTCCACTTTCAATCGTTACAAGGCGCAGTCGTATATTTCATGTCAGGTACTCTGTAGGCACCAGCGCAAGCTTTTATCAAATGATTTTTGTAGTTCCTTATTGTGTCTTTATCACGGTAAGTTGATTTATAAGAAATAGAAGGGATTAATAGGAAGACAGGCAACACATATTCGAATCATGGGCTCAAATGGAGTATTCGGTTTCAGAAGAAATGTTGAATCTAGTGCTCATTAAAATCGCAACTTCACACAAAACATTAATTACAGCTGAATTGCATTTTGTAATGATCTGAACTACAACCACATGTTATCGGGCCGTTTTATGTCAGAAGCTCCTTGACGACAGGGGCAAAAGCTTATTTACTCCTGCAAGAAGTCTCTTGATGTAATAAAACTTTGGGGTGGGAAAATGGTTTTGTTTTATCAATCATACACAAAATGAACAGATCTGTAAAAATAAAGCACGCAAGAAACAGCACCAGAATTTTATCATGAACGCACCGTCATTATGGACAAAATTGTTATACATTAAAGGCACCTCAAGTTCATCAGCGAACAGAATGCCGATCTTTGTTTCACCCAAAGAAACATGTTCTACCTTCTTATGTTAGGAAAGCTTCTTGGAGTAAGTTTGAGATAAATACCCACCGTAAAGCCATCTTCAGCTCATTAACGTTGAGCATGGCTCCAACATAGCCGGTACTTATATAAAAATGTAGGCCTTCGCTATTTTGTGTGAATATATATGTTAAAGAACAACGTACTGAAAACCTAAGCATGCATCATCTCAAAATTATTTCCTCCCGGATGGACGGTCTAGAGCTTGGTGCTATATCCGTAATCGGGTTGAATGCAGTGGAGCTAACCAGGTGACACGTATTGCGCACTCGTTTGTGCGATCCAGGTCAAGTTCTGATTGTCTCATGTAAAATGCGAGCGGGTAGGAAGAACAGCAGAAAATCTCAGCGATCGACAGCTCACTAGGGCCACTCTAAAGAAACTAGTGTAGCAAAAGTCTCTGGCTGGTTGGTTTACGGAGTTCAACGTCACAAAGCGACTCAGGCTATGAGAGACGCCGTAGTGAAGGTCTCCGGAAATTTCGACCACCTGGGGTTCTTTAACGTGCACTGAAATCGCACAGTACACGGGTCTCTAGAATTTCGCCTTCAAAGAAATTTGACCGCCGCAGCCAGGATCGAACCCACGTCTTTCGGGTCAGGAGCCGAGGATCATAACCACTGGGCCACCGCGGCGGACAGCAGCAGCAAAACGCTCTATCGTCAAAATCACCGTATGGTTTCCACCTAGAAAGTGGCGAAAGCTTTCGCAACATGCAAAAGAGAAAAAGCTTGCAAGCAGAGGGTAACAGGAAAAGATACGAAACGGTGTCTGTAGAAATAAAAAACTCAAAATAAGAGCATTCAATGACTAGTCTTGAACTAGAAACGGAGTGGAGAGTTGGCAGTAGAAGTTAACAATTCTTGAAAATCGATACATCGGTATATCTGTAAAAAACGAAAGGCAAGATGCACCAGTCCTGAGCAGAGGCTGAAATCTGCAACCAAAAGACACGAAAATCAGTGAGTAGAGACAGTCATCACATTAAAAAAACTGAACATGAAGAATAACAGGCTTCTTCAAACCCGATTAATATAACTTCAAAATGGAAGGGTATGATGATACTTCTATCCACTTTTTGTAAATAAGTACATTGTGATAGCAAGCACATAAGCGTACTTTACTTGAAATAAAAGTTGTCAAATTAAAACGAAAACAATTTATAACAAAGCCCCTCGCTGCTTGTCTTCACTTCCACTACACTAATCTAACTTGTTCTTGCCTACGGGCACTAATTTCCAAGTTCAAGTTTTGCTGTTAAAGCAGATTGATGGATTTGGGGTGTAACTGTTCCCCAACTCATGTTCTTAGAAATAGCAAATACATTGGACTATTCTTGAAGGTACATTGTTTGTGCTGTATTAGAACCACCATAACAACCGCTCCAGCAAGCCTTTATTTAGGATGCATGGAACGTCCGGCATTCAAAGAATCGTCTCAGAACTTAAGCAGTGACATATCCCATAGCTGTCATTCCACTGAATGGGTTTCAAACTGAAACAACCGAGACGACCCATTTTGCTGTAACCTCCACCACTTAAGCTGCACTGACATTATCAGCACAGCCAAATTTCCACTCATGGGAGTTACTTTTTTCTTTGAGGACCAGTCCGTAATGTGTCCGTAAGATAGCAATCTATTGGGGTCGACTATAAGCGAAAATTGACGGAGAGTTGAATATTAGCGGCGAAAAGATCTAAATAGCTCTGAAGAGCGTACTGTGTCTCAAAGGCTTTTTTTATTCCAGCTCAATAATACTAGCATGGCATTTCAGGTTATCTGCTGTCGGTTCGAATTTTATTGCGTAGAGAAATAATCCTTGCTTCACAGAACGAAATAAGCGCGGATTCTACTCGGAGTCTAAGGCTGTAGAAATTGTTATGTATACGACAATAACAACAGTTTTCACTTTTATTCACATGCGAATGCGGAAATGAATAATCCACGCTAGAGCTCATCTGCTGGCGTTGGAATTCGACTGTATGGCGTTTTGCGGCTCCATGGGGTTTCCGACAAAAAAATGGCACCGATAATGGCATTGCCATTGGGAGGAGACGGGTAATTTTGCTGAAGTGATTGCTGTAGTTTTTTTCTTTCGAATCGGAGAATGGCAGGCCGACCAAGCAAGATGTTTTGGCCCGAAACCGTGTTGTCCGTCATTGCAAGCAACCTGTCAAAACATCTATAGGTCCACTTCGCATTGCGTTCAACGTGTCATTTGGGACATTTTATATTGCTGCAGCGCATATCACGCTTACCTACTTTCCTTTTTTGTATCTGAGCGATGCAATGTTTTAAAAATAGTAAGCGAAAAAACAATTTGCTCGGCATTTCTGCCTTCAGTTTTCATTGACATCTGTGACAAGGCTGAACAGCCTGTCCTTGCAGCTGTTCTTTGTTAGATGTTTTGGTGCGTACTCGATCGATAATTGGTGGGCGGCATTGTTTCTGGCAGTATATAAACACTACAGCCAGGCATTTATTTACAACTGACAGAACTGATCTCTGCGCCTACCTGAAGATTATACAAGGGTGAGTAAACGAGTGCCCTAGTTAAGCCGTGGCGATGGATGCTCGCCTTTCGCGTGCTATAGCTTATTTCAGGGATTTATTTCTTTGAGTTCACATATCTGAGACCATTTTTGGAGTTGCTCTAAGGCAGCTGCGTCATTTTACTCGGACCCTACGTGTATTGAAAGCATTGCTTCAGACAGACGTTGGAGCGTCTACCGCATTCATTTCTACATTTTCCACAAATGTAGAAAATGCCGTCTTGTTGATGCAGAGAACACTAAAAAAAATTTCCATGAACTTTGAAGGACCATTTTCAACATGGTTTGATTACAAAGGGGCCGGAATATTGTGGAGCTTCCTGAGCTCACAAAGTAATGTTGCGCATCATATTCCTCAGTTCGGCACTAAAAATGTCCGCTTCGTTGCTGTATTACACATTACTCTGGGACATAAAGTTGACTTCTCGGGCTCTTTAAATCATAGTGTAAATATTCTGAAAGTTCAATGGCGGCATAAAGTAGCTGGGAATATCTATGGGTCACCTGTCCCCTAAAATCAGTAGTCGTGGCACGGAAATAATTAACGGAACAGTAAAAGAAAGGTGTGGAATTCAACATCAATAACGATACCGCTCGGAACATGAGACGTATTCTGCAACGTTAAGAGAGACTGGCTGTAATCGTGATAGATATTCATCAGAGGCACCGTTTTTACATTGTACAAGCCTATTCAGCTGAATGCGGTGATGATGTCTAGAGAGTCCAAAGATTCCTAGATGACATGGAGTCGGTAATGACGTAGTAACGCCGTAAATAACTTCTTTGAAAGAAGAATTAACTGCCAGTGTAAGCAAGAAGTCAGACGTGGCGAAGCAGTACGAGAGTAGGGCATATTTTCCTGGAAAAGCACGGGGATTTATTAGTAGATATATCTGAACTAAATTAATTGGTTCTTAATGCTGGATACTTTAACCTGCAAACGGGAGAGCTGGTCAGCTTGAAAGAGTCGTAACGGCAACACTAAAAATAAGCTACACTTCATATTGAGCGTGGATCCGGGATATGGAGGATGCGGAGGTGTTCTACAACGTGAGTTGTAGTAACCATAAAATGATAGGTCTCGAATGGGGCTTAATTTCTCCGCAGAACGAAGGAAAATGGTCAAAATAAAGTACATCAACGAGCTAGCCGTGAGTGGGAAAATGGATGATTTCAACATCTCGGTACGCAAAAGGTTTTCTACTTTCTAGAGGACCGTGACAGAAGATGAACGATAAGCTTTCACACACCAACCCCGAGTGCGACCTAGAAGGAGGGGTGATGGCAGCTTAACGGGTAATTTTTAACCTCCCTCAGTAGACGCAATTCATGATTAAGGAACGCCATCGTGTGACCGTCAGTATTCGCATAGATAGGATATAGCTGGCAGGAGTGTCGGATATGATCCCGAAGCGTAGGTTCAATGGCACATGCAGTATATTATGCACACCATGCAGGATGCGCTGAACAACGTAGGTTGCCTAAAATTTATCATTTACGAAATTTTGTCATTGGTCAAAATCAGATGTGCACAGCGGGAGATAGTGAGCGCACTGAATTTAACAAAATGAAAAAAAAAAACCTGTTATGATAGCCGCAGAACAGTAGACATTCCTCTACAGTAGCTGAAATGACCACAATGCTAATTTTAAAGCCAATGGACTCAAAGAATACGACAACCCCTCTGCAAACAGGAAGCAGGGAAACAATAAATAGAATTCGAAACAAAAAAGCGTTTGGTGACAGCCAGGCAATTGTAAATTAGTTGAAGGATGGTACGGCATTGTGATAGTAAGGCTTGTGCCCTCTTAGGAAACATTTAGATTGCACTAATATTTAAGAGAAAGAACGTTATGACTTGAAAATTTACAGACTGATCAGATTGTTTCCTTTTTACGATGTAAAAGGACAGGCTGGCTTTCATAAAAGCTACTGGAAATGGATCAAAATCAACCCATCATTCAGATGACAGACAAAAGCGGCAAGTATAAGCGCATGGTGTATGAAGCGTGCACTGAATACCAGAAAGGATTTGGTTCAGTCGAAAGAAACGTAGTCATGCAGGCATTGCGTAAGTCTTTTACAGAATACACGTAAGGGCTGGGAAAAATATTTTTTGTGGTAGCACCGGTACCATAGGCCTTTAGCGACAAAGTGATAAAAATTTTATCAAGAAGGGTGTCAGGAATGGAGACACCATCTATGCGCTATAATTCATCATGTGTTCAGGAGTGCTATTCAGAGGCGAGAACTTGATTTGGAATTATTGTGTTTAACACTTCATGAAGAATAGCTTGCCTATGCACTGATTGGAAGAACTGCAAATCATGATCTAGAACACGTACATGCTGAGAACTGTGAGTATGTAATGTAATATGTAATGTAATATAATGTTCCATCGCTTCGAAGTCGAACAGACGTGTTCGATAAAGAGCGTTGCGTTGGAAGTAGTCACTGATTGTATCGGCTTAGAGGAGAGAGTGGCCGCAGATGCATCCGCAGAGGATTAAATAAATGGGAAAATTAGAATGGGTGGAGAACACTTCGCAAGCGCTCTCAGGTGAAGTGTACAAGTTTATAAATATAATTACAAAAAGAAAGTATATAACATCTTGCAGTACTCGCATATAGAAATAAAGCGTAAGTGCTAAAGGTAAGGTTTTAACTTTTTCATTGAGGGAAACGCAGCGAGCTATCGATAGGATATATAGGATTCCCATGTTTACATTAAAGAGATCGATTTTTATAACTTCTGTAAACCAAGACGCGTGAGAGCAGAGCGTATTTTTCGGTGCTGTGCAGGAGTTTCTATTATTGCGGCTAGTGACGGAATCAAGTGATGCTCGACGCACCTGAAATACTTTTTCTCAAATATAGCAGTAAACCTGGAAGCCGAATGGCCCTACAGTTTTCCTCAGATCATGTGGAACTTCACTTCATAACTGTCAGTGTTGTTTCGTGCTGCCATAGTGCTTTTCTCTCTTTAAATTAAATATAGGGCACGCAACGCTTCACCCAGTGTAAGCGTCATTTGAACGTCCAGCTCAGCATTTAGAAATGAAGGCATGACTGACAACGACCATTAGGTAGTCTGTTCGAAAGGATCGGCTTCAAAAATGCCCAGTCACCTAACATGTGCGAAGTCTTACTGTGCCCGCTTAGGCCACCATTCATTTGATGGCAAATAAGACAAAACTTCAGCTGCTGCCCTGCTGACCTATTCATAATTGAGCAATCATGTTCCAGGGGAATGTGCCGTTGAACTTTTGACAAGTACGCGCTATACATCTCGTATATTTATGAAATACTTTTCCTTCATCTCGGCCGCAAAAGCAGAGTGAACCCGCACTGTTCAATTACATAAGGGAAAAAAAAAGTATAATTAAACAGTAAAAATTGAATATACATACTGCATGTGGCAGGTAAATACGTCATTCCATCCCAGAACATCCATGTGTTGCTCAAAAGTATTTAAAATTATTGATATATACCTTTTAGAATTCATGACTGTAGGGTGGCGTTTAAATACTGCACTAAAATATCTCTTCGGCCGTAGCCTTTGTTCTAATTAATAATTTACTTGTTCAGTCTGTAAGCGAATAACAAGCGAAAAGTTTTTTGTATTCATAAAAAATAAAAGCGACAAGGCAAACCACAGTAAGTTACATTAGAGTTATGCATAAACCTTGCACATTGTTCAACACCACATTACATACCAATCAGTGTTAGAAGACATATTTCTTCAAAACAGAAAACTGTAATTTAACTTAGTGCAAATTATCAAGTTTCTGAACGTTACCTTAGTACTCAAATTACTGAAGTTATTTAAAGCTGTTATAAAGAAAAAAATAAAACAACCGACCAAAACGAAAAGTGAAATACACGTGAAATTAGAGAAAGATATACTTGTTTGAGTTGCAAATATTTGATAAGAATATTTTGCAAAGCTTCTGTACCAGAACACCAAAGATATCTTTTCGTAAGGTGCTCTTCAAATCTATGCTTCGAACCAGAAAAGATTGTATGAAGGACCCTGCTTTAAAATTCAGTGGAGTCATATGTTTCGATTTTTTTCTTTTGATGGTAGTAGGATTGCGAAATGCAATATATCTTTTTAGATCAAACTTATCATAAATCTAGAAATATGAAAAAATGAAGCCTGTAGAGCTGCGCTTTCCGCGTCATGGTGTGTATACATTAATAGAATTATTAAAACTGTAAAATTTACCGGGTAAATGGTAAATTGCATGATGCTTGATAATAAACCGCACGAGATTTCAGCTGCTCTGTATGAGCTGGCTGAAGACCCCATTAGTTTTGCTGAATATCTGTCCGTTAGAAAAGGGCTGATAATTTCTTCCTTAGTAGTAAATATATTGCATCTTTCAGTTTACGTTTTGCATTTATATCTGCGCCTTCGCATATCCTCTAACCTGTCATGGAAAGTTCGCACACAGAGAATCTTGAGTAAGGCATCAAAAGAGCTTGGATTCAACATGAGCTACATGCATTAGGTCAATACGTGTACAATAACAAAGTCTTGCACTGTGTTAGTTAACTCAAAAACTTATAGGCAGCTGTTATATAAAATCCATATCACACTCATATAATAAATGAAACTATATCTGCTCAGAACAATGTTGGCCGGCTAATATCAAAAAGCCTCTCCCGAACATATTTAACAACTGGAATAAAAATCTCTTATCGTAAGATTTCCAAAGAAACTTAGGTTTCTTAAAGGTTTACGCTTGATTCAAAACATTTAATTTTGTCATTCACGCTGCTCGACCGGCCATTTCGCACCAGCCTATTAAGCATATAAGCGTATAAGTGCATATAATATTAAGAATA
Source organism: Amblyomma mixtum (assembly GCF_055824585.1). Taxonomy (NCBI): domain Eukaryota; kingdom Metazoa; phylum Arthropoda; class Arachnida; order Ixodida; family Ixodidae; genus Amblyomma; species Amblyomma mixtum. The sequence continues at coordinate 246,679,594 of NC_143013.1, forward strand.
TAACTTAAAGGAAAAAGAGGTGTAGGCTATGGCATACATGACAGGAGCCAACAGCCACCAACGCTAACAACTAAAGGGATTACTTTTATTTAACTTGTAGTTTTTCTTCAATGGGAGACTAATAAAAGCAGAAGAAAAAAACAAATATATTACGCAGGTAGGATCCCAACATATGTTTCCGAATTTCGACTCCCGAATTTCAGCACCTATACTTATGAGCGCGGAAACAAAGCCCTGCTATGTGTAAAAAGTTTATTAGTTTTTTTGTAATAGAGGTGTAGTTAAAAATGTTCTTACAACAATAACTATAAAAAAACAGTTGCGCAGAAAATTGGAGAGCACTGTGACACTCTTCGCGTCTCTTGATACTTGACCGAAAGTGACAAAATCGCCATTGCTTCACAACAAAATGCTGAAAGCAGTTGTGACAGCATTCGGATAAAAAGTGGAAGCAGAGAAAATTCAATTTAATTTTCATTACCTTCTTTTCCTCGTTTATCGCCTCCTAAGTTTTTGAATTCGGCTTCAGAAGTATAGCACCGGAACAAGCTGAAACTCTGATCTTCCAATCACTCCTCTCTAGGATGACAATAAGAAGGCGGATTTCACCGGGTGAAGCGCAGGAAAGTGGCGGTTCTTAAAATCATTCGGTTCATGATTCCCTCACAAATTTTTGCAACCACCATTAAAAAAGTCATTTCATAAATTTGGAAGACACATTTTGCAATGTAGTGATGTAACGAGATGGATGATGATGAGAGTTCACAAAACAATTTATTGAACAGTTTTTCAAATTTGCTTTTTTATTTGGTGTTTCCCGCCTCAAGCAATTCCCATCATTTGCGGGTGGTTCATTTCTTTACAAACTCTATCAGGATATTTTGTACTTTCAGTATAACCGAATTTCTACTTTTTATTTCTTCTGTAGCACCGTATTCTACAGCGATGTTTTGTGTGTATACAGACATCACGTGATTTTATGCACACTGTTGCCTATGGTTATACCACCCGTAAAAACCTAAAGAAAAAACTGCCTGTTCTGGCATTGATGATTCAGTAGGTTTTTGCCCGTACTCTCTCAGACTTCATGTGCTTTCTGCGTATCAAAGGCATTCGTATAACATTCCGAAAGGCAATGATTTGAAATGCCACATGAGAAAATTAAGGTAGCCTAGCATTTCAAGTAACTTCATGAACGATGCAACTGAATGTGTACAACATTCTGCTATAATTTTCCAACTGTCTTCTTTCTAGAGCCTTAAAAAAGTGCTTCCATTTATATCTAATGAATCATGAAGCCTTAACGGTAACACAACGAGGCTGAAGAAACATCGAATATAATAAGAACCATTTCATCACCGTGGCCGTGAACGTTTGTAGAAGGTCATATTATTATTTCCTCTGAGGACTCGCATATTCCTTTTCGTAATACATCTGCGTGTAGAACGTTCACCACTATATAAAGATATAAAAATAATATGAACCACAGCAATTTAGCACTACATCTAAGATGTCGATGCTACTGCTGGCGTATCTGAAAAAGCAAGAGAAAATACTAAGAACTTTTGAGACAGACAAGGAAAATAGCGCTGCAAAAAGACGTACACAAGAGAGACTGACACAGGACTTGCGCTAACTTCATCTGATTTTATTTACTGCAAAGCCAGCAAATATATAGAAAATTCCAGGCATGCGCAATAGAGCATGCCTTGAATTTTCTATATATTTGCTGGCTTTGCAGTAAATAAAATCCGGTGAAGTTAGTGCAAGTCCTGTGTCAGTCTCTCTTGTGTACGTCTTTTTGCAGCGCTATTTTCCTTTTCTGTCTCAAATAATGCACCATCTAGCCCAAATTGATGTTCTTCTAAAAATACTAAGAACCTTGTTTGCAGAAGAAACCGCGAACGGGAGCTAGAAACTCCTTGCGGCGTACAGAGGCGATAATACACCTCGTACCTTCCGCGCCATCATAAAAAAAAAAACCTCCTTGCGGCGTTAAGAGACTTTTCGAAGGCGACTTCGCCGCCCCAGTTCGCTCGCGCACTATGTTTCGGCTGCTTAATATTTTCCTGCTTCCATATTTCTGTATCTAGGCCTCAACAATTGCTGTCAAACGAAACATCCGCAAAACCGCTGCGACAGCCTCCGCTCCCAAATTCAGCCCCTCCAATTTTTCCGCTGAAGAAAGCCTACATTGCACACATGTGCTACTTTCAGGCCGACGCGTTGCTATGCGCGCATCCCCAACATAACGTATCCTTTCCCACACTTTGGGTGTTGTGATGGCAAGATATTCCCTGTTAAGATCTTTTCTGTCAGTGTCAGTGCAGGAGAAATTCTCTCTTAGTAGCTCGTCAGGATTAAATTCATGCACACATCGCTAATCGCATCTTTGTAAGCGACATCAACTTTTAAAGCTTTTAATTAAATTACATATATATCAAACGTTTTACGGCAATGTCCTCAAATTATACTAGAGAGCTACCACTTCATAGCAGTCTAACGGTGTAATCACATGCAACTTTCTTTTTACCTTGCCATGAGAAGGAAAGTTGTTCTAGGAGGTTTAAAGTCAGAAGGCGACTCATTCTCTGAGGGAAGCCTTAACGGAGTATACTGGATAAAGTCGAAGGCCTTTGAAGTGAATTACACTGACCTCCACTTTTTCGCCTCTGTAGAAATGGGAAAGCCGAGGTCGGAATCGAACTCGTCAGAAGACGGGCACCTTAACCACTGAGCCACCGTGGAAGATAGAGAGAAGCAAAGATAAAAAGAGATCTCCTTCCTAATTGTACGGAAGCAGCAGTGTAAAGTTTGGAGGGCGAGCTTGTTCTCTTTTCTGTTTGTGTTGCCACCAGTGATGGGGTGCAGTACGCGGTAAGCAGTAGCTACAGCGAGACGCATTATTCTAAAAGCACCTACTGGCAAGCGCACATTCTGCCTCTCATAAATTACCTGCAAACACTTCCTCCCGTCCTCTTCCTCCTCCATCTGCTTATATGGCTCCACAAACGTGACACCAGCCTCCGACCATCTGGTTCTATTGTAGCAACCCGGCGCTGGGTGTGCAGTCCGGACGCAGGAAGTCTCCTGCATGCATGCGCCTTCTCCTCGGCTGGGAATCTTCCCTCCCGTTACCTGAGCCCCCGTTCACAATCCTGGCATTGAACGTGCAGCTAACTGTTTATCCTCTTCGGGAGAGCCATTCTGCGCCTATTGCGAAGCCACCTGCGCCGTGTGTTCAGGGAAAGTGAGATAGCTTTGTTGCCGAAGCAACACTGCGCTAGGTGTGAGCAATTTCGCGGAGCCCCGGAGAGCCACAACTGCGCATGCGCGGGGAGCGAGTGTAATTTGGTTTCCTCAAATACAATTTTCATTTTCTTCATTACGGCCCCTCTTTCTTCTTTCACTCCGACTTCCTTCCTTCCTGTACGCAGCGGTTCAGGTGTGCACCGAGATGACAGAGAATTACTCCGCCATTTCCTTTCCTCATTGTGTTGAAAGGGCAAGGCATCGCGCCGACCGAATGGTGGCGTTCCGTGGACTCCCTGGAAGCGCTACAACACGCCGTCGCGTTCCACTCCCAGAGGCGAAGCGAAAGCGTCAATAATTAGCAATTAATTAGTATTGAGTCATTAATATCTAATTAGATATTAAATAATATAAAACACTTAATTAGTATGCCGTCACCAGCGCCACGAAGGCAGTCTAAGCAGTGCAGAAAACACTTTCGCCTCTACGCACTTCAGACAGTGAAAGTGCCTCCTGAGATGTCGCCACCGCTGCGATTGCCGCGCCGTTGCTTCCACAATTCTACTCGGGATGGCCATTGTTCAAAACACGGCCAATGTTTTTGAAAATTCGACGTCATTGAATGATTCATATGAATGAAACTTCTAGGTGAAGCATGCCAAGCGATTTTACACTAGCGTTTCAAACAACTGACGTAATTACCCATTAAAGCAGCGACGATGTTTAGGCCCCTGCTCGCTGCGTCGGAGAAGTGCGGACAAACTTGTTATGATGTCACTGCTTCCAAAATTTCTTATTTGCGCTGCCTTAGCCCACATGTACCTGAACTTTTTGCGACTCAGCCAAACAATAGAGCCACTGGAATCTTTTATGTAAGTTAGTTGTCCTTCGAACAAGATCGTCTAGGAAGTTCGAAACTACACTTTTGTTCTCTGTTCAACTAAGCTGTCAAGGCATGTACAGCTCGGAGCGACTTTTCAACTCATGTTTAGGTGAAGCTTCCATGCGGGAAGGTCAACCTCTCAGCGAACGAGCCTACAGCCACGTGCGGACCGAGCTCTCCGCCATGTGCGGACACAAAATACGTGGCCATGTTAAACTCCCCGTTGTAAACTTTTACTTCCTAAACAAAAGTTAGGTGTGTTTTGATAATCATTGTACTTTCACTTCAAGCTCCATTGAAAATGAGTAAAAGAAACGGCGGTCTTCGTCTGGGATTCCCAGCTGTTGCTTGTAGAGATCTGACCACGAGGATAATTATTATCGTTCAATCCGGCCCCAAAAGCTGTACATTAAAAAAAAGAAAAAAAAGAAAAGGAAAAAGGAAAAGGAAACTCGTTAAAAAAGAAAACCTCACCACTGAGGGAAATTGTTCCCAATGCCCTATGTCCATGCAGAAAATAGGAAATTGTTGGTCTCTAAGCGTTTTACCAGCAGTATTTTCTAGACGAGCCCCCGGACGCACGAGTACCAACTACGCGTGATTTGCTGTGGAGTGCTTGGAATCAGCTGCTATGCGTTTTAATCACTGAGCCACCTCTCTATGGTCCATCAAAAAGGCACCTTCCGATCAAGGCTGAAAACACCATATACCAGTTTATACCTCGCTGTATTGTGACCGCTGACCTTGATTTGGCTCCTGGGGTGCATAATATGCTATAAGTCCAGCACTGTGTTGAGCAACGTGCTTCTGGTGACAAATGTAACTATTCCTGCAGTGACGTTCACCAGTGTTTGTAATAATTGAATTTCAGAGAAAGCACACACGCTGCTGTCTCTACTTTTTAAATTCTTGAAATTTTAGCTTTGCTGTTAGTTTTGTTTCACCCTCAATTTTAGTGACTATTCTTTCACGTAACCAGATTTAAAAGGAATGCATCTCTGCACACCGCTACCTGTCAGTTCAGCAGAGGCAGAAACGTGTAGCGTGGGACGTAAGATTTAATATATGCTCGTTCATTCGACTTGTACTTGCGACACTGTATGTGTTACGAGAATAGCTTGAATGGGCCATTTCCAAAACCCCGCCATAACGAAAGCCTCGCAGGTGCTCACGTTCAAATATATATGAAGGTTCGTATTTCATGTCAACGCACGTATGACGAGGCTTGAAGTGTACAACTCACTAATTAACTGCCAATCGAACCCACAAACAAAGTCAAAGTGACCCTAAAACAATTATTCAAAATGGCGAAACTTAATAAAATGCCCCAAAAGACGCACAATTTCATCAACAAGTTCGAGTACGCACGGACACGCCTACGTTAATTTTTCTCTACATTAAGCGAAACACAAAATCTTATTTTGCAGATCAAGCCAACATGTCCCGCATCTTTGCTGTGAATCTTCTGGCTGTCATGGCCGCCATGCTTGGTAAGCATAAGAAATAAGTTTTTAAGGGTGAACAAATTTTAACATTCATTTTCGGCAAGCCAGGCTGAACATAGTAAACCATGGCGAAAACCGCGTAAAGACTATCTGAAATTATCATTTCCCGCTGTCGCCGTGGGTAGATTTGCTCTATTTAGCGAAGGCATCGCATAAGCTGAGCAGCAGTCATAACTCGATGAATTTGGGCCCCTCTCTTAACAGTCCATCTTCCTTTTGTCATAGAATGACTCCAACACCACAATGACGGAAGAGAAAATGTTAACATCTGACATATAACTAGACATATTGTTCTGAGCCTATCGCTATTAACGAAGTTCACACGGAGAAATCTTCCAATGCTTTTTTTCCCCATTAAAGCTCGCCGCTATTGCAACGTAGCGTTAAGTAAAGTACCTGTTTCTCTCGGCTAGTATATGCATTTTTGTACCAGCGCATCAATGCCACATACTCCTAGTCTTACAAACCAACACTGCTGAATGCTGATTATCCGGAGTACCCAAAGCTGTTCAGACACTTTTACTTACATGAGTACCGCGCGTGGAACTAATCAGAGTTGATCACTATTATTAATTTCAAATTTCGGATTTTCAATCGATGGCTTTATAAATCAAGTACATTAATAGGTTCGGAACAGATTTTATTTAAATTATCTTCTTTCTGAAACACCGTCTTTTCTGACTATGTTCCACTTCCAGCCAAAATTTTATTGCGGTTATTTCTAAACACATGCGGTTCATCCTAAAGGAAAAATCTGAAGCAAGCTATCAAGCAAGTGCGTCTCTTCGATATAGCAGAAAGAGCAGCAATGTAAAAAAAAACATGCAAAAGAAAACTTCTTAACTCATTTCTGTCGTAATTTTTTTTTCAGCGGCACTGGCTATGGGACCCAATGGAGTAGAAGCAATTCCTCCGACCGTGGTCGATACTATCGTCAAGGCTCTGGGACGGGAAGATGCACCAGCTGACAAAGAGTGAAGTTCCCTGGTTTCTGAATAAACATGGCCAGTGGATAACAATCACGTTTGCTCGTTTCGAAAAATACAGTCCATAAATGAAGGTGTTCCCTCTCAAATATTACCTTTTTTGTGAATAGCTCTTTTCAAACGTCGCTATACAGCTGAACCTTTTGGTGTCGAAATCCATCGCTTTGTAATAAACCCTTGTTGGCTGCAACGTGCCTCTGTCGATGGCCACATTCAAGAAGAATGGTATAAGGACGGAAACAACGCCCGTACTTGCTTGCTGTAACCAGATGGCAGTTCGTACTAATCGCACTCTATAAGAATTGAAAACAATCATTCATTATAGGCGGCACTTATCGTGAGGAAGACTGTGTTGTGTTCTTGAATCAAGATTGCGAGGTTTCGTGCAATGCGACAAATCTATTGCTCGTAACAAAATGCCGAAACTAAGAGGATGCCAAATCCGATTCCTCAACATCGTCATCGGCCTCACTACACCTACTAGAGAGCAAAGGCCTCTTCTATGTCTCTCCAATTAAACCTGTCCTTTGCCAGCAGTGCCAACCATGCCCCCGCAAACTTCTTAATCTCATCCGCCCGCCTAACCATCTGTCTCTCTCGGCCACGCTTTCCTACTCTTGGAATCCACTCCGTTACACTTAAGGACCTGTGGTTATTTGTTCTTCGCATTACATGCCCTGTCCAAGCCAAATTCTTCCTCTCGGTTTCGACTAGAATGCTAGTAACCCGCGGTTCCACCCCCCCCCCCCCCGGCTCTGCCTGTTTCCGGTCTCTTACCTTTACACCTATCATTTTTCTTTCCATAGCTCGCTGCGTTGTCCTTAACTTAAGCTGAAGACTTTTCGTTAGCCTCCACTTTTCTACCCCATTGGCGAATACCGGTAAAATACAAGTGTTGTATAGATTCCTGTTCAGGGATATGGGTAAAACTGCCATTGATAATCTGAGAGAACTTGCCAAATGCACACCACCCTACTCTTATTCTTCTGGTTATTTCCTTCTCATGGTCCGGATCAGCTTTCGCTACCTTCCTAGGGAGACGTACTCCCTTACCTCGCTGCCGATTGAGAACTGCTGTTCTCTTGCTGGAACGTTGAACATTGCTTTATTTTTCAGCTAGTTAGCAATTATACCCGCCGTCCTGCTCTGCCTGTGTAGCTCATTGATCATGCTTTGCAATTCATCTGTGCAGTGTCTCAGAATGCCAATGTCATCTGCGAATCGCAGATTATTTCATTTTTCATTTACTCTTATCCGAAACTGTTCCCATTTCGGGCCTCGGAATACTTCCTTAAAACAGGTGGTGACTCGCAATGGCGAGATCGTGTCTCCCTGGCTCATGCCCTTCCTTATTAAAATTTTATTACTGACTTTATGGAGGGCGACGGCAGCTGTGCTGCTGGTATAGATATCTTCTAGTATTTTCATATACGGCTCTTCTGCACCCTGATTCCGCATAGCCTGTATGAATGCTGAGGTTTCCGCTGAGTCAACTGCTTTCTTGTATTCAAAGGAGACTATATATATATATATATATATATATATATATATATATATATATATATATATATATATATATATATATATATATATATATATATATATATATATATATATATATATATATATATAGTGAAGTATACGCTTCGTTAAAGGAAACATATTTATTCAACTCGACGTTTCGATCGGAAGACCGATCTTCTTCAGGAGTGATTTTACATTGTGAATGCATCCCCTTTTATAGGGGCGGGCACAGAACAGGAAAGTGGGAAACACAAAGCACATAGCAGAAAAATACGCATAAAAAATTATTAGAGGCAGTGCGACCCACACACACATAAAAAAAAAAGAGAGTGCGAGGAACAGGTACTCAGTCAGAAAATACAACGTCCAGATGCGGCCTCTGCTTTGTTAAGCACCACAGGCTTGCTTATTGACAGTCGTGTCCAGCTGGGAGGTGCTCGACAGGTGCGTGGCCGTGCAACAACTTTCGTAGAAAAATGCGAAAACTTGTTCCTTCTCCTGGCCGCGAGAGCAAAAAAATAAAATATGACCCTCCAACAGAGAGAGAAGACAACAGAAAAGAAAAAGAAGAAAAAAAAGGAAAATGAACAGAGCAAGGAAGAAACCTCGAGAAAAAAAAAAGTGAAATAGGAAAAAGAAAACCTTTAAAGTAGTGCTTTTTCTTCGCACCCAGCTATAGTGCACCCACCCCTGGTTGAGGGGAAGTATTGGAAGGAATGTAAAAAAAATAAATATAAGAAAAAAATATATAAAAAAATGTGAGATTAAAAAGGAAAAAAAAAAGAAATTGTGCGGCATTCGCGTGACCACAAGGTGAGCACACCCGGAAGGGAAACGGCACAGGTGTGGCACAGGTGTGGCATGCAGAAAGGGGTATGACCTCAGACGACTTAGTCAGTATTGCTTTGTTTAATTTCGTAGGCCCCTGACCTCGGAAGAGAGGTGAGGGTGCCGTAAGTTTCATTAATGCCATTTTGCACTGTGTTAAATTTAAAAATAAAATATGATTCTCGTTGCTCGCGCTCACGAGTGTTTTTGAAGCCACTCTGTAGTATTGTTACTTTAAGTTTGTCAAACTCGTGACCTTTCTCGCGGAGGTGTTTCGAAAGAGGGAGGTTGGGGAGGGATTGGGTATGTGAGCGGTGGTTATTAAATCTGAAACGGAAGGAATTGTCTGTTTGGCCTATGTATTGCATTCGACAGTCGCCACACTCGAGCATGTAAACCACGTTGCTGGAATCGCAATTCAGGTCTTCCCGGATAGAATGCTTGAAATTTGAATGGGTGCTTTTAGCCAGTGCCGCGGTTTCCATGTGTTTGCAGACTTGACATCGGCTTTTTTTGCATGGTGTGCAACCTACAGCTCTCGGTTTATTGACTGTCGAATGGACAACATGGTTTTGCAGATTTTTTGGTCTCCTATATGTTACTTGGGGGACCGTTGTGAAAATATTTGAAAGACGGTCACTCTGTTCTATGATATTAAAGTGTTTTTTAAGGATGTTGTTAATATTCGGGAGATTATTTGTGAAGGTTAGTATAAGATTACAGCGCTGTGATGATGGCTGAGATTCCTTAATGACATGATTAATATTAGTTGCTTCTGCCTTTTTAATGGCATCGTTGATTATAGAAGACGGGTAATGTTGTTTTTTTAGAGTGTCCCGCATGCGATTAGCATTTTCGTGAAAATCTTCCGATCGTGAGCAAATTCGTTTGAATCTGATGGCCTGTGAGTATGGGATTGAAGTTTTGCAGTGGCGTGGGTGGCAGCTGTTGAAATGAAGATACTGTTGTCTGTCCGTGGGTTTTTTATAGACACTAGTGATTAATGTACTTCCTTCTACTCGAACCAGAACATCCAGGAAGTTAATTTTATTGGTTGAGTAGGTGTGTGTGAAAGAGATATTGGGATGGATTTTGTTGAATGAGGCGATAAAATGGATGAGTTCGTAGTCGGTTTCTGTCCAAACTATGAATATGTCATCCAGAAAGCGTTTGTAAAAAGCTGGTTTTGTTGGATATGAGGACAGAAAGTCAGATTAAATTTTGTTCATAAATATGTTGGCGTAATTTGGAGCCATTTTTGTGCCCATAGCTGTACCGCTAGTTTGAAGATAATATGAGTTGTTGAACTCAAAGGTGATAAGTTTAAGAACCAAATTTGCAAGTGTCTCGACGGCACTTGGACTAGGGGTGTCTAGAATTTTGTATTCTTTATATGATCCAACCATTGCCTGAATTCCGTCGTCATGTGGGATGTTAGTGTAAAGTGATACCACATCCAGGGTAACTAGGAAAGCGCCTTGAGGGAAGGTGACATTCGATAATTCTTTCAGGAAGTGATTAGTGTCGCGTATGTAAGATGGATGTTTCGGAGGTATATGTTTGATGAGCGAATCGATATACTCTGAAATCGGTTCTGTTATTGTGCCAATACCAGAAACAATCGGTCTCCCTGGATGATTCTGTTTGTGTATTTTCGGAAGCATGTAGAAGCGCCCCGCGGAGGAATTTCTTGGCGTGAGCGCCTTACCTACTCGCGGTGGTAATTCACCTTCATCTGTTAGTTTTTTTATAGTTTGCTCTACGATGTTCTTTTGCTTAGCGGTTGGGTCTGATGGGAGTTTAGTACAGAATTTTGGGTTGTTGAGCTGGCGGTTGCCCTCCTGAATGTAGTTATCTGTGTCTAAAATAACTATGCCTCCACCTTTGTCGGCGGGCTTGATGACAATGTCGGTTCGTTTGCTAAGTGAGCCTAAGGCGTTACGCTCTTTTTTTGTGAGGTTAGGTGGCCCAGATTTTCGTGTCCCAAAAGCTTGAAGAATCTCCTTTTGTACCGCTTTTATATATAGGTCTAGATGTCTGTCCCTACCAGTTTTGGGTGTCCACTGTTCCTGAGATTGGGGGTACCGCACATTATTTGTGTTCGGTTTGTCGAAGAAATATTCCCGTAATCTGAGATTTCTCGAAAAGTTATCTAGATCCTGGAGTAACTTGTACTCGTTATACTTGCTATGGCTTGGGCAGAATTTAAGGCCACGCGACAGCAGTGACTTTTCCTCGGGGGTCACTGATATATATATATATATATATATATATATATATATACTCCTGTAAGCAGTCAAGTACTTGATGCTCTCCCAACCTATACAGGGTGTCCCAGCTAACTTGGACCAAGGTTTATAAAAAAACTAAGCGTTCTTCAGAACTGAAACCGCGTGGATGTTGTTGAGGTTTATCTAAAGTTCTAGTACCATTTTTCGGTTCTCCTATTTGAATAATTAGTCGAAATAAATAAATTAACTTTTTAAATATAGCTTGAAACGTTCAGGCGTCAATAGGAAAGTTGTGGAGCTCCACAAATATTGTCCAGCCCAGGCACTTCCAACGAGATAGACTTATCGTGGCCGTTTTTATTCGGGGAAAACGAAAGCCCGCGGAGTTTAAAAAATACCACGTGACAGAGCGCTCCGTCGCCCGGATGCGCCGCGATTACAGCGCTGTCATCCGTGCTTTGTAAGAAACATCACCTGCTTCGGCCCTTTCGTGCTACCCAAGACAGGGCTTCGCGATGTGCTTGGTTCCAAGATAAACGCCAGTGGGTTCGGGCGGGAGTTGAAAGAAAGCGCGGCTCCCGTTTCTGAGACTGCACACTCACGTTAGCAGAATGCATGCGGAAGAACGATGACAATCTCATGAGTTTGAATTTGGGACCAAGATCCCAACAAGCAAAGACGTATATAACAAGCCTGATAACGTCGTGTGAATTCCGCTGAAAAACAGGAGCTGCGCTTTCTTTCCATTGCCGCCCGTACCCACTGGCGCTTATCTTGGAACCAAGCACATCGCGAAGCCCTGTCTTGGGCAGCACGAAAGGCCCGAAGCGGGTGATGTTTCTAACGAAGCACGGATGAGAGCGGTGTAATCGCGGCGCATCCGGGCACACAGAGCGCGCTGTCACGTGGTGTATTTTAAACTCCGCGGGCTTTCGTTTTTCCCGAATAAAAATGGCCACGCTAGGTCTATCTCGTTGGAAGTGCCTGGGTTGGACGATATTTGCGGAGCTCCACAACCTTCCTATTGACGCGTGAACGTTTCAAGCTATATTTAAAAAGTTAATTTATTTATCTCGACTAATTATTCAAATAGGAGGAGTGAATAAATCGTACTCTAACTTTAGATAAACCTCAATAACATCCACGCGATTTCACTTCTGAAGAACGCTTAGTTTTTTTATAAATCTTGGTCCAAGTTAGCTGGGACACCCTGTATATATATAATATATACCGGGTGTCGCAGCTAAATGTAACCACACTTTTAAAAAAGGTAAAGTGTCCTAGTCCAGTGAAACCAACTCAGGGTTGTTCATAGCCGCGTGGCCTAGTCATGAGTATTTTTTTCGCTCTTCAAAGTGAATTAATTAGATAAGTTTATTTACCTAACTTTTTAATTATTAACTTCGGGAAGAAAGTGTCAATGCAAAAGTTTTAGATCACCTCGAAAATTCGCTAGTAGTGCTGTTTCCGTCAAGTTACGATTTACGTAGCTTGATTTATTGGCCTTAAAAGAAAGCTGTCAGGTGACCAGCTGCTCGCTCACTTCTCTGCCCCAATGTGCACCCAAAGTCTCATTGAGGAGAGGACTTCAGAAAAAATGGATTTTATTCTTTGAGGCGCGTCTTGGGCCGTTGAGGTGGCACAGTTGTCATGTGGAAGCTTTCTCTTATTGTGCGGGTTATGCTTTAAGGCCGGTAAAAAGCTACTTTACGTAAATATTACTTTGCTGCAAATGTCTCAGTAAGCTGTTTCTCAAACCGACCTACAACTTTTCCAGTGACACTTTGTTCCTCACGTCAATAATTAAAAAGTTAGTTAATTAAGCTAGACTAATTAGTCAACCTTGAAGAACGAAAAGAATACTGCAGACTAGGTAACGCGACTCTAAACAACCCTCATTTAGTTTCAGACGGCTAGGACACCCCGTGTTTTTTAAAAGCTTGGTTACATTTAGTTGGGACACCTGGTATATATGTATCAAAATAGCAGACAAGAGAAAGGCAATGAGGGGCCGGAGAGGCCAGCAGGCACTCAAACCAAGGGACACAAGGTATTGTTTTTAAATAAACAAATTAATAAAAACAATCCCGTGTCCCTTGGTGTATATATATATATATCTATATATATATGAAAGAAGCCAACAGCCACAGAAACCAAGGAGCACAGGGGATTTTTTTTTTAAATTAATTTATTTATTTTGTGGTGTTGATCAATTTAGAATATTACTGAACATGTTATCGCTTAAAGCTAATTGATTAGAAAAGCAGAAGAAAAAACAACCACTGCCGCCGGTGGGATCGGATCCCACCGGCGGCAGTGGTTGTATTTTCTTCTGCTTTTCTAATCAATTAGCTTTAAGCGATAACATGTTCAGTAATATTCTAAATTGATCAACACCACAAAATAAATAAATTAATTTAAAAAAAAATCCCCTGTGCTCCTTGGTTTCTGTGGCTGTTGGCTTCTTTCATATTTATAACGAGCCCCTCATCCCCTTCTCTTGTTTGCTTAAATGCTTAACGAGGGCCTCGGTTCTGGCAGCCTTGATGCCATAGGAAGCATAAGAGGGTTCTCACGCAGCTTCCACCCTCTCTGTTCGATGACGTTCTACGTCACACCTGCGGTAACTCAGGACGTTCTACGTCCGCCGCTTATGAACGTGGGTGGCGCTGATGAACACTCTCAAGGTTAGGTTACTTGTAAACATAAATACCCCCGAAAGCAGAAGAATTGACAGCCGTCGCCGTAGCTCAGAGGTAGAGCACCGGACGCGTAATTCGGAGGTCGTGGGTTCGGATCCCACCGGCGGCAGTGGTTGTCTTTTCTTCTGCTTTTCTAATCAATTAGCTTTAAGCGATAACATGTTCAGTAATATTCTAAATTGATCAACACCACAAAATAAATAAATTAATTTAAAAAAAAAAATCCCCTGTGCTCCTTGGTTTCTGTGGCTGTTGGCTTCTTTCATATTTATAACGAGCCCCTCATCCCCTTCTCTTGTTTGCTTAATTGCTTAACGAGGGCCTCGGTTCTGGCAGCCTTGATGCCATAGGAAGCATAAGAGGGTTCTCACGCAGCTTCCACCCTCTCTGTTCGATGACGTTCTACGTCACACATGCGGTAACTCAGGACGTTCTACGTCCGCCGCTTATGAACGTGGGTGGCGCTGATGAACACTCTCAAGGTTAGGTTACTTGTAAACATAAATACCCCCGAAAGCAGAAGAATTGACAGCCGTCGCCGTAGCTCAGAGGTAGAGCACCGGACGCGTAATTCGGAGGTCGTGGGTTCGGATCCCACCGGCGGCAGTGGTTGTTTTTTCTTCTGCTTTTCTAATCAATTAGCTTTAAGCGATAACATGTTCAGTAATATTCTAAATTGATCAACACCACAAAATAAATAAATTAATTAAAAAAAAAAAATCCCCTGTGCTCCTTGGTTTCTGTGGCTGTTGGCTTCTTTCATATTTATAACGAGCCCCTCATCCCCTTCTCTATATATATATATATATATATATATATATATATATATATATATATATATATATATATATATATAGTAGTCTAAGGTTGTCCTCACTGTATTAGCGATTACCTTAGTAAATATTTTGCAGTCAATAGAGAGCAAGCTCATCGGTCTGTAACCTTTCAAGTCCTTGGCGTCCCCTCTTTATGATTTAAGATAATTTTAGCGCTCTTCCATGCTTCTGATACACTCGACGTCATAAGGCATTGCGCATACAGGGTGGCCATTTATTTAGCACCCAATTAATAGATTGTAAACCATTCCGCTTCGCAGTTTATGTTTGCTGCTGTCTCAACATCAAGGTACAGACAAGCCAATCTTATTGACCTATTTTCAATAGATCTAACCCGTTTCTTATACTTCTTGCATGTTTCAACTCTTCGCAAACACCAAATCACGCATCATGGTAATGAACACTATGGGTGCCCCCCCCCCCCCCCCCCCCCCCAAATGGCCCTCACGTTTGGATTGCATACAGAAAAGAGGGCTGGCATGCATAATATCTCCTGCTATTATAAGGCATTCCGGTCCAATTGTTTTTGTTGTTTTTATGCTTCTGTCATATAAAAACCGAGCCTCAACATCCCCTATAAAATAGAACGACTAGACATGCCTTTCTCCATCGATGTTCTGAATCAACAGCATACCGCTTGACAGTACATAACTGAAATGCCTTGACGGCAACAAGGTGACCTATTAGGGACTAATGCAAAAACGTGAACTTTACAAAACCTTTTAATCCTTTTCCGTTGTTTAGCATGCGTAGACTACTGGAAAAACTTTGTTGTTGCCTATGTAATGATCCAGCCTCTATTTTGCTCCCAGAGCTATGCAGGGTTCTATCATGTTCTGTAGGGTTTCAAAATTTGCAACCTCTTCCCCACTCATTGAGAGTTCAAAACCAAGAACACACATCACATACCGGAGCCTGCGAGTACGATGCACACCGAAAAATTTGCGCAGAGCCCCTGCCTTAAACCTCCTTAGTTGCTTCTAAATACAGGGTATAACGCCTTAGCTGTGCGCGAATGGCTTCGGTTGTATGCAGCTTAAAAAAGCCCCACAGGAATTTTTTTTTACGATGCACTCTCTGATCATAACATGTCGAGATAACAACGGTTTTCATTTTCAACCGCCCGCTTGCTAGGAAACTTTATTTTTCTACGAAAGCAAAACGTTTAGCGACGATAGAAAGTTTTTTTTTCTTGCTTTGAGTTTGAATATTTTTATGTTTTTTAATAGTAAGTTCAGACACAACTTTCATGGCGTGTTTGTAGGACGTTGAAAGACATTAATGAGCCTGCGTATCAGATATCATATACCGCTAAGCGACGTGAAACGCTAACCTAAGAGGGAACCAAAGGCACCCAACTTTGATCAATCCACAGGCTAGCGTGGTGTTCATACAATCCTTATATCATCAACGCTTAAGTCACAACAAGGGGAAGGGTGGAGCGAAATGAACAAGATATATCAGATTATTGGGTTTTCAGTATGAGCAGCATTCCAGAAAAAATACATCACAATTACATTGCACCGTCCTGCATACGAAATATTAAATAGGCCGCCGCGGTGGCTCAGTGGCTATGGTGCTCGGCTGCTGTCCCGAAAGACGCGGGTTCGATCCCGGCCGCGGCGGCTGGAATTTCTTTGGAGGAGAAATTCTAGAGGCCCGTGTACTGTGCGATGTCAGTGCACGTTAAAGAACCCCAGGTGGCCGAAATTTCCGGAGCCCTTCACTACGGCGTCTCTGATAGCCTCAGTCGCTTTGGGACGTTAAACCCCATAAAAACCAAAATATTAAATATGAAGCAGCGAGCTGAAACGGAACAGCGAAATGTTTATATTAGGAACAAATCCCGGGTAGAAAATGTGCGAGTTCGCGGACCGAAATGAGGCGCCCTCCAAAATTGAGGTATTATGCAGTCTCACAATTTATGCACGCAAGTTGGGTCAATGGCAGGCAGTGCGATCTTTTTCGGCTCCCTCTACAAAACGCATTTGCCCCTCTATTCGTTGTCTCAAAGTTTTGGTCCCGGCCGTTCTTGTATGTCACTTTGACTCGCTTCACCCTCGCGAGAAGGCTCGAGGTTGGCTCTCTATAACTGCTGACACCGTAATAACCAGCTAGTATGATTGAAATTTTGAACATTATTGCGCGTTTTGCTGTCGAAGTTTACTCTACTCTCCCATCCGCTTTGTTCATTGGTGCTTCAGGCGAATTCTTGTCTGTCCTACCCTTCGTTCCCATTCATCCATGCGGGAGGCAGAGTGGGCGTCGCGAATTGCTATGCTTCCTAAATTTCTGTTCATCAGTTTTTCTCTGGATGAGATCGAAATCCGCCGGCATCCACTCTCAGCCAATGTAAACTGATATCTACGTTTTCTTATGGCTGAGTGGATTTCAAACACTGTGAACAACCATCTGTTTACTTAGTACCTCCACAACCGCACCTGACAGTGTGGGTAGCAACTTGTAAAGGAATCCACCCTCTATGACTGTGCAGTTTTCAACTTCCTTGGGTACTGAACCCCAGGACCCTGGAAGAAATGCCGAAGAACGACGGTTTCGGCTAGATGTTATTCCTTCATTCACCAAGAACCAGAAGCATTCCCTCAGCGGAAGGACATCTTGTAGCTTTGGGAAGAGACGGGCGGACGACGCTCCAGAAATGTTCTGTCCGCTGGTCAGTCGTCGCATAACAATAAAGAAGCGTCGGCCTCGGGGGCCGGCACTTCCATGTAGCCGTAATGCAGAAGAAACCGGTGTGCTCCGCAAGGTCAGCGTACATTATAGGAAAAAAGTTTGTCAATGTTAATCCAGACGCCTCTGCTGTCGTGTCTCTTTCTGTCTTCCTTCAAAACGTCCCTCTTTTACACTTTCTCACACTGCAGTCATGCGCTATCAAAGGAGAAGTGAGAGTGCACCTTCACCTCTCTTTTCATCGCCACCACATTCCACTTCAGTTGAACGGCCTTCGTTCACCCGGAGGCCTCCTGACCCCGTGTCAGGTGTGGTCAGAGGCAGATGGTGAGAGCGCATCAACCAAGGGCGGAGTGATTTTTTTTTTCCATTTCCCTTTGTGCCCCTGGCGCGACGCCCACCTAGGAATAGTCTCTGGCCTAAACAACGTGGACCACCTTCGCTCCCGCTCATCATGCAGAATTTCTGTTCGAGATGGCGAGCATGCTCTTTATCTGTTAGCGCACATTTAGCAGACTATGGCTACATCGGCTAATGGCGAAAAGAGCAGCTGGTTAAGATGGTTGCCTCCTACGCTTGCATTGGTACCGAAATATTTCATTTCCTACACGCGATGGCGATTTCTATTATTGTAAAAAGTAGTGGGTTGGCGTCCCGCCTAGCTCACGGCTAGATTTTTCCGTTGTTTACAGTTGTCACATACAGGGGAGAAGCGCATCTACACGTCCACTCCACGAGAGGACAACGTCCTAAACTTTGCCTTTTTGAGATAAAAAGGATTCCCATGGTTACATTCAAGTTATTGATGTTGTTACTTTTGAAAATCAAGACGCTTGAGAACAAAGCATATTTTTTGGTGCAGCGCGAAAATTTCTTTCATTGCAGTTAGCGACAAAGTGAAGTGATCCACGACGAACCTGAAATATTTTTCTGAAATATAGTAATAGACCTGGAAGCAGAATGGCTCTTTAATAGTATTCAGATAATATGAATCTCCGCTGCAGAACTGTTAGTATCGTATCGTGCTGTCATAGTGCTTTCTCTCGTTTAATTAAATATAAGGCACACTGCGCTTCACCCCGTGTAAGTGTCGTTTAAACGTCGGGCTGTGAATTTAGGGCAAGAAGCATGACTGGCAGTGGTAAGTGGAGTGTCTCTCCGAAACGACAGGCCGCAAAATTCTCCAAAGTTATCAAACATGTGCGCAGTCTTACTTTGCCAGCTGACCCTAAATGCCGTTGATCGCAAATAGCATGAAAACTCTGCCGCTGCACTGCTCTACAAATAAGAATTGAGCAATCATGCTGCACTGGAAAGCGCCGTTCAACTTTTGACAGGTGCGCCGTATCCGTTTTCTATATTTATGAAATACTTTTTATTCGTCTCGGGCTCAAAAACATAGTTTTATTGTTGGATTGATTACCTCTCTGACTTACCTGAAGATAAGGATTAATTGCCATGAACTTGCCTGTATTTTTCTCGTCTGGGAAATAAAAGCAGTAATAGCCAACTAGTACTGATCTAAACACAGCGGCAGGGCTCCAAATAAAATAGCAAAGCTATCCCAGAAGGGTGGTAGTTAACAGTAGTTCAGTTCTGGCCCGTACCACAAGAACCCGGCATTTGCCTGTCAGTCAGGGGATGGGGAGGGGGAAAAGGTGCGGCATTTTCACTAATAAACTGTCCACAAAGACTAGCTAACGGCAGAGCGAAGTGGCACTCCTCAATTACATTAGGGGAAAAAGAGTTTAAGTTAACACAAAAGCTTGAATATACTATATTAGGGAAAGTAAGTAATTAATGACATTCTAAGGTAGCCATGTTTTGTTTAAAAGTGATTAAAATAATTGATAAATGCTGCTTATAATTCGGGACAATCGAGAGGGTTCAAATACTGCACTAAGAGTACCTGTTAGGCCGTAGCATTTCGTTTAGTTATCACTTTCTTGTTCAGTGTGAAAGCGAATACCATGGCAGGATTTGGGATTATATAACGTAAAGAAGCAGAAGCAACAAGGAAAACCGCAGTAAGCAACACTACAGTTATGCATACACCTTGCACAAGTTTAAACAGCTCAATACATGATAATCAGTATTAAAAGCCACACTACTTCAAAAGAAGAAGCTCTAATTCAACTTCGTGCGAAATGTAAAGATTACGACCACACCGTAGTACTCAAAATAATTCTTGGATTTATTTAAAACTAATGCAACAGCAACAAGCATCAACCGCCAACAATAGATAGATAGATACAGAGAGAGGGGAAAGGCAGGGATGCTAACTAGAAAGGATTCCGGTTGGCTACCCTGCACAGGATAAGGGAAGGAGGGGATTAAAGAGGGAAAAGAGAAGTAACGGGAAACGCAATAACAATCCTTCAATCAAGGAAGTCTCTCTCAAAAAACAAAACAGTGCCTTGTAAGCCTTGATGGCAGTCGACTGTTGTGGCCGCGGACCAAGGATCTTGGCCTCTGTGAAAGGGCGAGGATCAAGGCGGTCCAGAGCACAACGCAGCTCATTCTTTCGGTCACAAAAACAGGTCACTCACACAAGAGATTTGTGATTGTCTCTTCACAGGCACAGTTTACACAAGAACGGCCGTCGGCCATCGCGATCCGGAAAGCATACTTATTTGTGAAGGCAACGCCGTGCCATAGACGACACGGTAACGTTGAAAGTGTGAGCTCCAGCCTCAAGGAACAAAGCCCACTGCTGTGTGAGCTCTCGTTACAGGGATATTGACAGGGATTCCGTCATTGGGGGTAGAACGGGTAGCTTCGTCGGCCTGGTGATTGCCATAAATACCGCAGTGGCCCGGCAGCCCCTGGAAAATTATGTCATGTCCTTTCAATGTGGCGTCATGGTACAGCTTGCGGATTTCTGCAACAGCCAACAATGAAAACGTAAGGGGCAATACGAGGTCTGTTAGAAAAGTATCCGACCTTTGGCCGAAGAAAAAAAAACTGGCATAACTGGAGCGTTAGAAACCTAATCACCTTCAAAGTAGACTCCTTGGGACTCCATATACATCTCCCAGCGGGGCTGCCATTGTTGGAAGTATTCCGAAAAGGCCCTTTTCGGAATGAAATTTCGCTCTACTGTCGTTGCAGCCATAATGTCCTTTCTTTTCTGAAATCGCGCTCCTTTCAATGGCCTCTTGATTTTAGGAAACAGCCAGAAGTCGTAGGGGGACATATCAGGAGAGTAAGGAGCCTGTTGAACTACAGTAGTCTGGTTTTTCGCGAGAAAAGTCTCAATCAAATGCGAGGAATGTGCAGGAGCAGTGCCGCGAGGGATGCGCCAATTTCTTGTTGACATCAATTCCGGTCTCTTGCGCCGCACAGCACCACGTAGGCGATGGAGGATATCTCTGTAGTACTATTTAGTCATTCTTTGATCCTGTGTGGTGCGTACTCGTGGTGTGCCACACAGAGGGAGTCAAAAAAGCAGTCAGCATCAGTTTGACCATGCTGCGCACTTGGCGGGCCTTCTTTGGTCTTGGTTACGTGGAATGCGTCCTCTGTGACGACTGGGATTTGGTTTCCGGGTCGTACCCGTACACCCAAGACTCGACACTAGTGATTACGGCGTCGGTGAAGTCAGGGTAACTGTTTGTGGAATCCAGCATTTCCTGTGAGACTTCAACATGAAGCTGCTTTTTCTCCACCGTCAGCAGCTTCGGCATGAATTGCGCCGCAACTATCTCCATGGCCAAATCTTCGGTGATAATGGAATGTGCAGAAAGATTGCTGATGTCCACCTCTTCCGCAATTTCTCGGATAGTCACAAAGCAGTCCCGCATCACCACAGCGTTCACTTCGGCAATTACCTGGTCATTTCGGCATGTTGATGGCCGACCGGAGCGTGGCTCTTTCTCCACAGATGTGCCGCCGTCTTTAAACGAGTTGCACCACTGCTTAATCTGTGTGCTGCTCACAGCATCATCACCGAAAGCCGTGTGAACATTTTGAATGGTTTCCACTTGGCTATCGCCAAGTTTCTGGCAAAATTTGAGGTAATAGCGCTGCTCCTCTCGCTCCGCCATTTTCCTTGCAACAAAAAACCGACGAGAGCACTGCGCACTGCCTCACTCAAACGCTGCCTCCCAGCGACTGACGCTATCGGCAGGCGGGAAAAAATTCGTGCATGCGCACGAGGGTTCAAGGTCGGCTGCTGTAAGCGCGCTTGTTTCATATCCAACAGATGTTCGCAAAAAAAATAAAGTCGGATACTTTTCTAACAGACCTCGTACATGTGAAATTAGAGAAAAACTCAGTTCCAATCAGTTGCAAATATTGGATAAGGGCATTTATAAAAGCTTGTGTACCAGAACACCAGAAATATCGTTTGGCAAGGTGCTCCACTCATCTATGCTTCGAACCAAAAAAGATTGTTTGAAAGACCATGATTTAAAATTAAGATAAATCTGGATAAATCTATTCCTGACAACCGCGACTATCGAAGAACTTCTTAAACGTGCCAGAGAAGATTAGTTTAGTTTAGTTTATGGGGTTTAACGTCCCAAAGCGACTAATCCCCAAACTCTGAAAGCTTCCTTACCTCAGTAAGGGAGCCTTCACTGCAGTGAGGAGCCCTCATGTCAATCTGAAAGCTTCCTTACTGAGGAGCCCTAAGTGAGGTCGTCCTTGGTGCCTCCTCACAGTTGAGGCAGCTGCCAGCTGCCTTCATGCGTCCTTACGTCGCTCCTGGCCTGGAGGAGCGCTTCACCTCACTCTTGCCACACTCACGCGGGCGGCGAGACGCGGCGCAAGGACGCGAGCCCGGCGTGAGCGCAGTTGAGCAGGCGGGAGAAAATGGCAGCGCGGACTGACCGCTACGCGGGCGACTACACGCAATTTTTTAACCGTGCTTGTGAATACGCATTCGATGAAGTGTACCTGTATCCTCGAACAGCTAGGTTGCTTCGCGACGCAGTGAATCCAGTGGAAGTGCACTCAGAGGAAGAATTTGTGTTCAGATTCCGCAGCGGTGAGGCTCTGTCACACTTGGGCATTCGGCGGCAAGAGCGAGCGAAATCCGCCGCAGCCGAAATGTTGCCTCGTTCACACCTCCCGGCTACCACGTCGCCGCTCGTGGCGTGAGAGGTATGGCTAGCAAATAGCATAAATCGAGGCTGTCAATGTACCATAAGCGTGTGCACGCTTACGTACGCTAAACGCAGGTATTTTGCGGGACGTTACAACGTTTCTCAAATTTCCACTTTTAATTGAGCTTATGTAAACAGCGGCGCAATGACATGACGATTGACCTTTATGTGGCTATTCCCCTTGCATCTGGTGGACGAGTTTTCCGCCTAGATCAGCCTAGTGGCGCCATCTGGTTGTTAGGACGGAAACCATTTCTGTCAACAAACCGATGGTCGTAAGCCTAAAAGCGGCTGAATCGCCAATCTAAATAAAAAATAAGACAAATTTATCACTCATACTTTCCTTAGAGGCGAGACTCGAGGAAGCGAACGACCGATGGCCCATTTATGGCCAGCGAACGCATTGAAAAACGCAGTAACGACGACGAATTCAGTTCGAATCGAGGGGCCCAGCTTCGAAGGGCGCCGCCATGTTTGTTGTCGCCGCGGGAATGCAACTTCCTACTCGGCGTCCTATTGGCCAATGGGAAGTAACCCTCAAACCCAGACACGCGGCATGCGTTCCTTACTTGAGGAGAGGCGAGGAGAGCTTTCAGAGTAAGCTGGCTTCCTCCATCGAATATTCGCGGAAAGGCGGCCTCACGTAAGGTTAGGAAGACTTCTAAGGAAAGGAAGCTTTCAGAGTTTGGGCCTAAGGCTATGAGAGACGCCGTAGTGGAGGGCTCCGGAAATTTCGACCACCTGGGGTTCTTTAACGTGCACTGACATCGCACAGTACACGGGCCTCGAATTTCTCCTCCAAAGAAATTCAACCGCCAAGGCCGGGATCGAACCCGCGTCTTTCGGGACAGCAGCCGAGCACCATAGCCACTGAGCCACCGCGGCGGCCCGTGCCAGGGAAGAAAAGTCATATAGTAAAGTGTTGTCCCAATATCCATTAAAAGGGCGCGATATCAGGAAGACACGCTCTAAAATTCAATCAGTTGTTATATTACATATTACATATTACACATTACATGCTGCATTACATATTACAAAATGAAATATACTTCACACTGATAATACACTAGTAGAAAAATATGATATTTCAATTTTTTTAATGTGTATTTTTGTCCCAATAAAATTGGCGAATGAGTTCGGAAGCGCTATATTTGAGTATTTTTACACTTAATAAACCAATAAGCACCTCTAATTAGGGCACCATTAGTTCCTACATTAAAAATATTGAAGAACTCTCTGCAATGCTTGAAGGCAGTGTGGCTGAAGTAGCAGTGTCTCAGTGGATATGGTGCTCTGCTGCTGATCCGAAGGACAGGGGTGCGATCCCAGCCGCGGCGGTCGCATTTCGATTGAGGCAAAATGCTAGAGGCCTCCGTACTGTGCTATGTCAGTGCGCGTTAAAGAACACCAGGAGGTCGAAATTTCCTTTGCCCTTCACTTCGGCATCTCCTATAGCCTGAGTCGCGGTGGACGTTAAGCCCCCATAAACTAATCCTAAAATCTGCCCAAGAAGTCGGCGGTGCTAGCTTTATAGAAAGAAAATTTACGGCGATATTAAGCCAGAGTTCCTTCCGACTTCAAATTTACTGAAGAACTCCTTTCTGTCCCTCTTAAATGTATTGGCTGCAATAAGAGATTTTATTATAAATGCGGCAACAATTTCAAGATTGTCTTTTAACAATAACTTAATGGGTCAATACTGCACACGCAAGTGTTTTTCTTCGATAACTGATTGGCCCCGCCCAAGCATGGAGTCCAGAACGTGAATGTCTACTACAAGTATGTCTACTTTTGCATCAGCTGGTCAACTTTCTGCGTGCCGCAGCTTCCTTTTTTGCCTCGGACGGTGTGCGGTGCTTATGCAAACGTATTCAATTGTACTGATCTCTGCGGAGATGGAGCACTCCATTAGGGCCAAAGGCCGCCCTCTTCTCCTTTGATTGATTTTTCGCAAGCATAGAACAGTACTTCATATCACAATTATGTTCGTACATACATCCAGAACAAAGCTTCTTGCGTGCATATAGAAGCATAACCTTTTCAATAAATCCCTGGTAAAATTCCTTGCTCATAGTACCTTAAACTACTTAGAATAGAGACTCCACACGCTGAGAGGCAGCCCTAGTTTGCCATGGGAAGTTGATGACGGAATCTTTATAAATTGCGTTTAGGGCAACGTATACATGAAATCTCATCATTCCCGCTCGAGAAGAAGATTTATTTGTGTAATAAAACGATTCATTTCTGTTCGTCATGTATTCAGCCCAGGTGTTGCTTCACCAACATCACCCTAGAAACACAATTATTTTCTCAGATGCCCGGGTTTCCGGTAGGCCTCCTTTCGTTTGCCTAACAACATTGCACACGATGTCTTAGAGTTAATGGAGTGACTGCTGTACCTGATTCTAGGGCCGTATCTTCGGAAATGTCAACAGAGTGTATACAGTTTTCTAAGCTAGAGCAAACAATGCCTGCCTCGACAATTTGATTGGTCGTTATCACTATCTTCTGAAATGATTGAAAGAACAAACCTACCCTAAACCCATTACTTATGAAAACATGTGAATAAGTGTATTGCGCAACTATGGAATCCAGTTAAAAGTGATGGTATTTAATTCCATAGTTGTGGCGGCGAAAGTGTCATCCGAGCAGGGATTATAACGTTATGTTAACCCCGGATTTCTCCCACTGCTTATAAACAGATGTATTACTGCATGTAATAACAAAATATGCCAACTGAACATAACAGCAAGTCATTAATTATTTAGAAGAGACAGAAAATAAGAGCAATTGCAAGCGTTCACGAAAGAAGCAAGATTCGAAGACAAACTGAAGACAAATAGTTATGCCCCCAAGAACTCCTGGCAGGGGTGAGGGCACCTTTGCTATTATACAGCGAGAAATAGCCAACTGGTATTCAAAATCCACAGTAATTCAGTTGATACAAAAGCATTGAAAATATTGTGACTTTCTGTTCAATACTGAGTTTCTGTAGAAATAACAGAAAACCACAGCCGTAAAAAAATCGCAGTGCACCGGAATTCTGGGATGGCCAGAAATAGAACTGGTACGGTGAGTTTCTTGCAATTAGCCCCGTTTTCTCAGTAACTAAAAACTTGACATACGCTTTTTTTAATGCGCTGTGCTTGTAGTGCTGGTGGGCGTGTTTTACGCTCACATTGATCGACTTTGCTCTTCGCTTCAGCTTTCTGGCCTCATTAAATATATAACGGAATAAATTACCTGTCATAGATGGAACCCTTTAGTGACATGTTTTTCGACATTCTGAGTAAATCGGCGCTTCGCTCCGTGCTTCATTGCAGTTAATCCCTTTTCTTCCATTATTTCAGCTTTCCTCTCTAATTGAAACCCGTCAAGGAATAAATTGCCTGTCATGAATGCGCTCTTTTATCCTCAATTTTTTAACATTCTTACGCGGAAATGGGGTCAATTCAGTCCCTACTACGAGTATATATACCCTACCTGAATGCGTTACCTGCTATACCAACATCACGAGCAAAACATCAGGAACTTCGTACTCTCACGCTTTGCACGGTAAGGGAACCAGAACCATAGTACTGCACGTTACGCGGATTCGTCGTCGACAGTGCGCAACACGAGGGTTGAATGCCTCTTTGCCTGCGAGGTCGCTAGATAGCGGTAGTACAATATTAGCAGCGATTGAATTTCTCATTTACGGAGTAATGTCAGAATAGCTCTTTTTTCGTGTCACCAGAGCTTTGTATTCCAGAGTAGGCAATATGGAATTAAATATTTTCATGTTATTCGAACATGACATTACCAAAGAGACGCAGAATTTTTTTTTCCTTCGGTATAATTAGCTTTGAAAATGTGAACATGGAAGACACCATCGAAATCAACCGCATTGCCATAACATTTGGTTAATAGGTCCAAAGTCGAGGGTTCGATCTTTGCCTCAGTAGCTCTAGCAAGAGTGCACCTGTGTGCACTGATTTCTGTGAGCAGAAATAAATGTATATAGGAAACGTTTGACTAAATCTCCTCTGCCGAGATGAAAACATGACTCGATGACAAAAAAAGGAAACTCGTGGCCAAATGAAAGACAGTAATAATACTGACGAGATCCCAAGCTGTGTGTTATATGCAGTGTCCTGCATGACTGCGTATGTCATACTTTAGTGAATGCAATATTCGTATAACTAGCCATTAAATTATGTTCGCATAAAACAAAGCAGAAGAGCCTGATGTCAGCTTGGAAGGCCCAAATGGCATCACGGAAAATAAACACACTTCGCAATGTGCGCGGATTCTGGTCGGGGGGTATGTGGAGCATCGTGAGATGTAGTGACCTGGTATGAGTAAAGATTTCAGGAGACAAGGATGGAAAATGCTAGGAAAAAAAAAACAATATCGAGCTACTCGTCAGTGGGAAAGTGGATCATTTCAGGACCTGGTTTGGTAAATGATATTCGGCTTTAACGGAGGACGATCGTCAGTGTATTAAGTAGATGAATGATAATGTTACGGGTACTATGACGGGGTGAATACCTGAAGTAGGGGCAATAGTGGCTTGACGGAAAACATATAGCGTCCGCTCGCAGATGGAATTTATGAACAAGTAACGCAATACTCTGAAACCCGCTTTTCCCGCCGAATATAGCCAGCAAAGATGTCATAGCTAATCAAAAAGCGTAGGTTAAACTGCATTAAAAAGTGCATTAGGCAGATAATTGTGGATGCTTCAAGAAGAGCAGGTTGACTAAAAGCTGTCAATAAGGCGATTGATTGTTGAGAAAAGTCTGGTGTGCATAGCTTGACACAACGACATCTTTGCCATTATCAACAGGGAAAAGATGTAAAATATCTGAACAATTCTAGATATACCTCTGCAGCAGCCAAAATTATCAAAACGATAATGAATAAGCCAGGCGTGTGAAAAAACGTGACACCCGTTCCGCGAACAAACAGCACCCAGAGAACGCTTCAGTGGAACATGCAAAAGCAAATCAAATGGTTAGCACTGGGTAATTTCACACTCGTTGAAGGAACGTACGCCATTGAGATATCAAGGCTTGGCACTCTTTATATGCAGTGCCTCATAACCTCGAGCGTTTCGGTATCTTGGAAAAACGTTTACATTATCGTAATAATCTAGAGAGGGGAAGTAATAACTTGAAAATATTACAGGCCGATGAGCTTAGTTGGCATTGTTTATCAGGCAAAAAAAGCAGGGCGTCTTCTAGGCTACTGGACAAAGGATTCTGGACAATATGTAGAAATCATGCCATCAGTCGGGTAAAAAACAATAGCGTCAGATAATACGGCACGGTGTGTATACCCTGCTTAGAATAAGAGAAAGGTTTGACTCGGTTGAATCTTCAATTGTCAAACGAGTGCTTTTCTTCACACTCCTACCTCCCGCCAAAGAAAAAGCAGAAACGTGTAGCTTATATTGTCACGAATATTACACGGCACACCGTTAGATACACAAGAACTGTTCCAGTCTGCCGAGCGGTCACCAGCAAGCAGGCGAAACACTTCTTCTTCCTCGTCACCAGCGAGATGGCGGAGCACTTCTTCGTCCACTTCTAAGCTGTATCAATATTTTAGACATTATATGTGTTATGAGAATAGCTTGGAAGGGCCATTCCGGAAACCTCGTAATACCGAGCAACTCGTAGGTCATCATATTAAAATATAGGAAGGTTTGTCTTTCATATCAGTGCACGTATATGTAAGCTCGAAGTGAACCAATTACTACTAAAGCTGAGAATCAAGCCAAGAAACAGAATGAAAGTGACCCTACAACAATTATTCCAAATGATGAAGCTGAATAAAATGCCACAAAAGACGTACTATGTTATCATCGTGGTCCCGAACCCGCGTACAAGCCTGTATTACTTTTTCTGTGCAATAGGCGAAACACAAAATCTTATTTTGCAGGCCAAGCCAACATGTCCCGCATCTTTGCAGTCAATCTTCTCGCTGTGGTAGCTGCCATGCTTGGTAAGCATAAGAAATGAAGTTTTAGGGGCGAAATAATTTTAACTCTCATTTTCGGAGAGGCAGGACGAACATCATTCCTTAAACGCGGCGAAAACAGCGTAAAGACTATATTAAATTATCATTCCGTGCTGTCGCCGTGAGTACAATTGCTCTTCTTAGCGACAATATCGCATCAGTTGAAGAGCAGCCATTACTCAACGAATTTCTGCCCATCACCTACCGGTCCCTCTTCGTTCTGCCAGCAAATTAACTGCAATGCCGCAATAACGGCAGTCAAGATGTTAACAGGTGATGTTTAACCAATCGCATTGCTGTGAATCTATCGCCGTAGACAAACTTCCGACGGAAAGTCTGCCAATGGTTTTTTTTTCTCTACTGAAGCACACCGCTGTTGAAATGTAGCGTTAAGTAAGGTAGGTGTTTCTTTCGGCTGGTGCGTGCATTTGTGTACCAGCCCAACTATGGATCGTGCCCGTAGACTTCCAAACCAACAGTGCTGATTGCAGGTTTTACACATCGCCCAAAGTTCTCCAGACACTTGTACTTATATGAATACCGCGCACGTGCAACTAATAAGGGTTGATCACTGTCAGCAATTTCACCTTCCGGCTTTTTATTTGGTGGTTGTTTAAATGAACTACGTTAGTAGATTTGGAATCGACTTTTATTAAATTTAGCTCCGTTGTGAAACTGTCTTTTTTAACAATGTTCCGCTCCCAGCGAAATTTTCATTGAGGTTATTTGCAAACGCATGGGTTCCATCCTAAAGGAAAAATCTCAAGCAAGTGCGTCTCTATGAAATGCCAGAAAAGTGCAATAACATAATATACACATGCCAATACAAACTTCTTAAATGACTTCTGTCGCATTTTTTTTTCAGCGGCGCTGGTTATTGCACCCAATGGAGTAGAAGCAATTCCTCCGACCGTGATTGATACTATCATCAAGGCTATGGGACGGGAAGATGCGCAAGCCGACAAGGAGTGAAGTTTCCTGGTTGCTGAATAAACACGGGCAATGAATGACAGTCATGCTTGCTCGTTTCGAA
Organism: Amblyomma mixtum; assembly: GCF_055824585.1. Taxonomy (NCBI): domain Eukaryota; kingdom Metazoa; phylum Arthropoda; class Arachnida; order Ixodida; family Ixodidae; genus Amblyomma; species Amblyomma mixtum. The sequence goes on from NC_143013.1 coordinate 246,709,176, forward strand.
AAATGCAGTCCATAAATGAAGGTGTGCACTCTCAAAAATTACCTTTTTGGGAAAAACTCTTTTCAATCGTCGCTACATAGCTGAACTTTGTCATGTCGAAATTCATCGCTTTGTAATAAAAGCTCGCTGGGTGCAAAGTGCCTCACGGAGATGGCCACATTCAGACAGAACGGTGTAAGGACGGAAGCAGCGCGCATACTTGCGCACTGTGATCAGATGGCAGTATGTAGTAATTGCAACCTACAGAAAAGCAAAACAAACATTCATATTTGTAGCGCTTATCGTAAGGAAGATAGCGGAGCCTTCATTATATCAGGTTCGTGTGGCTTTATGTAATACGACAAATTTAGAATTCGTAACAGAATGTCGAAACGAAGAGGACACGAAACCCCACTCAAAAACCTGTGAAACAATTCGCTTCACACTTGAAGATGCTGCTGTCTCAACATCACAGGCTTGTTGTACAAATGTAATTTCATGAGAAATATACGCATCACTTGGGAGGAAATGTCTTGTATTATGAAATAATTTGTTTTATTTTGTTTTTTGGGGGTTTAACGTCCCAAAGTGAATCAGGCTATATTTCTCATGAAATTACATTTGTACAACAAGCCTGTGATGTTGAGACAGCAGCATCTTCGCAAAATTCGCTTGAGGCGAAAGAACATTTATTTATTTATTTATTTATTTATTTATTTATTTATTTATTTATTTATTTATTTATTTATTTGATAAATACTGCCGACTGCCCTTTGGCGGTCAAGGCAGGAGTGCACAAAGAAAAAAAATAAAAAAAATTACAAAGTAGTAACAACCAAATAACTGCAACAAAGGGCGATTACAGTACGAGAACAAGATTCAATAAGACCAACGGGAAGCAAAAAAGTACAGGAAAATCATCCGACGTCAAACAAACTAAGTGAACAGAATAAAAACAAGGAAATCGAAATACACTGTGTACTAGACACGCTACTGCGATACATGAGCCGAAACAGCAGACAAGAAAGATTCTGAAGATACCAGGTTGGTGATATCGCTTGGCAGTCGGTTCCATTCGGAAATGGTGCGTGGAAGGAAGGAACAAGAATATGCTTTTGTTCGGCATCGTGGCATCAAGATAGTCCGTTCGTGTTTGTTACGGGTGGGGCGTGTTGTGTTGTATTGCATGTAACTCTGAAAATTCAGTTTTGTTTTATTATGTATGATATTGAACAACATTTTTAGTCGGTGCTGCTTTCGACGGGACTCAAGCGTGGGAAGCCCAGATCTGTTGAGCAAATCAGATACCGAGAACTGCCGACCATAAGCGTGGTAAATAAACCGGAGTGCTTTCCTCTGGACGCCTTCAAGAATTTTTGTATCCGTTTTTGTGTGCGGATCCCATACAGCGTCGGCGTATTCGAGCACTGGACGCACAAGTGATACGTATGCTGTCAGTTTAGGTTTGCTCGTGCAATGCTTTAGGCGGTGCTTTAAAAACCGAAGTTTTTGGGACGCTGCTGAGACAATGGACTGGATGTGTACGCTCCAGTTCAGGTTGGATGTCATGGTTACCCCAAGATATTTCACCTGAGTCACTGAGTTGATCGGAAGGCCATTGATTTTGTATGTGCATTGGAGCGGTTGTTTCTTTCGTGTTACTGCCATTTTTCCGCATTTGGAACTGTTTATACCCATTTGCCAAGTACAACACCAGCTAGAAACTGCTGTTAAGTAGTCGGTTAGGAGTGCCTGGTCTTCGACTGATGTGATACTATGGTATATAACACAGTCGTCGGCGAAGAACCGACAGCGTATGCGTGAGTTGAAGGACAGGTCGTTCAAATAAATAAGGAAGAGAAGCGGCCCAAGGACTGAGCCCTGGGGAACTCCTGAAAGTACTGGCGCTTTTGTGGAATGAGATTCAGATATCTGAACAAACTGATGCCGCTGTGTAAGGTAGGAATCTAACCATTGTACTACTTGCCGATTATTTAACCACCACCTTATTTTTAACAAAAGACTGCCATGCGATACCCGGTCAAACGCTTTTTCGAAGTCAATGAAAATTAAATCTACCTGTCCATTATTGTCTAGCGACATCATAATTTCATTTGTAATATGAATAAGCTGCGTCACTGTCGACAAGCCTTGCCGAAACCCGTGCTGGCTTTTAATAAAAAAACCGCTTCCCTCTAGGAATGAACTTATGTGCTTGAAAATAAAATGTTCTAATACCTTACTGGACGTACATAACAAAGAAATTGGCCTGTAGTTCTTCACGCAAAGCTTGTCTCCTGATTTCTGAATGGGTATCACCTTTGCTGTTTTCCAATCGTTTGGAATTTCTCCTGTCCTGAGACTTTCAGTAAAAATAATGAAAAGGTATTTAGCGCACCACTCAGCATATCTGTACAGAAAAGCGTTAGGGATATCGTGTGGTCCAGAGGATTTTTTTGTGTTCAACTTCAATAGAGCCGAAACAATACCCTCCTCGTTAATAATTAGGTCTGGCAGATTGAAATGGCTAGTTCGAGATTCGGAGACTGAGTTGCTGTTACTCAGGAATACAGAAGAAAAGTGCTAATTGAAGGCAGTCGCTAAGCAGAGGGAGTCGGTAACAACTTTGTTGTTAAGGAGAAGTTTGTTAACCGGGTCTTTTTTCTGTGACAGATGCCTCCAGAACTTTTGGGGGTCAGTTTTTAGAAAATTGTGCATCTTGACATTAAAAAAGTTGTACCGTGAAGATTTTATTTTTGAACGCAGTTCAGCCCGAAGAGCCGGCAAAGCACCACCAACTTTATTGCTTGACCTTGATAAGCGCTTCACGCGACGTTTTAACTGTATGATCTCGCGTGTTATCCAGGGACACGCCATTTTAAGCTTCTTATGTTTAAGCGGCACGTACTTGTTAATACATTGATGAACCGTACTTTTGAATTATAACCACAAGTCGTTCACACTTGTACGTCCATCAGTGTATGTTTTTGCAAAGGATTCATACGTAAGTTCAAGCTGGTCTAGAACGCTTTCATCCTGAGCATTGTTAAAGTCGCGAAACACTTTTCCTGCCTGATGAACAATTACTGGTCGCAGCAATTCGCTTTTAAAGAGCACCGCTTCATGGTCTGATATTCCGGGAAATACATCTGTCGAAAAGCCCAATTGACTAACAGGGTCCGATATAAATACTAGGTCAAGAAGAGAACTGGTATTTTCTGTAATACGCGTAGGTTTCTGAACAACCTGGTTTAAGTTATAGTTGAAAGCAATGGTGAGCAAAGCATCCGAGTTAGCACACAAATTTTGATCGCACAGAGAATCCCAGTTGCTGTTTGGCAAGTTAAAATCGCCGCATACAATAACATGGCTATAGCGCTTTGTATTTTCATTTAAAAAGTCGTGCAAGTTGTCCAGTACAGAAGTATCAGCATTCGGTGGTCGATAAATAACACCTATTAAAAGGCTAAGCTGAAGAAGACGGAGAACAACCCAAACCATTTCAGTGTTGGTGTGATGCGGTATCAGCGTATAGTCAATGCCTTTCTTTATCAGAATAGCGACACCGCCCCCTCTTGAAGTGCGGTCGCGACGAACGATTTCGTATTGATCGGATGTGATAACTGCATCATTCGGAATTGCATCATGAAGCCATGTTTCTGTCAGAACAGCAGCGTCAGGATCGTGTGTGAAGAGGAGGCTTTCAAGTTCGTCGAATTTATTTACTATGCTTCTAGCATTAATATTAAGCACAGAAAAGGAATTCAAGGATGGCTGTGTTCTTAGCGCTCCTGAGCTCTGTGTGTTACTTTGTGCGGACACGAGTTTGGAAACAGACCATCACTTTGGAGCGCAGGGAACTCTTTCATTGCGGGCGTCGTCCCATCGATACAGTTTGCCGTTTATTTTAATTTTGTCAAACTTGAGCATGACCTTCTCTTCTTTCAGCCTTTGCTCTTTCGCACTTTCCCAAAGCTTCTTTTGTATTGACTGAACGCGAGGGGAGAAGTCCTCGGATATACTATAGCCTGAGTTCTTCAGATTTCTACAGCTTTTGAGAATTCTCTCTTTGACCCTCCCGTCAACTAGCTTAAAGATAACTGGTCTGCATTTGTCCTCAGCTGGCTTCCCTATTCTGTGGATACGCTCAATAGCCACATCCGAAATTTTCAACCGGTCCAGAAGAACATCCTTGCAGACCGTGTTCTCAAGGTCTTGGGGCGTTTCGTCCTCGGTTTCCTTAACGCCAAACACAATTAGGTTGCTCCGCCTGCTTCTATGTTTTAAATATGTTTTAAACATGTTTTAAATATGTGCATTAAATTCAATCTTAACTCATATCTCAGCCCCGAAGAACTGGTCCTAATAAAGCTTTTATGCTTGTCCAAGTGCTAACATCCCTACCGTGCACACTCCGTGATGCACTTCCTAGGCGTGCTTCCTAGGCCCTGCTTTACTGATTTCATGATGGGAACTAACCGCAAACTGCGTCCAACTTGAGCATTGAAAAGAATCAAAGACGAGATTAGCGTTCATCCTAGACCAGTTAACTGAAAGCTTGAAATTTTTCCTAATATGTTAAGGTTGTGCTAGCTGAAGTACGTGTTTTAATAAAAAAAATTGCCGATGATTGCGTTACTTCCTAATGCGAAATTTGAGCGCAGCACATCAGCTGTTCCAGCTTTTCAATAGATTGCGGTAAAGAATTCTAGCAAGGCATATGTGTACAATTAAAGGCAACTTGTTATTCTTCACACATATACTTTCTTCAAGAAACACTCCGCTAACAGTTCCATATTGTCACGAAGGAAGCTTTGTGGTCGGAGAAATAGATAAATATGTGCTCGACTTGCTGCACCAATGCAAGAATTTCGCAGGGTTGCCACAGCCGTAAGAGGCGTTACGAGCGAGAGGAACGGGATGTTCTCCCACATCACTGCAAAGAATTCCTGTTTGTTTGTCTCTATATCTACATTAAAGTCTCCACCCACCCTGCCACCCTGCCACCAGATTGTAATGCCATCCGCATAAAGAGCGTGATGTATCCCAGGCAAAGAAGATAATTTGGAGGGAAGATGAAGCATCGCCAAATTGAAGAGCAGGAGAGACAGGACCGCGCCTTGAGGTGTTCTTCCCGAGCCGATGGAGTGTGGCCCGTGTTCCGCATCTTGTATGCGTATATAGGCTTGACGGTCTGTAAGAAATTGTTTTCTGAAATGAAATGTTTTGTGGCCACAGTTGGTGTTACTGAAGTGGTCCAGGATCACTCTGTGTTTGATGTTGTCGAATGCGCCTTTAAGATCCAATGCTAGGAACACCTTGTCGTTGTGGGGACAACCTAAACCCCACTAGAGAGGATTGGGGGGGGGGGGGGGGGGCGCTGCTCGCCTGTGAAAACCCAAAGACTCAAAAGGCCTTGGTTCAACGGTCGCGGGCGACGTTCCTTGCCAATAGGGGCCCGGAATAGGGGCTCCACCTAGTATTCTGAGGGGCAAGGGCCCATAGGGTCCTACCCCAATCACCTTTCTGTAAACATTTATTCGACGATAAATATTTTTCACCATCACCACCATTACAACCGACAACAGCGACGCCGCGAAAAGAAGAAACGGGCTCCAAAGAGCTGCGCTCTAATTGTCAAGCAAATTTAAGCTCTTGTAGTTGCTTCCGAGGAAAAAATATTCGTCTTTATTAGCAAGAACTTTTCACAAGCGAGCCGGAGACCCTTTTCTCCGCCTCGCGTTCCTCCAGGGACTTTCGATATATTGCGCTTCTCTTCAACTCGCCAAAACTTCGTTTCTTAACGCCAATCTTCCATTCGTTCTGTGTGATAACCTTTCAAATTTAGGTCACGCATAAAGGTGCTTTAAAGGAGACCCATTTCAAAGGCACTGCCATCCCCTATTACGAATGGTTTGGTTTATGGTGTTTAACCACCCAAAGCTGCACAGGACGCCGTAGTAAAGGGCTCTGCACAATTTCGACCAAAACCGAAAGTTTTTTAATGACCACATACATTGCCCAGGAAATAGGCCTCTAGCATTTTGCCTGGATCAAACTGCAGCTACCGTAGCCGTGATCAAAACCTGGTCTTACGGATCAACAGCTGAGCGCCACAACCACTGAGCCACGGCGGCGGTTTCCGAGAAGGAATTGTATGATGTATTGATATATGATGTATTGCAGCATTATTCTGATGCAGTTGCTGTTGTAATGCACAGACAGCGCTCTCGCACCTTCTTCCCTATAGGTCCTACCACAATATATTCATTTCGAAAGACAAAGCAGATGAAGTGGGTGAGTTGATGTAATATTTTAAAGATTTCTGAGCATCGTGGGCATATTGTCATCAGTAAATGTGATATCGTTCTAGCAAAACTCCTGCAGCACAGTTCATTTAATCAGGATGCAAGGTTATTAAGATGGATCCGTGCTTCAAATATGGTAACACTCATTCTTCCTTCATTTAAAGGCTCAACTACGTTAATTAGCAACCAGTTGCAATTAATAGCGCACATATTGTATTTTAACCTTATAACTGTCAACGACTGAAGCTCGGGAGAGCAACAGTTTCGCGTACATTTTTCCTCAGTAACAATTCGCTGTTTTTTATTTTTTCAAGAGGAAAGTTTTTTTTCTTGGTCCGAGCTTCAATATTTTATGTTTTTTTTTAATGCACATGAACTTTACATCAAGGTGATACAAAACTTTCATGGTTCGGACGTTGCGCGACATTAATGAGCTTGCGTATCAGACGTTCCGTCTTGCTAAACGACCGGAATCGCTAGCCCCAAAGGAAGTATGGCTCCCGTAAATTGCGTGCGCTAGCCTGCACGCTAGCCTGCACTGTGAAGGCAGCTGCACCTTCCTTTTCATAGCCGCCACATTCTACTTTATTTGAACTGCCTGCGTTCACACGGTTGCCTCCTGACCACGTTTGAAGTATGATCAGCGGCAGATGGTGAGCGCGCATTTATTTATTTATTTATTTGTACATACTATCGAACCTTGTCCACGATAGGAGGGGACACAACATCAAACTTGTGGCATACGCAAACCAGTAGTAACAAGATGCAGTCAATACAGTAGAAACAATAAAAAAGTGTTAACAAAGTACAGTCATAAAATACAGGTGAAAAATGGCAGGTAATAAAAATTCTCTTTATATACTTTATTAATTTATATGTTTAGCAAGACGGACGGAAAATTGTTCTCGAGATTGTAGATTTACAGCTTCGTTTGGCAGCCCATTCTATTCGGACGCTGTTACAGGAAAAAAGGAATATTTGAAACAGTCCTTGTGGAATTTCTCTATTTGGACATGTTTACTATGTTTATTACGGCTTATGCGCGTTCTTGTTTCGTTTATGTATCGCTCTTTTCTCACACGCACTAAACTATTAATGACCAATAGTATTACAATTACTGACCAATCAACCAAGGGAGCTGTGAATTTGTTACAGTTTTTCATTGTGTCCCTGGCATGACGCCAACCTAGGAATAGTTTCTGGCCTAAAGAACTTGCGCACCTCCGCTACCTTTCAACACGCAGAATTTATTTTCTTGCTCTGTATCTGTTAGTGCATATTTAGCAGACGGTGGCTACATCGGCTAACCGTGCATGACGAAAAGGGCAGCTGGCTGGTTTGGAATTGCCTCTTACGCTTGCGGTGGTACCGAAATATTTCACTGCCTACACGCGAGGCCGATTTCTAACATCGTAAAACTAGCCGGTCGGCGGCCCGCCTAGCTTACGGCTGAATATTTCTGCTGCCTACACTTCTTGCACCCAGGACAAGAGCGCATCTTACATGCGTGCTGCATATCAGGACAACGTCCTAAACTCTTCCTTTTTCCTGAGATAAGTAGGATTCCCATGGTTACATGCAAGTGATTGATGTCCATATTTATTAAAATCAAGACGCGTAAGAGCAGAGCACAGTTTTTGTGCTGCGCAAATATTTCTTTTATTGCAGTTAGCGACGGAGTTCACTGAGGATCGACGCACCTGAAATATTTTTTTGAAGTACAGTAACATACCTAGAAGCAAAATACATAGTCCGCTGCAGGACTGTCAGTGTCATTCCGTGCTGTAATAGTGCTTTCTTTCATTTAATTAAATGCAAGACACAACGCTTCACTTAGTGTTTGTGTCACTTAAAGTGCCGTTCAACTTTTGACAGGTACGCCCTATCTGTTTTCTATATTTATCAAATACTTTTTCTTCGTCTCGGGCTCAAAAAACATAGTTTTAATGTGGGATTTGTGACCTCTCTGACATACCTGAAGATAAGAAGTAATTGCCATGAACTTTCCTGTATTCTTCTTGTCTGGGAAATTAAAGCAGTAACTGTCAACTAGTACTCATCTAAACACAGCGGCAGGGCTCCAAACAAAATAGCAAAGCTATCCGAGAAGGTTGGTAGCTAACAATACTTCAGTTCCTGACCAGACCACAAGAACCAGGCCATCGCCTGTCAGTCAAGGGATGGGGAGGGGGAAAAGCTGCGGCCTTTTCACTAATAAACTGTCCACGAACACTAGCTAACGGCAGGGCGAAGCGGCACTCTTCAATTACATTTGGGAAAAATGAGTTTAAGTTAACGCTAAAGCTTGAATATACTACATTTGGGAAAGTAAGTACTTAATTACATACTAAGGCAGCCATGTTTTCTTCAAAAGTGAATAAAACAAGTGATAAATACCGCTTAGAATTCAGTACAATCGGGAGCGTATAAATAACGCACTAAGAGTATTTGTCCGGACGTAGCTCTTGTCTTAGTTATTACTTTCCTGTTCAGTGTGTAAGCTTTTTGTCCAAAGTTTAGAGCCCAGGGGTTTGCTTCTAAGCACTATTGTGGCGCTCCTGCAGCACTCGTGGAAGTCCTAAGCAGTGAATGGAGGAAGACCAAAAATTTTACCATCAGGAGATTTGGGACGCTGAGGAGGCATCACTAGCAAAGCAATGTGGCCCAGAAGCAGACCCCCTGGGCTCTAAACTTTTAACAAAGGCTGTACGTATTTCTTAAGGCTTATGTATGCTTGATTGAAATAGGGCATTGTAGACTTACAAACAAACACTGCTGAGTGCAGATTTTCCGCAGTACCCGAATTTGTTCAGAGTCTTGTACTGATATGAGCACCGTCCCTGGAACTATTAAGGGCTGATTACTGTATATTTCAACTTGAGGCTTTTTATTCGGTGGCTGTTCAAATGAAGTGCGCTGTATACTCGGAATCTACTTTTAGTTAAATTAGCTTAGTTCTGAAACTTTGTTTTTTTAGCAATGTTCTGCAGAGTCGAATTTTAGTTGCGGCTAATTTGTAAACGGATGCGTTTCATCGTAATCAACAACATAAACAAGTGCGTCTTTGTAAGAGCAGAAAACAGTAGAAGAGTAAAACACAAGCCAATACAAATTTATTAACACACTTCTGTCGTAATTTTCTTTTCAGTGGCACTAGCTATGGCACCTATTCGAGCAGAAGCGTTTCCTCAGACCGTGGTTGATACTATGATCAAGGCTATGGGACGGGAGGATGCGCAAGCCGACAAGGAGTGAAGTTCCCCGGTTACGAAATAAAAGTGGGCAGTGAATGCCAATCATGTTTGCTCGTTTCGAAAAATGTAGTCCATAAATGAAGGTGTTCACTCTCAAATATTACATTTTTTGTGAAATACTCTTTTCAAGCGTCACTACATAGCTGAACCATTTGATATAGAAATACATCGCTGTGTAATAAAAGCTCGCTGGGCGCAAAGTGCCTCACGGTGGCGGCCGCATTCAGTAGTGTGAGGATGGAAACAAAGATCACACTTGCCCGCTGTGATCAGATGGCAGTATGTAGTAATTGAAACCCGTAAAAAAGCAGATCAAACATTCATTATTGATGGCACTTATCACAAGGAAGATAGTGATGCATCCCGGATCAGATTGGCGCGGTTTTATGCAATACGACAAATCTACAGCTCGTAACAGAATGTCGAAACGAAGAGGACACCAACCCCCATTCGATAACCGGTGAACCATTCCAGTTCACACTTGAAGATGCTGCTGCCTCAACGTCATATGCATGTTGTACTAATATTGTCACGCTGTAGTGACGGCAGTCCAGCGGTCAGGAAGACACCAGCAAGACTTGCAAACGAAGCTCTTTATTTGGGCTGACTTGCGCCCGCAAAAGATCTGAATCACTCGGCGGCGGCATAAGCAACAAACGTGCTCGTCAGTCGTCGAACTACGAATGCCCGCTGCTCTCGGCACAGTTAAATTTAAAGCCGGCAAGGAAACTTCGAGATAACCGGTCGAGATCATCTAGAGTAATCTGGAAACATGTAGATGCAGCTCTTCATTGCTGTGATCAATCAATCGAGATTAGTCCGGTCGCTTCTCGAGTCACGAACACCCCTTCCTGCGGCCTTGCGCGAACAAACGGACACTATAATGATGCGATTAAGCATTCATTATTTCTGGCACTTATCGCAAGGAAGACAGTGATGCATTCTCGGATCAGATTGGCGCGGTTTTATGCAATACGACAAATCTATACCTCGTAACAGAATGTCGAAACGAAGAGGACACCAAACCCCTTTCGATAACCCGTGAACCATTCCAGTTCACGCTTGAAAATGCTGCTGTCTCTACGTCACAGGCGTGTTGTACTAATATAATGTCATGAGAAATAAACAGACCACTGCGGAGCGAATGTCTCGTATTATAAAAAAAATTGACAACATTTTCTTAAAATTTAGGTACAAGAACGGTAAAACAGGTCCACCAAGTTTGACATGATTAATGTTTGGTTTGGTTTATTGGTTTATTGGGGTTTAACGTCCCAAAGCGACTGAGGCTATGAGAGACGCCGTAGTGAAGGGCTCCGGAAATTTCGACCACCTGGGGTTCTTCAACGTGCACTGACATCGCACTGTACACGGGCCTCTAGAATTTCGCCTCCATCGAAATTCAGCCGCCGCGGCCGGGATCGAACCCGCGTCTTTCGGGCTAGCAGCCGAGCTCCGTAACCACTGAGCCACCGCGGCGGGGCTCATGCTTAATGTGGATCTGAAAAGTTACCATGATTATAAACGTGCAATATTCCGCCTAGGCACCAATTTTTAATTTTGTATGAGTGGGTTATCAAAAATTTAATTTATAGTGATAGCATTCAAAATAGATTTAATGGATGCGTAAAGATTTCACAACTACACGACACCCCGCCCTCTCTCTGTTTGAAGTTTGCGAACTTCTAAACTTTTTCAAATCTAGGCAAGTGATTGAAGTAATCATTTATTATTACCGCTTCCAAGCTACTCGAGGTCCTACTCGGCATCTTCAATTACTGAAAACGAACTGGTCCCATAGTACACCCCTCACCAAATGCGCTTGAGGCAAAAGCACATCTTTTAAAATATATGTATTAAATTCAATCTTAAGTCATATATCACAGCTGAATAGATCCTAATACGGCTATTATACTTGCCCAAGTACCATCCTTCCTTGCCCGCGACGCACTTCCTAGGCGTGCTTCCTAAGCCCATTTTACTAACTTCTCGATGGGAACTGAGCGCAAACTGTGTCCAACTTGAGCATCGAAAACAATCAAAACCACAGTTGCGTCCAGCCTAGACCAGTTAACAAAGAACTTCAAACTTTTGTTAATCTGTTATTGATGTGTTAGCTAAATTACACGTTTTTTGAGATTTCAGCTCTTGTTGTTGCTTTCGAGGTAGAAATACTCGGCTTTACTCACAGCACGGCTTTGCTCAAAGCCGTTCCGCAAAGGAAAGCAAGCCGGAGAACCTTTCCTCCACCTTACGTTCCTCCAGGAACTTTCGAAAAAATTCGCTTCTCTTCAACTCGCCAAAACGTCGCTTATTAGCGACATTCTTCCGTTCCTTCTCTGATAACCTTTCAAATTTAGGACAGGACAAAAGGCACCTTGGATGAGAGCCTTTTCATTAGCACAGGCAAAAGGCACTGTCATCCCCGATTACGAATGGGTTGGCTTATGGTGTTTAGACTCCGAAAGCTACTGAGGATATGAGGGACGGCGTAGTAAAAGGCTATCTATAATTTCGATCACCACCTGGAATCTTTTAATGTCTACGGACATTGCCCAAGAAATAGGCCTGTAGCATTTTGCCCGCATCAAAATGCAGCTACCGTGGCAGTCACCAAAACGTGGTCTTACGGATATACAGCCGAGCGCCACAACCATTGAACCACGGTGGCGGTTTCCGAGAAGCATTGGTATGATGTATAGAATTACATATTTTCAGTGTTATTCTGATGCAATTGCTGTTGTAATACTCGGACAAAGCACTCCGACATACTTTCCTATAGACCATACTACAATAATTCATTTCGAAAGAAGAAGCAGATACGAAGTTTAATATTTCCTAGAGTGGGTGAAATAAAGTAATATTTTAACTATTTCTGAACATCACGGACGTATAGTCATCAGTTATTGTGCTATCCTTTTAGGAAAATTCTTGCAGCACAGCTGACTGAGTCAGGATGCAAGGTGATTAAGATAGATCCGCCTTTCAGTTATGGTAGCGTTCCTTTTTTCTTCATTTAAAGGCCTAATGCGTTAATTAGCATTCTTTATTTTATTTTTATTTTATTTAACCATACTGCAGGCCAATGCTTTGGCCCTAGCAGGAGGGGCATTTTACAAACAATGCAAAGTAAAAAGGCTTTCAGTTGCATTCATCAGGCCACATATTATATTTTGACCTCATAACTGTCATCGTCTGAAGCTCGTTATTCAGTTCTGGAGAGCAAGAATTTCCCGTACATTATTCATGCTGAACACTTCACTGTATTTTTTTTTTTTTGAGGACAGCTCAGAATATTCTCTCGGTCCTTGATCGATGATTGGTTGAATGTTCTTCGGCTCAGCGAGAGCTTATGACAACGTACCCCAAAGCAGATCCCTCTAAAAACAAGTCCCTCATACTTCGATCCCTGCATCACAGCATGAACTGAGTAATTCCTCAATAACAGCGCTCAGTTTGTAGCAGCTATTGCTTGTATTTCGTATGCTCGTCCTGCCAAATGTGGCGTGCCGCAAATTACAATATGGCCTTCCTTTTTGGCCGTCATATTTGCAATAGTGATGCTGCTGATTTCATATCCTGATATCTTAAACTTTTAGCCGATTATTTCGCTCCTCATATTTCAACAAGTAACCAATACGAAACAAAAAACTATGCATTCTGATCTCCTCTAATCAGTTATTATCGTAACGACTCGTTTATTACTTTACGTGGTAATAAGTGGAGAAGTACGGGATTCTCACTCCGTTAAAGAACGCCTTTGCCGTACCACTAGAGTACTACCTGCATTTGCACTGAAAACTTTACTTCTTATTAAAATCTAAGATTATACCTAAAAATTAACTTTTTATGCCTTGCTGAATCAAAAAAGCCTTCTATAAGGTGGTGGCATACGTATTCCTGCGTAGGAACGTTTCAAAACCCCAAAGCATCTCAAGCTAGCATTCAACCAATAAATCTTCCGACGTTGCGCAGGTGCCCTGCTGCAGATTGAGGAGGGCTGAGGTCAGTGACGGGTAAAGGCTCGAGAGAAAAATTGTTATGAATTCACTGTGCTATATTCCTCAGATCTAAAGCCGTTGACATGGATGCGTTAAGATTCCTCCAGCGCAGTATGGCGCGCATGCGATTATTTTGAACTTTGTTAAGGAAGTAAACTTTCTTCCGCAGCTGTTTTTTATACAGCGAGGATTACCACGCTTTTGAATCATTTTCATTTAAAGACATTACTTGTTTAAATGAAGGCTGAAACCAGGACATGAATTCTTTCCAGGGCAGGCGCCTCCTTTACAGAGTACTTTCGTGGTGCTTCATGTTACCACCGGCCGTCCTCTCCACCTTTCCCTCATTAAAATTCCTTTCCCTCTTTCTTCGTGGTGCTTCTTTAGATGACTGCAACTCCGGGTGTGGCCTATAGACCCCCTTGGAACGACGAGCTTCACTCTCGTTGTCTACAAAATTCCTTGCAAATAATGCTACGCACCCTATGTACTGCAGACAGGAGATGTCAGAAAGTAGTTCAGAAAACATCAGCGTGGCGTCAAGAACAGAAAACTGGCTTCCAATGCCCGAGCTAATCTTGATAAAAGCATGGGCAACTTTAATCCTAGCGTGTAGTTAAAAAAAAAAGATGTTCGCGGCTGCTCAAGGAATCCCTTCAAATTGAAATGTCATGTGAAGCAATAAAAAAGCCCTTGTGCAATCTGCCGGAGGCATACAAACCCTCTGTACGGCATGTTTTCTCTTGAAAAAGAACGATGCACCTGTTTGTGCCTTACTGTGAGCCAGGCACCCATAGCGGTGCCGAAACGTCGGTGTTTTTACGTTTTCCTTCATAACGCAATTCGGCGAGAGCTTGTTTCTTCAGATGCATCAATAAAGGAATAGCGTTCTGACTTCCTGCGTGACACAAAAATGATGCTTGTTACCACGATACCGTCAGAGACAAGCGAAGTCCTTGAATAAAAGATCCTGTCGTTCATGGATAATCACATCAGCATACCTTAATGGCAAGGTATTTCAGTTTTTGCCAGAGTATATGAACGCACCCAGCAGGTGTTTCAGTTTTCTCTAGAGTTCATAAACACACTCACAGTAATACACAGAGTGAGCACAGTCGGCAGCAGTGAAGCTTCTATACAGTGCACAAACAGGTAAGCCGGAGGATTTTGACAGGATGTCGGTAACAAAATGAAATAACTCAAAACATACGTGGCACTCCATTACCTACACAAAAACAGGATATCAGATTTTTTTTTTGCAGTGAAAGCTGATTTGTACTCTACCGAACAAATAATTAGCGGCACCTCGGCACAAAGTCGAAATCGAAATAATCTCAGGGTGCTCTATCTGCTGCAGGGCTCGTAAATTTTCTTTTCCATTTTGCGCACAGTCGCCAACAAACGCACGCACATAACCAATGTGGCAGAGGTCATAACGGGTCCTTAATGAAGACGTTACGGGGGAACATATCTTGCGTTCCGGTAGCTAGATCTGTAGTAATAGTGGTACGTTTATGCTGCCGTCAACCGTTCACAACTCCCTATAGTTGAGGCATTACACTGCATAATAGCAGCAATGAGCAGCTGCCGAAAGCTGGCTGAAAAATACATTTTTCGGAAATCAGCGTCAAAGTCGCGGAGTGAGCCCCAGATGAGGTTCTCAATAAGACTATTATAGTCTTCCATTTGGCTCAGAAATGCCTTTTCCTGCAGATGATTTTTGGTGTAACTTTTTACTAGATTTATTTATGCTCATACAACTCAGTGCACACACACGTTTTTTTGCAGCGCCACTGAGGCAAGGATCGAACCCTTGACATTACAGCCATCAAGCAAATGTTCCGGCCAATGAGCCTGTTTCGGTAACCCCTTCCAAGTTCACAAGATCAACTGCGTATTATACAACAGAGAAAATAATGCTGTCTCTACCTGATCCTTTCATGTTCCAATGCATGAAGAGATTTATTTCTATGTTTTTACTCTACCAGATCTAAAGCTTTGTAGAGAAGGGAAATGAGCCCTTCTGGTACCACTCGCTGAAAGAGAAAAAACCTTGAGAATTGCAATCACTAGGTAACATATTTTTAACTTAGATAGTGGCCTTGCAGCAACCAGGCGTTTTAAAGGGCAACGTTATGCAAAATACTTTCAACAAGCAGGCAAAGAGGCATTGAGGCCACCTGTTCCGCACTATCGACAAAGAATGCGCGCAATGTGCCTAACTAAGACTTTGGTGTGCTTACCGTGCAATGTTCCAGAATATGAAGTCCCAGCCTTTCTGCTCCAGATGTTGGTATTGCAGAAAATGCAGCCAGGTAATGTATATTATATAGCAGTAAAGATGCAGTGGTCTACATTTCTGCAAAGAACGTTGCAGAAATTCATGATAAAGGAGTGTATTCTTGAGAGGCAATGAACACAGAGGAAGATTTCAATTAGCGAGAAAAGGCGAAGCCACGAGGAAAAAAAAAAGCGATTAGCTGCGATGAAGGACGAAGTCGAGCGCAGTACTGCTCAGAATGACGGAATGACGGAAAATCTCTTAGAAAAGAGGTGCATTATGGCCGCCTATTTATTCCTTGATGTATTCTATCTCGGCCGAAATGCTGAAGCAAACAGCTAAGTCGAGCAATGTGGGTGTACAAGATGCTAGGGCTACACGAAGAACACAATGATTAAAAAGCATTTGTATAGATTATAGTATTTGAGGCACTGAATGAAAGAGCGAACTCGTTAGAAACTGCAGCTATGGTCTGCTATTTCTATCCATTCCGAAACTTCGGATGACTGACTTTTTTTTTCCTGTTTTGTTTTCCTGCTATTTCTTCAGAAGTAGAGTAGTGATTGGAAGGGTACAATAGGTTCAATGTTTTCGTGCAAATTAATATTATGATGTATATAAACGACCTGTTTTGGTATTTCTGACCACATAATCAGGCAGTAAATCACCTTTCCCCCAGAAGTTGTTGGGACATAACTGTTTGCCTTCAGTTCTTCTTTCAATTGTGTTTGTTGATGGGACACATCCAGTTGCCTTAGCTTATGGTCTATTATAAATTATTAACAACTCGCTGTGCTTTTCAGATGTCATTCAGCGGTTGCATGTAATGCTGCCGAATTTTCTAACCAATGGGTGCAATGCGATGTTAACATAAGGTCATCAAAACTGTTCAAATGGCAATAATCCGCGGCCACTACGATGGGATGAAACTCCATCCCGTTTTTCTTGATTTCATATTTCCGCAATTCACACCTTCGCAATATTTGAAGAGATACACCTTTAGAGTTAGTTTGGTCTTTCAAACATCTCATCAGAAAACCAGAACAACCAACAAAGTTGTCGACGAAGACTTTGTTCTCGCAGCCTAGTAAGCTCTAGACTGTCTATTATTTACACTGGCGAAGAGCTGACCCTGCTGTCAGTACACAGACACCAAGGACTCTGAAAAGTCGAGTGAAATGTGGTGAACTAATCAACAGGACCCCCGCCACAACCAGCATATCTGCGCAAATAATTGGGCTTTCAGGTTGATGTAAGTAGAGCAACCTCTGGTGCTAATAGGTGAAAAACTAAACAGCACAGTTTGATTATACGAATACAAGTTGTTTTCGGGTTGGAATGATGAGCTTTGTTGCATCAGTCGCCCGGAACTCAAGTTACGCCGATCTTAATCATCTTCCTTTTTTCAACCACGGCTGATTCTCCGCTCCTGGATGTTGGCTCCTGGTCTTAATTCAAGGAACTTAGAGCAAAGACGTTGTCAAGGCATTATGGAAGAGGATACGCCTTCCTATGCACGCAAGAATTTGGCATTTGATATGTGTATGAACGGAATTCAGATCAGAAGCTCTGTTCAAAGCATTTCGAAATCTAAATGCAGGATACGTTTTGTTTTGGTTTATGCGAGTTTAACGTCCAAAAGCGACTCAGGAAATCAGGGACGCCGTATTGTAGGGCTTCGGAAATTTCACCACCTGGGGTTCGATAACGTGCACTGACATCGCACAGTTCACGATTTTCTTGAACGTCGTCTCCATCGAAACTCAACAGCTGCGGCCAGGATCAAACCTAAGTCTTTCGGTCCACTAGCTGACCGGCTTAACCACGAGCCACCACGGTGGTTTGAATGTAGAAAGGGACTATGGCCCTCATGTGGTGGAAAAGCTGGTCTAGGGATATTTCAATTGAGCATCTTTGTATGGGCATTGGGCTTCATCCCAGGTACAAAAAGCACGCTTCGGCAGAAAATGCGCCAGCTGCTGCAAAAGTTGGCATCCATAATCTTGATATTTATGGACAACTTCCAGGACAACTTTCTTCGGTGGTGCCCAAGCACTGTCAGCAGAAAACGCTTGTTTGTGCTGTATTGAGAGATTATTTATTGTGGAAAAACATTCTTGAAAGTGCTGCCTGATTTTGTAATAAGCAACCTAGTTTAGCTCATGTTTTTAAGCAGCGCAGAAAAGAGTTATTTATTTATTTATTTATTCGATGGGCAATACATGGTACTGCCCGTGGGGCAGGACAACAGGAGTTAATTAGTTTCCTAACCTGGCCCCATTAGGCGCAACAGCAGCGGATACGAAATACATGTAGACAATACAGATACAATTGGATATAGCATTCATCCCCGTACAAAAATGCACATGAAGCAAGTTAAAAAAAAGTAAATTAATCTGTGTTGGGAGAAACAGCGGCATAATATGATGGTAAATATTGATTGCTATTGGGCACAAATTATGAAAACGTACTCCTACCAGCGTCGTTCTACATTACTAGTCCAATAAAAAAATGTTCAGTTAGAAAAACCTTTAAATTACATCATTGTTGGGCTACTTTAGGAAGTCAGTAAAATTTTGCAATTTTCTGTGAAATTTGTGTCCAACCAGATTTGCAATTTTGCAACTAAGGCTTTCCACCAGTGTGGGAGGTGGACCAGAGTGATGGAAAGTGGTGATAGGATGTGAAGCTGAAAGAAAAATAAATTAGAGAAGAATGAAGGCTGTAACCAGAAAGAACTCCTACTTCAAAAGAACACCGTTAAAGGGAAACATAAGGGACTCCTGAAAGATTCGTGCTTTCGGGGAGTGCTGTAGACTGTCAGCAAATGAATCATTTATTTTTATGTTGAGGGCAACGTTTCGTGGAAAGTCACTTTAGCAACGGATGGCTAGAGGCGGGAACGGAAAAACATTCTAGATGTGAAAATGGGCTGCACTTCGTGCTGATGATGCAGACGGGGAAATTTGTGATGGTCCATTCAAATTCTTGCGTAGGAGAGCATGAACAACTAAGGTAAAGCTTGTGAAAGAACGACACAACTGCAGCAATCAGTGCTTCACAGAAAGTAGCATGTTAGGGCTTTTTTTTTTTTTCTAGCGGTTACGACTGATGCCCGGGAAAGGCTTTTTGGCCTGAGCTGGTTCTTCTACTGGCCTCACGGAGATTGAGCCTAATAACTTCAAACGCGTTTAACACCTTCATCAATATCCTGTCAACATGAAGATTTCAAGACACGTATGAAGACAAATGAAGACGCAAATATTTATACTGCCCAGTGTAAATTATAGAGTGCAAGACACGAAAAAAAAAGCGATTATCAGTTCTTTTCTTAGAGATTGCTGCTAGCATCTCAAGAAATCAGCCAAAATATGATTGGCGGCAGCATAGCTCTTGCCTAAGTAGCGGAATTATTATGCAGTTTATTAAGAAAAAGAATGCGGTTTACCATTTAGCATAAAATTGTTAAATACTTTACAACGTTCTATTCAATGTATATGCTTAGTGAAGCCGAAAATGCAACCTTACAACATCCTAAATTTCTTCAGTGACTTATACAGTGATTATCAGTAAATGTAGAGATATGCTTTGCATTTCAGAATCCTATTACCTCCTCAAGAAATTATTCCAAACACCTAACACCACTGAATTTTAAAACAAGACATTTGTAACACTTATTTTTTGGTTCGAAGTATTGAAGAACAGAGCATCCTACAAGAAGATTTCTAGAGGTGTTGTTGGTTTTCCCATTATATCTCTTTTAAATACCTTCAAAAAGTAAGCAGTGTACTACATTTATGTTCGCAAACAATATATTTTTCCCTAAGGTTTGGTTTAGCTTGGTTTATTAGGGTTTAACATCCCAAAGCGACTCGGGCTATAAGGGACGCCGTAGTGACATTACTCTAGTTCACTTTTAATATACTCTAATTCACCTTTAATACGTTCTAACGTATACTTAAGTCACAATATACCCACATCATCAACC
Organism: Amblyomma mixtum; assembly: GCF_055824585.1. Classification (NCBI taxonomy): domain Eukaryota; kingdom Metazoa; phylum Arthropoda; class Arachnida; order Ixodida; family Ixodidae; genus Amblyomma; species Amblyomma mixtum. The sequence continues at coordinate 246,728,987 of NC_143013.1, forward strand.
TTAATCTACAATTAATTCACATTAAATAACTCTAATGCTTCTTAATTTATCTTTATAGACTGCGGCCTTTTCTATAATGTGTTAATATTGATTAGGTTTGGGTTATCTCCGAAGCCACCATCGTTTCACCTCGGTGTTCATTTCGCACATGAAAAATGTCGAGGACACTTTAGAAAATAAAGTGTTGAGAGGCGAAAGCTGAGGACGCTATGCCGTGATGACTTCCGGTGGATGTGAGGTCACACCATTCCCGTGGCTATGTCAATACCAAGGCATACATCTTTCGGGGATGTTAAGAGTTAAGTACGCTTAATTACACATTTTTCCATCTAATTTGACACAAATCCGTCGTTTTTTCGGCCATTCTGTTACAATTTTCACTATTTCGTGACGACTTCCGGTGGATGTGACGTCGCACAGTTCCCGTGGCTATATCGACGTCCGCGCTATTTCGATGCAATGTTGACATTTTTGTCTATCATTAATTAACTAATTCATCTACAGTCGTGAAACCTGGCTTATAGGTTCATTTTTTCCTCCGCTATCTGAAGCGGCCATTTATTTTCTTCTATCGTTTTATTTCCTGAGTTAAACGCGTGTGACACACTTTATTAACGGATGACAGTATGAGCCATTAAAGGCTTTCGCCTTAAAATTTCGCGCCGTGCGTTGAATCCGCCCACTTTTCCGGTCACGTGGGCCAATCACACGCAAATCACATGGTGTGCCACATGGCGCCGTACTTACGGCGATAGAAATTTTGCGCCACTACTGGCCCGACCACGCCCACTTTGTGTCACTTTTTTTACTATAATTAATGAACTAATGATCCGATTGGCACCAAAACTTTTGCGCCGCATCCTCACATCATCCTCCTTTGATTGCAATGACGTTTGTGACGACATCACTTTATCGTTTCCCACTGCAGACTCGGATTTGAGCCGTCCACATAACCTAGTAATGCTTTCGCATTAATAACTTTATTGACCATAGGGTTTGGGACTCGCAGGTCCCTGGATCCCCGGATGAGAAATCCGTCAAGTACCGCAGGATATCCCATTCCTCCAAAGTGGTCAGAAGCCCCGGGCCCCTAGGAGGAGTGCCATTGGCTTTCAAGGCATTCAAGGAGAATGTGATTAAGAGTAGGGGAGGGGTGGGTGCACTGGATACAGGAGGTGTGCATGCTCCCTGGGTGAATGTTCGAGGCTGTTCTCAGAGGCCTCCTAAAGACTCCGAGTGATTTTTCCAACGGGCAAGGCATCGCGGCGAACGGATGATGGCGCTCCGTGGACACCCCGGCAGGGCTGCAACACGCTATTGCGTTCCTCTCTTAAAGGCGAAGCCTAAGCGTCCTCTAATGTTTTCTCATACATCAAACAGTCTGTATCTATTTTACAATAGATTCTTATTAGTCCGCATATCCCTCCTGGCGCACTAATGGAACGGTGAAGCGATGCGCCACTGTCTCGCGATGGCATGTGCTTCCAGCGGGGGGTCTTTTGTGGTCCAGGTTGCTCTTCACGAGCGACCAATCTTTATTAAAACTGCCGTCTGCCGCTGTTGACAGCTTGCTCACTATCCGATGCGCAGGTTGTGGCGACGCCATAAGGTCCCCTCACTTTGGTGGCTGAACTGCCTCTAGGGGCGCCCATACATAGCCATGCCCGTTATATTCCGCTCACAACGCCGGTGCCAACTCCAGATTTTCCGGTGAAGGGGCCCTCTAAAGCTGTCGCTTTAAATAGGTATCTTTAGTTAGTGCGCGTTTGGCAGAGACGTAGCACAACCACCCCAGAATTACCTAAATCCCACCATGAGTGCGCCGTCATGCCTCAATTCAAGGCCAGTAATGTTCTTCGACTAGAAGGTCTCTACTATGCTTGAGTGGCTTCTTAGCGACTCTGCTCAAGTGAAGTAAAAGGTAGCATACAGCAAAGCTAATTAGGGAATCTGAGACCATTTTGATGACGTTGCTGTGTGTCGTTAGTGAATTGCTCGGATTAATTAAAAACGGCTATAAACGGAAAATAGCTGCAGACTTGTTTCACCTAGGTAGCCATACAGAGAGAGGCTCCTGCACGGAGGTGCCTTTAGAAATGCTGATGACATAAGCGGAGGAGCGCGATACCCTGCACGGCACGAGTGAAGCTTAGAGTCGCTCTAGCGAGCTCGAGGTTCGATCTCGGAAGGAGTAAATACACATCTTTTAATCTATCATTTACGTCCTTAGCCCTTCATTAAGTGCTATTTAATTTTTTCTGCAAGGGAGGACGGAAAAAATGGCTGTGGCTTAGCTTAGCTATGCCAGTATATACGTGGCGAGATATACAGTCTTTGTCAAAAGTAACTAAGCTGCATGGTTTGCTTCTCATTCGTATAATAGAGCCCTTACGGCTTCCTTAAAGATCAAAAAGTTCTTTGAAGGCAAGGACAGGCGTTCTCATTAGCATACAGAAATTTATAGCTTGACGGCTGGCATATTAGCTTTAATAAATGGCTGAGAAGCAAACCGTGCCTACTGTTTAGTTTTGGCAAAGACTGTACAGTTCCCCGCCTGGTTACGCATGTTGTCGATCTTGTTACGGCTATAATGTTAAGCATTGAAGAAGTAATCGTTGTAACTCTGATCTGCTCCTGACGATACCACCTCACAGCGGCGGCTGCAGTCTCCTTGCACCGAGTTGTATCACTTCACCTTTTATACGCACAGGCAGTTTATCCGTACGACCCCACACGCGGCCGCGGCGGCGGCCGAGCTCTGACGCCATGCGCCGCGCGCTTGCTCTCTTCTCCGGTTCCTGCGCATTGATGATATCGGCCTCCCAGGTTCACGGCGAAATACTCAACTGGGTAGCGTAGCTTAGCTTTCGCTACAAAAATTTCAGGGCACCACTTTGTTGACCCAAAGTGCGGTGAGGCGAAAGTCTTTAACGCGGTGTTGCTGCTTGTGTCAATGATGTGTGGTTAAGATGTTAATTAAGTACACAATTCTTTGTGGATCTGAAATGCTGGAGACACTAGAGGGCGTTTAGGAGGCATCCGTTTTATTCGACGCCTTTCTGCAAGCACTCTCCAGCGTCCTAGACAAGGGAAGTAGCGTAGCAAAATAAAGAAATAAAAAGGAAGTAGCGTAGTCAGTAGCACGCTCGGCTGCGGAAATGCAGGATGGTGCTTCGAATCCCATAGTGCGCAAAGTTTTTTTTTCTGGTCTGGCTAGAAATAGCGTGACACCTCTGCTGAAACCCTTCTGTCGCCAACGATGAGGCATTAAAGGTTTTCGCCTTAAAAGAAACCTTTATTCAGCCGGGTAATTATGCCGGTCAGGTTCCTACCAATGCAATGTTCCATCTGGGGAGGGGATCCCATCAATAATGTTGAGAGTGGATTGTGCAGCTCTACACTGGGCGAAATTGTGCA